>NC_029791.2:101623254-101672040 GCF_000816755.2 Arachis ipaensis
CTACACAAGCTGGTATGGAGAGGTCCCTATAGGAGTTTTAAATGCAGTTCTGTATGCCCATAGAGCATCATCTAGACTCCTTGCCCAATCCTTTCTACGGGTACTTACAGTCCATTCCAGGATTCATTTTAGTTCTCTATTTGAGACTTCAACCTGCCCATTTGTCTGTGGATGATATGGAGTTGCCACTTTGTGGTTAATTCCATATCGGATCAGAGCAGAGTCAAGTTGTTTATTGCAGAAATGAGTCCCTCCATCACTGATTAGTATTCTAGGGACACCAAATCTGCTGAAGATATGCTTCTGGAGGAACTTCAGCATTGTCTTAGTATCATTAGTGGGTGTGGCAATTGCTTCTACCCATTTAGATATATAGTCTACTGGCACCAGAATGTAAGTGTTTGAGTATGATGGTGGGAAAGGCCCCATGAAGTCAATACCCCATACATCAAACAACTCAATCTCTAAGATCCTTTGCTGAGGCATGGCATAACCATGAGGCAGATTACCAGCTCTCTGGCAACTGTCACAGTTACGTACAAACTCTCGGGAGTCTCTATAGAGGGTAGGCCAGTAGAAGCTACATTGGAGGAACTTTTGTGGCTGTTCGCTCACCTCCGAAATGTCCTCCATATTGTGATCCATGGCAATGCCATAGGATCTTCTGTGCCTCTTCTCTAGGCACGCATCTCCAGATCATTCCGTCTATACATCTCTTAAAGAGATATGGTTAATCCCACAAGTAGTACTTTGCATCAAAAATTAATTTTTTCGTTTGCTGTTTACTGTACTCTTTAGGTATGAATCTCACAGCTTTATAGTTTGCAATGTCTGCAAACTATGGTACATCCTGAATGGTAAATAGTTGCTCATCTGAAAAGGTTTCAGAGATCTCAGTAGGAGGGAGAGACGCTCCTGCTACTGGTTCTATTCGGGACAAGTGATCAGCTACTTGGTTCTCTGTCCCTTTTCTGTCTCTTATTTCTATATCAAACTCTTGCAGAAGTAACACCCATCTTATGAGCTTGGGTTTTGAATCCTGCTTTGTGAGTAGATATTTGAGAGCAGCATGGTCAGTGTACACAATCACTTTTGATCCTACTAGATAGGATCTAAACTTGTCAATGGCATAAACCACTGCAAACAGCTCTTTTTCTGCGGTTGTGTAATTCTTCTGTGCGTCATTTAGAACACGGTTGGCATAATAAATGATGTGCAGGAGCTTGTTATACCTTTGTCCCAATACTGCACCAATAGCATGGTCACTGGCATCACACATTAGTTTGAATGGTAATGTCCAGTCTGGTACAGAAATAACTGGCCCTGTAACCAGCTTAGCTTTCAGAGTTTCAAACGCCTGCAGACACTCCGTGTCAAAGACAAATGGCATGTCAGCAGCTAACACATTGCTTAGAGATTTTGCAATTTTTGAAAAATCCTTTATAAACCTCCTATAGAACCCTGCATGCCCCAGAAAGCTTCTAATTGCCTTAACATTGGCAGGTGGTGGTAATTTTTCAATTACCTCTACCTTAGCTTGATCCACCTCTATTCCCTTGTTTGAAATTTTGTGCCCAAGGACAATTCCTTCAGTCACCATAAAGTAACATTTTTCCCAGTTTTAAACCAGGTTAGTCTCTTGGCACCTTTTCAGAACAAGTGCTAAATGGTCAAGACTGGAGCTGAATGAGTCTCCAAATACTGAGAAGTCATCCATGAAGACTTCCAGAAATTTCTCTACCATATCAAAGAAGATAGAGAGCATGCACCTCTGAAAGGTTGCAGGTACATTGCATAGACCAAATGGCATCCTTCTGTAGGCAAATACTCCAGACGGACATGTGAATGCTGTTTTCTCTTGATCCTGAGGATCTACTGCAATTTGGTTATAACCTGAATAGCCATCCAAAAAGCAATAATAGTCATGACCTGCTAGCCTTTCTAGCATCTGGTCTATGAATGGTAAAGCAAAATGATCCTTTCTGGTGGCTGTATTGAGCCTTCTATAGTCAATACACATACGCCACCCTGTAACTGTTCTTGTAGGAACCAGTTCATTTTTTTCATTATGAATCACCATCATACCTCCCTTCATTGGGACGAATTGGACAGGGCTCACCCAGGGGCTATCAGATATAGGATAAATAATCCCAGCCTCTAGCAATTTAGTAACCTCTTTCTGCACCACTTCCTTTATGGCCGGATTTAACCGCCTCTGTGATTGAACCACTGGCTTAGCATCATCCTCCAATAGGATCTTGTGCATGCATCTGGTAGGGCTAATGCCCTTAAGGTCACTTATGGACCACCCAAGAGCTGTCTTGTGTGTCCTTAGCACCTGAAGTAGTGCTTTCTCTTCCTGTGGCTTTAAGGCAGAGCTTATGATCACAGGAAAAGTGTCATCTTTTCCCAGAAATGCATATTTCAGGGATGGTGGTAGTGGTTTGAGCACGGGTTTAGCAGGCTTATCCTCTTCCTGAGGAGTTTTTAAAGGTTCTTCTATTCTCTGGTTCCTCCAGATTAGGCTGAACATCCTTAAAAATGTCCTCTAGCTCTGATTCGAGACTCTCAGTCATATTGACCTCTTCCACCAAGGAGTCAATAACATCTGTGCTCAGGTAGTCTTTTGGTGTGTCTGGATGTTACATAGCTTTGACAGCATTCAACTTAAACTCATCCTCATTGACTCTCAGAGTTATCTCTCCTGTTTGGACATCAATGAGGGTTCATCCAGTTGCTAGGAAAGGTCTTCCTAGAATGAGAGTTGCACTCTTGTGCTCCTCCATTTCTATCACTACAAAGTCATTGGGGAAGGCAAATGGCCCAACCTTGATAATCATGTCCTCAATTATGCCTGATGGATATTTAATGGAGCCATCAGCAAGTTGGAGGCATATTCGGGTTGGTTTGACTTCTTCAGTCAAGCCAAGCTTTCTGATAGTGGATGCAGGTATTAGGTTGATACTTGCCCCAAGATCACATAGAGCTATCTTGGTACAAGTACCCTCTAATGTGCATGGTATCATAAAGCTTTCGGGATCTTTAAGCTTCTCTGGTAAGGTTTTCAGAATGACTGCACTGCATTCTTCAGTGAGGAAAACTTTTTCAGTTTCTCTCCAATCCTTCTTATGACTTAAGATCTCTTTCATGAACTTAGCATAAGAGGGTATTTGTTTGAGTGCCTCTGCAAACGGGATCTTTATTTCAGAGTCCTAAGATAGTCTACAAAGCGGTCAAATTGTTTATCCTGTTCCACTTGGCGGAGTTTCTGAGGATAAGGCATTTTAGCTTTATATTCTTCAACCTTAGTTGCTGCAGGTTTATTTCCTACAGAGGCAGGTTGAGAAGCCTTCTTGAGGGAGTTATTATCAGCACTTGCAGGTGTCTGATCTTTCATTGGCGTTTGAACGCCAGGATAGGGAGATGGATGGGCGTTTAACGCCAATTTTCCACCCTTTTCTGGTGTTTGAACGCCAGAACTGGGCATGGAATGGGCATTTAACGCCAGTTTTTCACCCTGTTCTGGCATTTGAACACCAAAATTATTCCTCTCTGGGCTCTTATTATCCTCAGAGGGATTTTGGGTAGTGGTTTGGTCATCCTCTGTCAATTGTTCCTTTCTTGGCTTTCTGCTACCTTGAGCTGAATTATTCAATGTCTTCCCACTCCTTAGTTGAATAACTTGGCACTCTTCTGTTATCTGTTTAGATAACTGCTGTCTTGTCTGATTCAATTGTGCTTCTATATTCTTGTTAGCATTTTTAGTGTCTTGGAGCATCTCTTTAAATTCTGCTAACTATTTTGTCATAAAAAGCAATTGCTGATTAAGTTCAGCAACTTGTTCTTGAGGACTAGGATCAGTAGATACTGCCCTAGCCTCCTCTTTCATGGAGGACTCACTTCTTGGGTACAGATGTTGATTTCTAGCAACTGTATCAATGAGCTCTTGAGCCTCTTCAATTGTCTTTTTCATGTGTATAGATCCACCAGCTGAGTGATCTAGAGATATTTGAGCTTTTTCTATAAGCCCATAGTAGAAGATGTCTAACTGTACCCACTCTGAAAATATTTCAGAGGGGCATTTCCTTAGTATTTCCCTGTACCTCTCCCAAGCATTGTAAAGAGATTCATTATCCTCTTGTTTAAAGCCTTAGATGTCCAGCCTTAGCTGTGTCATCCTTTTTAGAGGGAAATATTGATTCGGGAATTTTCCTGACAACTGTTTCCATGTTCTTATACTTCCTGTGGGTTGGTTGATGACATGTCACCATGTCATGTTTTTCTATACTTTTTCATTTGTTTTCAATAGGTTTTATGCACTTTCTTAAGCCATAAGCAAGCCAATTGGGTAGATTTCCATGTTTTCTTTGATTTAATCAACCATGTATGAATTAATGCTATTTCATGAGGTTTTATGCTATAATTGTCACATATTATGAAAGAGTGAATATCTCATAATTTTGAGCATAGCTTTGATGTGTTTGGTTGATTAATGATAGGTGAAGAAAGCTTGGAGAAAGGTTGATACAAGAAGGAATGGCTAGGAGGAATGACTTGAGTTTTGGATTAATTGAAAATGAACCAGGAAGCAAAAAGCTGGACCAAAAGTTAGCCAAAGGCTAACTTTTGGACAAAAGCTGGAGCAAAAGTTAGCCCCTAACTTTTTGGCTAACTTTTGGCATGAAAAACACTCCCTGGATGAGCAAAAGTTTGTGCCAACGTTAGCCCCTAACTTTTTGGCTAACGTTGGCACATGAAAAACACTCCCTGGGCTAGCAAAAGTTTGCGCCAACGTTAGCCCCTAACTTTTTGGCTAACGTTGGCGCCATGAATGTGCAAGGGGTATACTTCCAACAAGAATAACTTGAGCTACAAGGCTCCAAATGAGGTGATTCAAAAAGCAATGGAAAGTAGGAATCGAGAGCTTTCCAAGCATATATGGCACTGCATGGTGGACACTAAAATTGAGGGAGAAAACTGCAGTGAGGCCAACTGACCTCTACACCTTCGACGGAGTATAACTCGAGGTGTAGAGCTCCAAATGATGTGTTCCCAACGGAATTGGAAAGTAGACATCCAGGGCTTTCCAACAATGTATAATAGTATGGGGTGGACAATATGTTTGAGCCTCCAGAACTGGCGTTTTCGACCACGTTTAAATGATGTGCTTCCAACGACATTGGAAAGTAGAAATCCAGGGCTTTCCAACAATGTATAACAGTATGGGGTAGACAATATGTTTGAGCCTCCAGAACTGGCGTTTTCGACCACGTTTGAGGCAAACGTCGCCTCAAACGCTGCACACCAAAGACAGCAACCTTGTCCTCTTCAAATGAGCATAACTTGAGTTGTAAATGTCCAATTGAGGTAATTCCAATTGGGTTAGAAAGCTGACATTCAGAGCTTTCCAACCATATATAATTTTACTTTCTGCACTTTAATTTTCCTTGTCATTTACTTTTTGCTGCATCAATTATCACACAAATGTTAGCTTGACTAAACTAATCACCCACTAAAGTTGCTTGATCCATCAATCCCTGTGGGATCAACCTCACTCCCGTGAGTTTTATTACTTGATACGACCCGGTGCACTTGCCGGTTAGTTTTGGGTGTTTTGGAGAAATTCTTTTTTCCATAAAAATATCCCATCAAGTTTTTGGCGCCGTTGCCGGGGATTGATTTAGATCAACAATGATTATGTGGGTGAGAAGTCTAGATCAAGCATTTTCTTTATTTTTGTTCTCTGTTTTAAGCTGAAACCAAGGTGTTTGTGTTTTTGCCTCACTAAGAAATTCTCTTCTCTGATATGAGTAATTTCAATTTTCATTGATGTTTGCAAAATACAAATGGAGTTCAACTCATCATTTGGTCAAACAAAATTTTATGGGATATCACCCACCATCACCAATCTCTAATGGTGGCTGGGAATATCACCAAGAAAATACCAATTCTGAGCACTCCAAGTCATGGAGCTATGCTTTAGAACCACAAGATGAGAAAGGAAATTATATGGGATATTTCTCTCCACCACAAAATGATGCAAGTCATGATTCTAATGGTGGCTGGGAAGGGAATTCTAATGCTCCACATGATATTCATCCGAAGATATCATCACTTGACCACGCTTCAACAGAAAGCCTTTGTCAAAACTCATCACCCACACAAACTTCCATGAACCAAAGCCTCTCAAAGCTTGAGTCCATGCTCAAAAGATTTGCGGAGGAGGAAGAAAAATACCATAAAGAACTAGAAAACTCCCTCAAAAACATGGAAGTGATGGCAGGCCAATTGTTGAATGCAAGGAAGGAGAAAATGGAAAAACAAGAATGCAAGGTCCCTGTGTCAAGTGAAATTGCAAAAAAAGAAGAGGTGGTGAAAGTAGTGGAACCTGAAACTGCTCTTGAGGTGATAAAGGAACATGAACATTCACAACCCTCACAAACTTCTCTTGAATCTGTGATCGAAAAATATGAAGAGGAGATGAAGAAATGTTGGGAAGATCAACAAACCTCCTCCATGATAGAGCTATTAAAACAAATGTTGAGTGTAAAAGAGGAAGTGGAGGAGCAAGAAAGTGAGGAAGTCATTCCAGAAAATGTACACTCAAGTGAGGAAGAGTTCATGGAACCACCAGTTCAAAAGGCTCTGGATGAATACAAAACTCCAATAATCACGCAGCAACCAAGTCTTGAATCCAAAGAAGTGAAGGCAACTAGCAAGAACACCAATTCTGTCCCTAATCCAGCAAGCAAGATCAATCAAGCCATGTACAACAGAAAGCTTGCTAAGAGGAAACCAAGACAAGGGACAGTAGCTGAAACTTCTCCTCCTTTGAAGTCATTTCTCTTAACAAATTGGAAGAAGAGGAAGAAAGTAAAGAACAGGTAGACAGTAGGTACATTTCTTTTCCTTGCTTTGTTTAAATTTCAATAAATTGGCATATGGTTACATTCTAAGTTTGGTGTTGCCATGCAACAAACTGTTTTCCATCTTCATGGATGATCGCATCAATTTTACATGAAAGTGACACACCAAGATTCTAAGTTTGGTGTGCCACCTATTTTTCTATGCAAATCAATCTAGCAACATCACTTGTCTGCATAATCATATTGCCTTTTACAATGTTATTTTTCTTCTTAGTTGGATAATTTTTGTTTTCTCTTTGTTTCATTTATTTACTTGTTTTTAATGCTTTCCTTCATTAACTGTTTTTGTTCATACATCACCAAGACATCCTTATTCATAACAGATTCTTCATTTGGTGATTGTATTTAACATATAACAGTTTCTTTTGTTTAGTTTTAGTTTAAATAAATTGACATAGGATTGCATTCTAAGTTTGGTGTTGCTATGCAACACAATTTGCTTCAAATCTTTACTGGATACTTGCATTGATTCCAAGTGAAAGTGTCACACTAAGTTTGGTGTGTCACTTATCTTTTATGCAATGTATTGTGCACACCTTCTTATCTATGCAATCACAATGTCTCTATCTCTTATGCCTTGATTGTTATCTTTTGCTTGCTTGAAACACATGTACTACTAACTTTTCATTGTGTAAGACATTCATGATCCATCTTAGCCCCATAGCCACGGTTCTAATAGTTGCTTGAAGATGAGCAAGCATTCTGAGTTTGGTATGGGAAGGAGGAGAATGGGAGGAAAATGACAACAATAGAGAAGATGAACTACAAGGTTGTAAAGTTCCTTTTCCTCTCATTTGTTTCAAGCACTATAAACTGCATGATTGTCTTTACCTTCTCTGTATGCATGTATGAAAAGGCATAGTTTGATTTCTAAATTGCAACATAGTGCTGTGCCATTATGATTACCAACTTGAGTTTTGTGAATTCAAAAGCAACAAAGTATCATGATCATAAACAAACAAGGAATTAAAGAAGTCGACCACGTTTGAGGCAAACGTCGCCTCAAACGCTGCACACCAAAGCCAGCAACCTTGTCCTCTTCAAAGGAGCATAACTTGAGTTGTAGATGTCCAATTGAGGTGATTCCAAGTGGGTTAGAAAGCTAACATTCAGAGCTTTCCAACCATATATAATAAGTCTATATTGGGCATAAAATTGGCAACGTGACAAGAGGACAAAGTAGCCCCCAAGAAGTATACAAAAGGGAACCAACGTTGGAGCAAAAGTTAGACCCCTAACTTTTGCCCCAACGTTGGTATCAGCAAGGAAGGATGCTGATGTGAAAAGTTGGAGCAAAAGTTAGCCCCTATCTTTTACTCCAACTTTTACTCAAGCTTTCATGATTCCAACCCGGTTCAATTCGGTTCTTCTCCAAACTCCAAGAGCAATCAAAGGAATTTGTCTGATAACTGTTTTTTTTCCACAAAAATATCCCATCATTGGTTATTTAACCACCTCTTAGCTTGATCTTTTACAGCAAATGAAAACAGTAATAATCTGTAGACATCCTGATCCACTTCTTTATCACGTACTGTGTCAGCAAGTTGTAAGAACTGTGCCAGAAACTCAGTAGGTTCTTCCTGTGGAAGACCAGAATACTGGCAATTTTGCTGCACCATGATAATAAGCTGAGGATTTAGCCCAAAACTGCTTGCTTTGATGGGAGGTACACAGATGCTACTCCCATATGCAACCATGATGGGGTTAGCATATGACCCCAGAGTCCTTCTGGACTGTTCATTTCCACTTAGGTCCATCATAGAGAAAAGGGAATTGATGTGAATTGCAAATAAAATATATTTTTATTTTTATTTTATTTAATTAAAAGCAAACCAAAAAAACAAGATAAAATAAAATAATTAGAAATTAAAATATAAATTTTGAAAACTAAAAGAAAAAGAAAAAATAAATTCAAAAACTAG
Organism: Arachis ipaensis; assembly: GCF_000816755.2. Classification (NCBI taxonomy): domain Eukaryota; kingdom Viridiplantae; phylum Streptophyta; class Magnoliopsida; order Fabales; family Fabaceae; genus Arachis; species Arachis ipaensis. Next base: position 101,632,103 of record NC_029791.2, read on the forward strand.
AATAATTGCTTAATTAAGAAGATTTGAAAAATTTTGGATATGATTTTTGAAAGGGATGTTGAATTTAATGAGGAAAGAGAAAAACAATAAAATGACACCAAACTTAGAATTTTTAGATCAAAATAGAGAAAACAAACAGGAAAACTTTGAATAACAACATGAACACCAAAAGCAACTTTTGAAAATTTTTTAAGAAAACTAAAACACAAAGGACACCAAACTTAAAATCTAAAACTAAACTCAAACGGAAGACTCTAAACCAAAAATAAAAAATTTTTCCTAATCTAAGCAACAAAATAAATCGTCAGTTGTCCAAACTCAAACAATTCCTGGCAATGGCGCCAAAAACTTGGTGCACAAAATCACAATCACACTTTTGCAATTCCGCACAATTAACCAGCAAGTGCACTAGGTCGTCCAAGTAATACCTTATGTGAGTAAGGGTCGATCCCATGGAGATTGTTGGCTTGAAGCAAGTTATGGTTATCTTGTAACTCTTAGTCAGGATATCAATAATAATTCTCAGTTTTAATTGGAATGAGTAAAAGAACATGGAGTAAATAATACTTGTTAAGCAGTAATGGAGAACAAGTTGAGATTTTGGAGATGCTCTGTCTTCTGAATCTCTGCTTTCCTACTGTTTTCTTCTTCACGCACACCAGGCTCCTTCCATGGCAAGCTGTATGTTGGTGGATCACCGTTGTCAATGGCTACCATCCGTCATCTCAGTGAAAATGGTCCAGCTACGGGTTTCGTAGGGCTAATTATCTGTCGGTTCTCACTAGTGTTGGAATAAGATCCATTGATCCTTTTGCACACTGTCATTGCGCCCAACATTTGTGAGTTTGAAGCTCGTCACAGTCATCCTTTCCCGAATCCTACTCGGAATACCACAGACAAGGTTTATACTTTCCAGATCTCAAGAATGCTGTCAATTAATTCTAGCTTATACCACGAAGACTCTGATCTCACAGATTTGAATGCTTTGTTGTCAGGAGAGGCAATCAAACTCATGCACCAGGAACCAAAGAGATGCACACTCAATCTAAGGTAGAACAGAAGTGGTTGTCAGGCACACATTCATAGGTTGAAAATGGTGATGAGTCTCACGGATCATCACATTCATCGTGTTGAAGTGTGAGTGAATATCTTAGAATAGAACAAGCGTGATTGAATGGAAAACAGTAGTAATTGCATTAATCCATCGAGACACAAAAGAGCTCCTCATGCCGTAGAAGATACAAAATTCAGATGTAAAAAATGTCATGATGCCCAAAATAAATCTCTAAAAGTAGTTTTTATACTCAACTAGTAACCTAGGTTTACAGAAAATGAGTAAGCTAAGATAAATAGTGCAGAAATCCACTTATGGGGCCCACTTAGTGTGTGTTTGGGCTGAGCACTGAAGCTTTCACGTGAATAGGCTATTCCTGGTGTTGAACTCCAGATTTTGTGCTAGTTTGGGTGTTTAACTCCAACTTTTATGCCAGTTCTGGCGTTTAACGCCAGAAAAGGGTAAGGAGCTGGTGTTTAAACGCCAGTTTGCGCTACTAAATCTTGGGCCAAGTATGAACTATTATATATTTCTTGAAAGCCCAATATGTCTACTTTCTAACACAATTGAGAACGTACTAATTGGGCTTCTGTAGCTCCAAAAAATCCATTTCGAGTGCAGGAGGGTCAGAATCCAACAGCATCTGTAGTCCTTTTTCAGCCTCTGAATCAGATTTTTGCTCAGGTCCCTCAATTTCAGCCAGAATTTACTTGAAATTATAGAAAAACACACAAACTCATAGTAAAGTCCAGAAATGTAATTTTTAAATAAAAACTAATAAAAATATAATAAAAAGTGACTAAAATATACTGAAAACTATGTAAAAACAATGTCAAAAAGGGTATAAATTATCCGCTCATCAATAAACCTTTTTAGTTTCCTCAAGCAGTTGCATCTTCTCTCGGTTTTTGAACCGTCAGGTTTAATTGCTTTTTTCCCTCTTCAGCAATTAATGTTGTATTTATTCTTCATTTAACAAAATTCCTCTTTACTTTACACTTTTATTTTTTGAAAGAGAAGATGTCCTCCTTCTCCAAGGACTTCCAAATTTCTTCAAAGTGACCTTCGAATTCTCCTTCAAGTTATTTTCCTCTTCATGGTGCTTCTGGTACATCCAGGGGGTGGGTGTGTTTGATATTTATTTTGCACATTGTGCAATAGTTCATTCTATTCAAATTCGAGTACTCATCTCGCCATTTCCTTTTTCCAAATTGTTATTACTTGCTTCGTATTTTATCGATCAACTTAAGATTTTCATGTTCCTTCTTTTATGGCGTTGAATAATGCTATTTTGAAGAGTTCCTTTTGTCCGCATGCTTACGCTTTAGTAGGAGTACCACTGTTTAGATTTTTTTTTACTTCGAAATTAGGGTTTTTTAGTTTCCCTTTAGATTTCCTGGAAAAAGTGCTTTACTTTGGATTCCTTTTTTGATTTTTAGAGAAATCTATTATCCTATGGATTCCTCTATCATTTCATGGGTCTTCACTTTGATGACGTAGTGGTGGTGCCCCTATAAGTTATAAACGAGATGCCGAGGAAGAAAGTAATTACTACTCGTGATCGAGTCGGCACATTGTCCTCGAGACCTGGTGCAAATCCTCTGCGCGTAGATCCCTATTCTTTGGCTTCAATAGAGGTTAAGTCGACTCCATCTTCCATCACTTAGGATGAGTTGGACACCTTGCTAGAAGTTGGGGATATTTTCAATTCTAACATAGGAAATTTATACATTCTATCTCCTCCATCCCCAAGTGATCGCCTTTGTCATTTTAACCACCATACAGGCTCCTGTCCTGACTAGTTGTGGATATATGAGACATTGTTCACTCATCTCGGAGTTCGTCTGCCTTTCTCAGACTTTCAACAAGACATTTTGAACTATACAGGATGCGCTCCATCGTAACTTCATCCAATAGTTGGGTCATTATCCAATTTTTTGAGCTCTTATGTTCCTTTTTAGGATTAGAACCTTCATATGAGATTTTCTTTTACTTCTTTGACCTGACCATGCCTTTTATTTCTCAAGGTCGGGGTTTATTTCTTTTCTAAGTTATCCAAATAGGAGAATTTTCAACCTCTTCGAAGAATCTTATCATGGATTCAAGGGAAATTTTTTTAAAATTGAGAGAGTCAAAGACGCCCTTTTTTATAACTTTGCAGGATGACAGAAGATTTAATTTTTATTGGAATTTTAATCTGTCATCTCCAAAGATCTATCTAGAGGTTGTTAATGCTTCCGAGTTTACGAGTATCCACATGCTTTTAGAATTATGGAATGATTATCCTCTAAGTTCGCAGACTATTTTGGCTGACAAGCACGCTGCTTGGAACGCCATTTGTAAACACTAAAACTTTTGTTATATAGTTTCCAATTTAATTACCTTGTTGCTTCTTGATTTAGCTATTTTACAACTTTCTCTTGCTTTTCGATAGTTGATATGGATGGAGGTTTAGAAGCTATCTTAGCTATAAAGAGGAGGTTACGAACTTCCAATGCCAACATCGGTACTAATCCTAGTCATGGTGATTGATGAGCGGATATTTTATACGCTTTTTGCCATCATTTTCATATAGTTTTTAGCATGTTTTGTTTAAGTTTTATTACGTTTTTATAGGTTTTAGTATAAAATTCACATTTTTGGATTCTACTTTGAGTTTGTGTATTTTTCTGTAATTTCAGGCATTTTTTGGCTAAAATTGAGGACCTGGAGCAAAAGTTAGCAAAAGTTTGATTCAGAGATAGAGAAAGAACTGCAGATGCTGTCCGGATCTGACCTCCTTGCACTCGGAAGAACAGAAGAGCTTTTTTGGAGTTACAGAAGTCCAAATGAAGCATTTTCAACGGCTATGGAAATATGACTTCCAGAGCTCTCCTGCATATAATAGTCCATACTTTTCTTCAGAATAGAAGGCTCAAAACTGGCATCCAACACTAGCTCCCTGCCCCCTTCTAGGCGTCCAACGCCCAAGAAGAAGAGACCAGTGTCCAAACGCCCAAAGAGGACCCCCTAGCCAGTGTTCAATGCCGTAGAGGCCTCATAGCACGTGGATCTCATCAAAACTCAGTCCAAACACTCACCAAGTGGACCCCAGAAGTGGATTTTAGCACTAAAAGACTGTTTTACCCTTTCTTATGTAATCCTTAGTCATTAGTTTAGTATTTAAGGGATATTTTACATAATCATATAGGACCTTTATGCCATATTTTCATTTATCAATGTGTTTCCTATCAGAATGAGTCTCTAAACCTCCTAGGTTGAGGGGAGGAGCCCTGCTAAGTTTTATAGATTAATAAAAGTATTACTGTTTCTCTTCAATCCGTGTTTGATTTAATTCTAAGATGTATTTTCATTCTTCAACATGAAGAACGGGATGACCCATGACAATCATCTTCATTCTTCATACTAAGACTACGTGTCTGACAACCACCCGTGTTCTTCTTGGGTTCGTGTGAATACTTAAGTTGAAAGCATTGAATCGCCAGCTTGACTATACATCTCTTAGACGGATAATCCATGACTTCATTGGGGACTTCTCGAAACACCAGTTCAGCCGAGGTATGGGGAGATTAGGGTCTCAGTGGTAGAGGCTAGAACCAAAGCGCAACATCCTCTGATCCGGAAGATTCGACCTTGTCTGTGGCGTTTTGAGTAGGATCACCAAAGAGAATGAACTGCAAGAACTTCACCCTCAATCATATTGGATCCACACTAACCCTGGGGTTCAAATCTGGAGGAGCATTGGTGGCTGCTCAAACCAGCGTCAATCACATACAGCTTGCCATAAAAGAAATCATTCACAATTGAAGAAGACAGAAAAATCAAAGTTAATCCAGAAGGACAAAGCAACTCCAAGCCTTAACCATCTTCTTATTCTTATAATCAAACCTTGTAATTCCATCTTTATTCCTTTTATGTTTTTAACCGAATTCAAACCAACAATTTCTCTATTCGCCTGACTAAGATCTGCAAGATAGCCATAGCTTGCTCCAAACCACAATCCTCGTGCGATCGACCCTGACTCACTCAGGTATTACTTGGACGACCCAGTGCAATTGCTTGTTCAGTTGTACGAAGTATCGGGATTCGTGCACCAAGTTTTTGGCGCCGTTGCTGGGGATTGTTCGAGTTTGGACAATTGACGAATTATCTTGTTGCTTATATTAGGTAAATTTCCTTTTCTTTATAGGTTTAGTTTTATTTTATTTGAGTCCTTTTATTTTCTTTTCAACAAATTTTCAAAACCTTTTCTGTATTTGGCTATGTATTTTCTTTTAATTTTTTTTTACTTTGAGTCTTACCTATTTCTGATTATTTTTTTTTCAAAAATTTTTCAAAATCTTTTCTTTTCTTTAGTAATCTTTGTCTTTTGTTTGAGTCTTGTGTCAATCTTTAAGTTTGGTGTCCCTTGGTCACTTTGGTTTTCATTTCTTTTAACCTGTTCTTGGTTTTTCTTTCTTTATATTCGAATTATTCTTGGTTATTTTCCCTATTTGATTTCAAAAATTTTAAGTTTGGTGTCTCTTTGTGTTTTCTTGCTTATTTTCAAAAAATTTGAATCTTTGATCCTAAAAATTTTAAGTTTGGTGCCTCTTAGTGTTTTTCTTTGTCAAAATTTTGAAAATTGTGATTTTAATTTCAAAAATTTTTTAGGTTTAGTGTCTTTTAGTATTTTTATTTTAAAATTTTTGAAAATTGTGTCTTTGGTTTTCAAAATTTTTAACTTTGGTGTCCTTTGCGTGTTCTTGTTTTCTTTGAATTCTTTGAGTTTTGTTCTTGGTGTTCTTCTAGATCTTCAGAGTGTTCTTGTTTTTCTTCTTATTTTAATCTTAAAATTTTTAAGTTTGGTGTCTTTTGGTATTTTTTCTTTCGTTTTTCGAAAATTTAGTGTTTTAGATCTAAAAATTTTAAGTTTGGTGTCTTTTGGTTGTTTTTCTCTTTCTTCATTAAGTCAAAAAATCAAAAAAAATATATCTTTTCTATCTTTATTTTACAATTATTTTCGAAAATTACACTTAAAATTTCAAATTTAAATTTCAAAATTTTTATCTTATCTTATCTTGGTTTTAAATTTCAAAATTCAAATCTTTTCAAAATTAAATCTTTTCAAAAATCTTATCTTTTTCAAAATCTTATCTTATCTTTTTATCTTTCTTTAAAATTCAAAAATTTAAAATTCAAAAATCTTATGTTATCTTATTTCAAATTTTAAAATTCAATTTCAAATTTTAAAATTCAATTTTCAAATTTTAAACTTTAAAATATTTTCAAAATTCAAATCTTTATCTTATCTTGTTTCAAATTCAAAAATTCAAAATTTAAAATTTAATTTTCAAATTTCAAATTTCAAATTTTAAATCCTTTTAATTTAAAACTTAACTTCTCTTAACTTCCTTATCTTATCTCTCTTACCTAACTTATCTTCTTTTAATTTCTAAAATTAAATCCTTTTCAAATCTTTTTAATTCTTATCTTATCTTGTTGACTTTATCAATTATTTTTAAATTCAAATCTTTTCTAATCTTCTATCTTATCTTATTTTCAAATCTTTCTTAATTAGTTACTTGTTTTTTCTCTCTTCTTTTTCAAAACTTCCTAACTAATTATTCTCTCTTCTAATTTTCGAAATCTTTTCGTCTATTTTCCTCTCTTCTTTTTCAAAAATCAATAATTAATTTTCAATTCTTTTTAATTAATTAACCTTTATTTTTGAATTTAATTAATAAATAAAATAAAAACAAAAATATTTTAATTACAATTTACATCTTATTCCTTAATTCTTCTCCTTCTCCTACCTTTCTTCGTCATGAACCCAAATCGAAATGAAGAGTTCAGAAGAACTCTGAGGTCCTACACAAACCCCACTGCTGACTTCTATGAAAGAAGTATTAGCATACCCCATATAAGAGCAAGTAGCTTTGAACTAAACCCTTAACTCATTATTTTAGTGCAGCAAAACTGCCAGTATTCTGGACTTCTACAAGAAGAACCTACAGAGTTCTTGGCAGATTTCTTAAAGATTACTGACACAGTACACAATGAGGGGGTAAACCAAGATGTCTACAGACTATTGCTCTTTCCTTTTGCTGTAAAGGACAAAGCAAAGAGGTGGTTAGATAAGCAGCCCAGATCTAGCTTGAAAACTTGGAAACAGTTAGTAGACAAGTTTTTAAATCAATACTTTCCTCCAAGAAAGATGACCCAGTTGAGACTGGACATCCAACGCTTCAAACAAGGAGATAGTGAATCCCTTTATGATGCCTGGGAGAGGTATAGAAGGATCCTAAGAAAATGTCCCACTGAAATATTTTCTGAATGGGTACAATTAGACATCTTCTACTATGGACTTTCAGACATGGCTAAAATGTCTCTCGACCACTCTGTTGGTAGTTCCATACATATGAGAAAGACCATTGAAGAGGCTCACAAGCTTATTGAGACAGTTGCCACTAATCAACATCTGTACTCATCTGTTGAGACTTCTATGAAAGGAGAGGATAAGGCAATATCTATTAAATCTAACCCTCCAGAACAGGATAGCCCACTAACTCAGCAACTTCACGCCCTTACCCAGCAACTACTAGATTGCAAAAGGATTTGCGAGAAACTCAGGCTTCTAACAGGAATGTAGATGCCCAACTGAGTCAAACGAGGCAGCAGTTAACTAAGCAGATAACAGAGGAATGCCAGGCTATTCAATTGAAGAGTGGGAAACTTTTAAACACCCAACCTCAGTACAACAAGAAGGAAAAGCTAACAGAGAAACACCAGACTGACATCCAAGACGTCTCTGAGGGCATTGAATGCCCAAAGAGGAATGTCATTGGCATTCAACGCCAAGAAGGGGTATCCATCCCTAGCGTTGAACGCCCAATTGAGGACACCACCAAGGGCGTTGAACGCCCAAAAGGAAATAGTGTTCCTGGAGGACACCACCAAGGGCGTTGAATGCCCAAAAGGAAATAGTGTTCCTGGCGTTGAACATTGGTGCACGAAATTGTGATCTCCAGGCTCGAACAAATCCTGGTAATGGCTCCAAAGCTTGGTGCTCTGATCTTAATTCATAATTGTCACAACTTCGATACAACTAACCACCAAGTGCACTGGGTCGTATCACTTGACACCTACACGCCACAAGCACATGGTTAGGGACAGCTTGGTTTAGCCGCTTAGACCAGGATTTTATTCCTTTAGGCCCTCCTATCCACTGATGCTCAAAGCCTTGGGGTCCTTTTTAATTGCCCTTGCCTTTTGGTTTTAAGGGTTATTGGCTTTTTGCTCTTGCTTTTTCTTTTTCTTTCTATTTTTTTTTCGCCTATTTTTTTTTCTGCAAGCTTTGTTCTTTGCTGCTTTTTCTTGCTTCAAGAATCATTTTTATGATTTTTCAGATTATCAAATAACATGTCGTAGAAGAGATGTGAGATGAGATGTTAGGATATGAATAAATAGAGTAGGATGAGAGAGAGAGAGGGAATTTTCGAAAATTATTTTTGAAAAGGAGTTAGTGATTTTTGAAAATTGGTTTTTGAAAATGTGTTAGTAATTTTCGAAAAATTTTTTTGAAATCAAAAATAAAAATAATTAGTTAATTAAAAAGAAATTTTTGAAAAAGAGGGAAGATATTTTCGAAANAGACATGGCTTTACAGCCAGCCAGGCTTCACATGCTTCATGAAACACTAGAATTCATTCTTAAAAATTTTGAATGAAATTTTTTGAAAACATTTTTATTTTTTTTTTCGAAAACAGATGAGAGATTTTTGAAATTATTTTTGAAAAATTTTTGAAAAGAAAATAAAAAGAAAATTACCTAATCTGAGCAACAAGATGAACCGTCAGTTGTCCAAAGTCAAACAATCCCCGGCAACGGCGCCAAAAACTTGGTGCTGTTGCCGGATCAAAAGGGAATCTGGCACTGATGTTACCGGACCAAAAGCTTGCCGAGAACTCAAACAACCCAATTCTTGGCCAAAGTATGGACTATTATATATTGATGGAAAGCCCTGGATGTCTACTTTCCAACGCAATTGGAAGCGCGCCATTTCGAGTTATGTAGCTCCAGAAAATCCACTTTTAGTGCAGGGAGGTCAGAATCCAACAGCATCAGCAGTCCTTCTTCAACCTCTGAATCTGATTTCTGCTCAAGTCCCTCAATTTCAGCCAGAAAATACCTGAAATCCCAGAAAAACACACAATCTCATAGTAAAGTCCAGAAATATGAATTTAACATAAAAACTAATGAAAACATCCCTAAAAGTAACTAGATCCTACTAAAAACATACTAAAAACAATGCCAAAAAGCGTATAAATTATCCGCTCATCATTGAGTCACAATCTGAAAAGGTTCACCCAATTATGTGTCTGTGGCATTTATGTATCCGGTGGTAATACTGGAAAACAAAGTGCTTAGGGCCACAGCCAAGACTCATAAAATAGCTGTGTTCAAGAATCATCATAAAGAAGGGGGAAGCCTAGGCATTGAATACCAGCCCAAGGGAGATCAAACACGTGTAAGTGCTGGGAACACCTCTCCTAAGCAAGTTGGTGACCCTTCTTTAGGCACTATGGAGACTCACCCTGCACCACTCTTGGCCCTTGAGTACAAAGCCAAGTTACCATACCCTCAAAGACTCCAAAAAGCAGAAAAGGATAGGAAATTTGCCAAATTCTTAGAAGTTTTTACGAAGCTGGAGATCGAAATTTCTTTTGCAGAGGCTCTTGAACAAATGCCTTCATATGCTAAGTTCATGAAGGAAATACTGAACAATAAGAGGGATTGGAGGGAAATAGAGACAATAGCTCTTACTAAGGAGTGCAATGCAGTCATTCAGAGGAACCTTCCTTAGAAACTGCAGAGACACGCTAACACTCTTCTCAGAGACACAGAAGTGAAACCAAAAGAAGAGTGTCTGGCCCTCATTAGTACCAAGGAGGCTGAGCCTCAGATGGTACACACTGTTTTGGAACTAAATGAAGAAGGGACTCAAAAAGAAGCTAGGAGCACAATGTTACATGCCCCTCTTATGGAAGGAAAGCCTGAAGTACCACACCCTCAGATCCTCCAAAAGGGGATGAAGGATGAGCACTTCTCATAATCCTTGGAAGGCTCTAAAAAGATGCAAATCAATATTCTTTTTACTGAGGTTGTGGAGCAATGGTCTCTATCTACTAGAAGAAACCTCTCTGATGTTGAGAAAGGCGAATTAGTGATGAAGTTACAGAAGGATTACATGGTTATCAAGGTCCTTCAACCTCCACTACCCCCTGACAAAGGAGGTACTTCCATGTAGAGTACAATACTGGAGCCTCCTCCCCTGGTGAAAACTCATACAATTTCCCCAAACATCAAACTTAAGTTTAGTGTTGGGCAATCATCACCCACCAAGGAGAAAGGTCCCAAGAGGAAAATGCATAGGGGATGGAGAAACACTACAAGCCCTACCCTAACAAGCAATAATAATCAAGCTCATCACACTAAAAGAAAGCTTGTTAGAAGGAATTCAAATCTAAGGGCACTAATCTCCTCCTCTTCTCCTATGGAGTCATTTCTGTTAACCAACTAGAAGAAGAGGAAGAAAGTCAGCAATCGAGTGTCAAGCTAATGACATTAAAGAAGCACTTGTTGGGAGGCAACCCAACTATGAATAAAGTATTTATGTTCTTATTTCTTTTTATTATTTTTATTTGAGTTTATTTTAGTTTTTTTTTAGAGATTTCCCTTGCTTCTTAATGTTTGTAACCATGTGCAGTAGTTAGAATAGAAACAGAAACAGTCAGAGCTGAAATTCAAATTCTCTAGCCTCTCAGGACCAGTGGGTCCCACAGACTCTCCACCTACCCCACCTATCATATTTGCTTGAGGACAAGCAAAACTCTTAAGTTTGGTGTTGCAAAAGCTTTTTTTTTTTACTTCTACCACTCCTACAAAGGGCTTTGAGGGAAGAACAACAAAGACAAAGGAGTGACATTGAAGAGATCAAGCACTATATTGGATCCTCAAGGAGAAGCACTAGCCACCAAGATTAAAGGTGGATTCGTTCTCTTAATCTCTTTTTCTTATGTATTTTTTTGTTTTCTGTTATGTTGTATTCTCCGTTCTCTTGTTCTTATTGGATGATCATTTCCATTTATGTCTTAAAGTTATAAAATATTCCATATATCTCTCACCTTGCTTAAAAAAAATTTTAATTGAAAAGAATTGAGAAATACATAAATTTCAAGTTATATAATAAGAATAGTTCAATTATTTTTGATGTGGTGGCATTGCTTTTGTTTTCTGAATGTATGAATAAACAGTGCATATTTGAAAATGAAATTAAGAATGTTGGTTCTTGAAAGAATGATGAAAAAGAAAAAGTATTATTGGTAATCTAAAAAATCTCAAAAATTGATTCTTGAAGCAAGAAAAAGCAGCAAAAAGAAAAAGAAAAAGCATGTTGCAAAAGAAAAAAATTATAATATATGCATGCGAAAAAAATAATAATAAAAATAAAAAAGCAGAACAAGCCAATAGCTCTTTAAACCAAATGGCAAGAGCAAAAATCCAATAACTCTTTAAACCAAAAGGCAAGGGTAAAAGGATCCAAGGCTGTGTGCATCAATGGTTAGTAGGGCCTATAAGGAATAAAATCCTAGCCTAAGCGGCTTAACCAAGCTGTCCCTAACCATATGCTTGTGGTGTGAAGGTGTCAAGTGAAAAGCTTGAGACTGAGCAGTTAAAATCGTGGTTCAAAGAAAAAAGAGTGTGCTTAATAACTCTGGACACCTCTATCTGGGGATTCTAGCAAAGCTAAATCACGATCCAAAAGGGTTCACCCAGTTAAAGTTTCTGTGACATTTATGTATCCGGTGGTAATACTGAAAAACAAAGTGCTTAGGGTCACGGCCAAGACTCTAAAAGCTGTGTTCAAGAATAAAAAAGAACTAAACCAGGAGAGTCAATAATATCATCTGGATTCTAAATTCCTAAATAGACCAACACTTCTGAGTTTCAATTGATAGTGAGATGCCAAAACTATTCAGAAGCAAAAAGCTACTAAGTCCCGCTCATTTAATTGAAACTGAGCTTTATTGGAAACTTTGAGATTTATTGTATCTTTCTCTTCTTTTTATTCTATTGTGTTTTTAGTTGCTTGGGGACAAGCAATAGTTTAAGTTTGGTGTTGTGATGAGCGGATATTTTATACGTTTTTTGCCATCATTTTCATATAGTTTTTAGCATGTTTTGTTTAAGTTTTATTAAGTTTTTATAGGTTTTAGTGTAAAATTCATATTTTTGGATTCTACTTTGAGTTTGTGTATTTTTTTGCGATTTCAGATTTTTTTGCTGAAATTAAGGAGCTAGAGCAAAAGTCTGATTCAGAGACAGAGAAAGCACTGCAGATGTTGTCTAGATTTGACCTCCTTGCACTCGAAAGAGCTTTTCTGGAGCTACAGAAGTCCAAATGGAGCGTTCTTAACGGCTATGGAAATCTGACTTTCAGAGCTTTTCAGCAATGTATAATAGCTCATACATTTTTTTCAGAATAGAAGGCCCAAAACTGGCATCCAACACCAGCTCCCTGCCCTATTCCAAGCGTCCAACAACCAAGGAGAAGAGACCAGTGTCCAAACGCCCAAAGAGGACCCCCTAGCCAATGTTCAATGCCCTAGAGGCCTCATAGCACGTGGATCTCATCAAAGCTCAGCCCAAACACTCATCAAGTGGGCCCCAGAAGTAAATTTTAGCACTAAAAGACTGTTTTACCCTTTCTTATGTAATCCTTAGTCATTAGTTTAGTATTTTAGGGATATTTTACATAATCATATAGGACCTTTATGCCATATTTTCGCTTATCACTGTGTTTCCTATTAGTATGAGTCTCTAAACCTCCTAGGTTGAGGGGAGGATCCCTGCTGAGTTTTATGGATTAATAAAAGTATTACTGTTTCTCTTCAATCCGTGTTTGATTTAATTCTAAGATGTATTTTCGTTCTTCAACATGATGAATGGGATGACCCGTGACAATCATCTTCATTCTTCATACTAAGATCGCGTGCCTAACAACCACCCGTGCTCTTCTTGGGTTCGTGTGAATACTTAAGTGGAAAGCATTGAACCGCCAGCTTGACTATACATCTCTTAGACGGATAATCCACGACTTCGTTGGGACTTCTCGAGACACCAGTTCAGCTGAGGTATGGGGAGATTAGGGTCTCAGTGATAGAGGCTAGAACCAAGGTACAACATCCTCTGATCCGGAAGATTCAACCTTGTCTGTGGCATTTTGAGTAGGATCACCAAAGAGATTGAACTGCAGGAACTTCACCCTCAATCAGAATGGATCCGCAATAACCCTGGGTTCCAATTTGGAGGAGCATTGGTGGCTGCTCAAACCAGCATCAATCATATATAGCCTGCTATAAAAGAAATCATTCACAATTGAAGAAGACAGTAAAACCAGAGTTAATCCAGAAGGACAAAGCAACTCCAAGCCTTAACCATCTTCTTATTCTTATAATCAAACCTTGTAATTCCATCTTTATTCCTTTTATGTTTTTAACCAAATTCAATCCAACAACTTCTCTATTCACCTAACTAAGATCTGCAAGATAGCCATAGCTTGCTTCAAACCACAATCCTTGTGGCATCGACCCTATCTCACTCAGGTATTACTTGGACAACCCAGTGCACTTGCTGGTTTAGTTGTACAAAGTGTGGATATTCGTGTACCAATGATAGGATCTCGTCCTCAGCTACCATGAGTAATGTTCATCCTCCCCCACAGTTCAATACAGGTGCTAAACTGGAGATTCAGGACCTGGATGATCCCTCTCCCATCAGTTCTCCAAAGCAGAAAAGAGAAAAGAAAGGGAAAAGAAAGGGTCGTGTTGAAGCCTCTGGGACTCCGACTTTGTTTGGTTGTATTTGGGTAAGGAGTTCCGAGCTTCAGAGTTTGTAGATGAATTCCTTATTATCGAAGATGTTGAATTAGGACTAGCCAAGTTGTCCTTTGAGGAAACCTTACCCAGAGTTCAAAGGATGCTACTTCGTTTTACTACTCTCATTGGACATGTTGAGAAAGAACTTGTAATCTTTCATTCCGAACAAGTTGGATAGGGAAATGCCTTAGATGAGGCAAAATTGTAAGTTCGTAACCTGAATGAATCTTTGGATGTTCTCAAGGCTGAGTAGGAGTCTCTTCAAACTGAGGTTAAGACTTTAGAAGAGGCTAAAAAGATTGACGAACTCGACACCTCAACTAAAAAACGCGGAGCATGCTACTATAGATAGAGTTTCCAATGTTGAGCGAAATATAATTGACCAAGTCAAAGTCTTGGCTCCCGATTTGGACGTCTCTGAGATTGGTGCCTTCAAGGTGATTGATGGAAACATAGTTGACATAGTGTAATCTTGTAAAAAATTTCTCAAGTAATTTATGTTTTGGTACTCAGGTTTTGCCTTTATGGACAAATTTCTTCCCGTTTTCTTGGGAATCATTATAACTTTTGTTGATCAAACCTTATTTAAGTACTTATACTTAATTGCTTTATATTTTTTGTACATTTTATTGTTTTCTGACTTTAATGCATTCTGCCGTTAAAACAATGCTAATATGCTTATCTTCCCGTTAGGTAGGTATTTAAGCTTTTCATACGAATTCGAATTCATCAATATATAACGCATGCAATAAATTGGAAAAAATTCATCAAACAAATTATTTTATGGATGTAACTTCATACATAACTTTTGAATAAGGCCTCATTAAAAACCTAAAATAGTAAAAAAAGAGTGTCTTTCATGACAACATTGGGAACATTTAAGAATAGTACCTCTTTAGATGGATGGCATTCCAAGTCTGAGGAGTCTCGGATCCATCTAAATTTTCAACTTATTTGCCCCCTTACCTAGATTTGCTTGAATTCTGAATGGCCCTTTCCAAGCAGGACTGAGTTTCCCATGAATTTCTGAGGTACTGGCATCGGCTTGTTTTAACACCAAGTCACCTGCTTGGAAGCTCCTGACGTTAACTTTTGCATATACATTTCTGCCACTCTCCGCTTTACTGCTTGTTCTATCAAATTAGCAGTAGTCCTTATCTCTAGGAATGGCATATGCGAACTGGGTTCCATTGTCTATGACAATCACTTCTGGAATCCAAAATCTTGTCAGTACCGCACGCCATATGAACTTCCGATACTGAGGTACCGTTATTTTTAGTAGTGACATGGCTTCAATCCATTTAGTGAAATAGTCTATTACCACTGTCAAGAACTTAACCTATCTAGGGCCTTGCGGAAATGGTTCCAAGAGATCAATTCCCCATTTTTCAAAGGACTTGGTTGAGACGATAGAAATGAGTTCCTGAGGTGAAGCTTGATACAGATTCCTGTGAAGCTGGTATTTCTGTCATTTCTTCACATAATCCATTACATTTTTTATGATTGTTGGCCAGTAGTATCCATCCATGACTACATTATGGGCTAATAATTTTGCTCCAATGTGATGTCCACAACACCCTTCATAAATCTCCTATAATACATACATTGTTTGCTAGGCTGTTAAACATTTCAATAGGGGTTGTGAGATGCCCCTTTTATACAACTGACCATTAATCATGGTGTAGTTTGTTTCTTTCATCCTCAATTTCTTAGCTTCTTTGGAATTACTAGGTAAAATTTCGTGCTCTAAATACATGTGCAAATTGGATCTAGCCAAGTTTTAGTATTATTAGAGTGCGAGATTATGACCTCGGAGATGCTAAGTGAAGGTTCCGAGAGCACCTCCTGTATCAAGCTTCGACTTCCACCTCCGGTTTAGTACTTGCTAGTTTTGATAATACATAAGCCCGTATCTATTATTCTCTAAGCACATGCTTTATGCAAAAGGAATTAAAATTTGAAATTTCATCATGTACCTTCTTTAGGTATAGTTTTAACAGAGAATTCTGAGCTTGATATTTGCCAATAACTTGGGAACTTACAATTTGAAAATCACTAAATACTATGAGTTCCATTACGGTGCCTTCCCTAGCTAAAGCCAATCCTGCAATCAAAGTTTCATACTCAGCTTGGTTGTTTGAAATAGAAAAATCGAATTTAATAGAGGCCTCAATAACCATGTCCTCTCATTTGGTAAGGATATGACCGGCACCTCCATTTTTCATATTTGATGCTCCGTCAACATAGAGTTCCCATCTAGGAAAATCAGTAGATGAATACGTCATCTCAACTAGGAAATCAACCATTGCTTGTGCTTTTATAGCAGAATGCGGCTCGGCTCGTATTGAACATTAAATTGTGATAATTCAATTGACCAATTTACCATGTGACTTGCCAAAATTGGCTTTTGCAAAACTTTCTTTATCAGTTGATCGGTTCGAACGATTATTAGGTGAGTTCAAAAATATTGTCTCAACCGTCGTGCCGATGTTAATAATGCAAAAACTAGCTTTTCTAACTTTGTGTATCTTAATTCTGGTCATAGAAGGACTATACTGATAAAATACGCAGGTCACTAATGTTTACCTTCATCTTCTAATATTTGAGTTGAAGCCATTGACTCGTTAGTTACTGACAAATAAAGGTATAATGGCTTCAGCTTTTCGGCCTTACTAGGACAGGAGGAGATGATAGTAAGTTTTTATAATGGTTGAAAGCATTTTCACATTCCTCTATCCATGCAAAAGCCACTCCTTTCTTTATTAAGTTAAAAAAGGTTTTGTTTTTTCAGCAGAAGTGCCTAGAAACCTAAGCAAAGTCGTTAAACGACCTGTAAGCCTTTAAACCTCTTTGAGGTTCTAAGGACTTGCCATATCGAGAATAGCTCGACACTTCTCAGGGTTAGCTTTAATACCTCTCTAAGAAACAATGAAACCCAAGATTTTTTCTCCCCAGACGCCAAATGCGCACTTAGCGGGATTCAACGTCATTCCATGTTGTCGGAGACTTGCAAAGGTGTCTTGCAAGTCAATAATCAAATCGGCATCCGACTTGGTATTAATCAATATGTCGTCGATGTAGACTTCCATATACCTCCCGATTTGACTTTTGAATACCTTAGCCATCAATCTCTAATAGGTAGCATCTGCATTTTTTAAACCAAAGATATTACAATATAATAGTAAATTCCTTCCGATGTAAAGAAAGTCGTTCTATCTTCATCTGGTATATGCATTGGTATTTGATTGTACCCACTATATGCATCCAAGAAACTTAAAACTCGATAACTCGGTGCATTATCTATGTTTGGTAAAGGAAAACTATCTTTTGGGAAAGCCTTACTTAAATTGGTATAATCTACACACATTTGACATTTTTCATTAGCCTTTTTAACCATTAATATATTAGATAACCATGTTGAATAAGTGAGTTTCCTAATAAATCCAGCATCCAATGAATCCTGAACTTGTTTTTTGACCACGCTGGGATAGTCTTCAGACATCTTCTGACATCTTTGTAAGACTGGCCTAAACATAGGATCAATTGCAAATTGATGGGACATGAATTCATGATTAATTCCTGGCACATCAGATGGTTCCCATGCAAACAGATCTATATTACCTTTTAAGAGATCCTAAAGTTCTGACTTCAAAGAGTAAGGTAGGTCCATGTTTATCATGGTATACTTCTCCACAGTTTTTCCAATATGAAATTTTTCCAAGTTTTCATTGGGTTCTAGCCTAGGTTTTCCCTAAACCCTGGAGTCCAAATCTACCAAAAATACTCCTGTAGAGTTTTTGGCTCTATCCCGTAAAGTTAAACTTACTTTGTTGCAATTGACAGCTGCAATCCAATCTCCATAGATTGTAGCCACACGACCTTCGGAGGACAAATACTTCATGACTGAGAATTTTGTTGAGATCAATGCACAAAGATCATTTATCATTTTTCTCCCGAGGATCATATTGTAGGCTGTAGAATCCTTCAAAATAACAAATTCAGCCTACACCATCCGAACGTCGGTTCCTTCCCCTAGAGTAAAGAGAATGTCCACCGCTCCATTTGGCCTAATGAAATAGTCTCCCAGACCTACCATTCTGGGAAGATGTGGCTTCAGGTGCTGATTAGTTAGTGATGAATCCATATTTGATTTTATATTTTGGTTTGATTTGAATGGATTTCATCATTTAAACCCACATTTATTCATCCAAATAGCATGCTTTTGTGTTCTCTCCCTAAATTGTACCTAATTGTAAAAGTATGCTATTTTGTACTTAATTTAATCACTTTTATCCCACTTTTATCCCATTCGATGCCTTGATAGTTTTGATGAATGATTTCAGGTGTATTAGGTTGGAATGGCTTGATAAGAGTGGAAGAAAAGCATGAAATTGGGAGAAAACATGAAGAAAATAAAGGAGAAGCACACATTGGAGTGTGCGTGTGCACAACTCCCTGTACGTACGCACAGGAACCATACAGCCACGTGTGCGTGCGCACAACATCCTGTGCATACGCACAAGAAGAAAATCAGCATGTGCGTACGCACACGTCCCAGCATGTGACTCACTTAATGGAAATCACTGGGGGCGATTTCTGGGCCTCCAGAGCCTAATTTTTGGAATTTTTGAAGTTGATTATGGCTATATTAAAGAAGGCCTCACTCCATGTGAAAGGGGGGCAGAAATTAGGGTTAGTTTAGCATCATGTAGGTTGTTTTCTAAAGAGAGAAGCTCCCCCTTCTCTCTAGAATTAGGGTTTCTTAGTTTAATTTCTTGTAATTTCTACTTTCAATTCTTGTTTTCATTTACTTTTCCTTGTCATTTATTGTTATTGCATCTTTGTTCTTTCCTTCTATTTGTTATTTCATTTCTCTTGTCTTTTATGTTTATGACACTTTGTTATTTTAATTTACATTTAATACAATTTATGTTTCATGTCATTTATTGCTTTGTTGAGTTGCTATCTTTACTTTCCTTGCTTGGTAGTTGTAGCATTTATTATTTCTTGTCATTTTACCATGCTTTCCTTTCATGCCCACCAAGTATTTGATAAAATGTTTGGTGGGATTTTTACTTAGTTTTTCACACTCTTGGTTTGGAAATTGGGTGATTGGGTGAAATTGTGTTGTGGATGTCCATTCCACATTGTGTGAGGATTGTTAATTGATTTGGTTTTCCTTGACTCTAAGTGACCCATTAGTGTTAACTAGGACTTAGGGATTGGAATCAATTATGCCCTTTTGACTTATCCTCGATGTAGGATTGACTAATTGGGATTAATTCACACACAATTACCATGTTTGTGGTCCATAACTAGGATAGAAATCCTTAATTCCCCAATTCCTACCAAGAGCCCTATTTTGTCATTTACTTCCCATTTTCATTGCCTTTACTTGCTTTCATTTAATTTCATGCTTGTGTCATTTATTGCCATTTTAATTTCTTGCCTCTTTCAACCAAAACCCCAAAAAGATCCTTCATAGCCAATAATTATGACATTTCATTGCAACTTCTAGGAAAGACGACTCGGGAGTTAAATACTCTCGGTTTATATTATTTGTTTTGTATTGTGACATCTCTTTAGAGAATTTAACATTTGATTATGAGAATTCATTGTTGGTTTGGACTATGCTACAAACAAATTGATTATTGCTTCGATTGATTCTAGACCAACAAGAATTCTCATTATCAGTTAGACCCAGCATGTCAAAAGTATTTCGGAAAAGCAAATTCGATTCTTCTCCCGTGTAAACCAAAATCCTTTTCACAATTCTATTTTCCAACTTGGTCGTGATCACTAGAGGCTTGTCATCTTTCAACGTGGCGTGTTGGAAATCTTCCAAATTAAAAACATTCTTTCCTACCATAACGTTCACTATTACTTGAGTCGTGGTGTCTTGGGTCTCACTGGGTATAGCATTCCTATTATTTTTTGTTTCTCATTCTTCATCATCATTATTCCGTCAAGGCGGCTTGATGTGCTGAACAATCTCAGGAAGCTTCCCATCTTGTATGGCCTACTCTAAAGCATCCTTAAGATTTATACAGTACTCTATCCTATGACCGTAGGATTTGTGATAATCATAGTATTGTGATTTATTCAAGGAAGCTCTTGGTCATTTCTGTCTTACCTTGGGCAGTATTCCCCTATGTGATATCTGTTGGTAAATGATGCGCGAAAACTAGAGCTCACGGATACTAGCAACTGCACCAGATCATTGAAGTAATACCATATGGAGTGGATATTATTCCCACGAGGATTAAAGGATTGAGCAAGAAAATATCGAGTCAAATTTCTAATTAGATCGAATGAACCTAGATTAATGAGGGGTTGTATCTTACTGAAACTTTAGAATGCTTGAATGTTTAAATACTAAGGAAGCATTGAACGTGAAATTGATTTAGAGAAAACAATGAGTGAGAGTGTTAAGGGTTTCAGAGATGTTTAGTTTCCAGGAGAATTAAACCTTGTTTATCTATTTTAATGCATGAAAATACCTTTTCACGGCAAATCATAAATAACTGAATCCCAATTTCTTGGCTCCTGAGTTTATCTTCAATTAATCAATCGCCAATTCCTTAGTCAACTGATTAATTGAAGAGGTTTAGCACAAATCTAATCTAGTTCCAAATAAATTTCAAAACTAGTTCTGAGGTCGAATTATATGTCACATATTCAAACTAGTCCTAAACAATTGAAAATTTTAAGAAAAACAATGTCGCACACTTTTTAAACCACTATTACTAGTCAATATTAAAAAGTCATGAGAAAGAATTCTCAAGCTGTAATTCCAATATTAAATTTTCTAAAGTAATAAACAAAATTCAAAATAGAGTCAGCATATTTTCCAATACTACTAATTCTTTAAAGAATGAAGAACGAAAACTCAATCTTGAAATAGATCATTGCAATACTTCAAAATAGAACAAAACTTAGCTTAATAATCCATGAAAACATAAATAGAGCTCCTAATCCCTTTAACAGAGGAATTACTGACTCATGGAGAAAGGTGAAAGAGAATGTAGCTAGGTCCAGATCTCGCTTCATGTGAACAATGTCACTTATTTATATCCTAGGTTTACCTAATAATTCAAATTCAAACTAAATCTTATCTTATCTTTTAAGAAGAGTAAGATCATTAATAACAATAATTCAAATTCCAATTAAAACTAATTCAAATCAAATTGTATCCTAACAGAATCTTCCATGACCATAATTGAGATTGCACCTTCCAGGGGAGTGGGCTTTGCTTAGCGTTACACATGGGCCTCGGCATGGCACGCTGATGCACCATTATTTCATGATACATTTTATACTTAATTGAGTGGATTTTATCCACTAAACTCACACTTATTCATATAATTCGCATGTTTTGCATTTTCCTTCCTAATTCTGTGCTATGATTGAAAACATGCTTCTTTGGCCTTAAATTTGCTAATTATTCATCCTCTCTTATTACCATTCGATGCCGTGATATGTTTGTTAAGTATTTTCAGGATTTATAGGGCAGGAATGGCTTAGAGGATGGAAAGGACGCATGCAAAAGTGGAAGGAATACAAGAAATTGAAGGAATTGCTAAGCTGTCAAGCCTGACCTCTTTGTACTAAATCGATCATAACTTGAGCTACAGAGGTCCAAATGAGGCGGTTTTAGTTGTGTTGGAAAGCTAACATCCGGGGCTTCAAAATGATATGCAATTTGCCATAGTTTCCATGTAGTTAGGAAATACGCACGCGTGCACCACGCGTACGCATGACCTTGCAGAAGTTCAGCGACGCGTACGCGTGGGCGACGCGTACGCGTGACAGAGCCACGTGCTGGACGTATCAGAAATTGCTGGGGGCAATTTCTGGGCTGTTTTTGGCCCAGTTCTAAGCCCGAAAGACACAGATTAGAGGCTGCAGAGTGGGGGAATCAATCATTCATTCATAGACACAACTTTCATTCACATAATTTTAGGTTTTAGACGTAGTTTTCTAGAGAGAGAGGCTCTCTCCTCTTTCTAGGTTTTAGGATTCTTAGGTTTAGCTATTTTCAATTTTAGATTTCTACTTTATTTTAATTTGGTTTCTCTTTTACTCTTATGTATTCTAGCACTTTAGTTTCTCTTCTCTTGGTGATTTATTTATTTATCCACTTTAGTTTATGAATTCTCATGTTAGATTTGATTTTCTACTTAATGCAATTTGAGGTATTTCGTATTTATGATTGCTTTCTTCAATTTATGTTATTGATGCTTTCAATTGGTTGTTTGGATTTTATTATCTCTTAGTGCTTTTCTATGCTTTTATGTTGTGCCTTCCAAGTATTTGATAAAATGCTTGGTTGGATTTTTAAATTAGCTTTTTATGTTCATAGCTTAGATTGAGTAATTGGAGACTCTTGAGTTATCAAACTCCCTTGTTGATTGATAATTGAAAGTTTCTAGTTGATTTGAATTCCACTAACTCTAGTCTTTCCTTGAGAGTTGACTAGGACTTGAGGAATCAAATTGATTTATCCACTTGACTTACCTTCATAGTTAAAGGTTGACTAAGTGGGTGCAATGGACAATTGATGTCACAATTGAGGATGGTAATGAGGATAGGACTTCCAATTATCAATCCTTGCTAGGACTTTTCTTAATTGTTATTTTATTTCCTTGTCATTTAAATTCCTTGTTCAACATTTCAAAATCCAAAAAAATACTTTTCCATAACCAATAGTAACATACTTCCCTGCAATTCCTTGAGAGACGACCCCGAGGTTTAAATACTTCAGTTATTACTTTTATTGGGGTTTGTTACTTGTGACAAACAATTTTTTTTTGCATGAAAGGATTCTTTGTTGTTTTAGATACTATACTTGCAACGAGGATTTATTGTGAAATTCTAAACCGTCCAAAATCCGTTCATCAAAATGGCGCCGTTGCCGGGGAATTGCAAATGTGTGCCTTATTATTGGTTATTGTGAATATTGTGAATAATTTTTCTTTTTCATTTCTTTGATAGTGTTTTATTTTTAGGAGTTTATTTTCATTAATTCTCATTAGTTTTTGTTTTTACTTGATACTATGAATTCTCACCCCTTTGGCTATGAGTTTGGTTCAAATTTTGTTGTAGGAAATGGAAGCTATAATGAGAACATGCATCAAGGTTGGGACAATCAAAGATGGAAGGAGCCACAAGAATTTGATCAACCCTTCCGGCAACAACCTCCTCCAATGTGCCATGAGCAACAACCATTCTACGATGCATCCCAAGACAATGGTTATGGTGGACCTTTTCGTGACAATCTACCTCCACCAATTTACTATGAGCAAGAGCCATTCTGAGGTACGTACCAAGACAATAGATATGGTGGACCCCTTTGTAATTACCAACAAGCCCCACCATATGCATATGAACCCCCTTCTCAACATAGCTTTGAACCACCATACTCACAAGTCCCTTTCCACCATTCACCTCCATATGACCCTAACCCTTATCCACCACACGAACCACCATACGAACCATATGAACCATACCCAGAACCACCACCTCAATATACACCATCTCCATACCCTTATCAAGAAGAACTACCTCCGTATTATGAGCCTCTTCTCCCAACAGATGAACCCTTCTATCCTCCCTAAGCTCTCATAGATGATACCTTTAGTGTTATTTGCCAAGGGCAACAGAAGCTTCAAACCACACTTACCTCTGCTCTCACTGGTCTCACCTCTACTCTCCAAGCTCTTATATCTCGTGTGGATCCATCTTTTATTCCCAATACTCAACCCTCAAACTCTAGTGCACTTCCTTTTCACCCATGTCCATCAATCCAAGAGCAACATGATCCAAATTATGCTATTGACATGGAACAAGGAGAAGATATCATCTTAGGGACGTAATGGATCAGGTTCCCGCATACATACTTCAAGAGAAGCAAGATGAGGCCCAAAAGGTGGAGGTAGGAGAGACTCTTGAAGAAAGTTGTCAACAGGTGGAGGTCATCAAGGAGGAGTTGGATTTTGTACTAGAGCAAGCGGAGAAAGCCGAAATTATTGAAGAAGAGGAAGTGGTTGAAGACTTAGGAGATGCGAAACCTCCAGTCATAGAACCTCCCTCCAAGAGGCATGAAATTGATGTTGAGGAGGGTGTACAACCTCCAAGGTATATCATGGTTGAAGACTTTGAGGAGGTTGATCATGAGATGGGTTCAATAATTAATGAGTTTTTACCTACAATTGAACCCTCTCCCATTGAACTAGAGGAAGAGGTTAATGCTGCAGAAGCTTGTCAAGAGGTGGACATCATCAAAGAGGAGCCCAAGAGATTGGAGCATACATTGGCAAGACCGCCACTGGAGATACCTCCCCCCAAGCCATTACCATCCAACACAACATTCAAGTGGTTAAAATTCTTATCCTTAAACTCTACCTTCCCACTTGAATATGGTCTGCTTGAAACAAATGGACAACTTAGAGCTATCTGCAGTTTTAAGAGTAAAAGGGAGATGGTTAGTGGTTGGCAACACCATCCTAGGTTCATTATGGTTGCCAGCTCAAGGCCTAATTGCAAGGGTTGGTATAATTCTCAGTTGATTGGGTTTAGGAGGATGTTTGGCTGCTTACATGAGAATTCCAAGGCTAAACCACCCAGTTGGAGCGATGATGAGCCACTTATAGACGGGTGTAGAAACAAGATTTGGGATCCGGGCATACAAGAGGATCAATTTTGGGAGCTCAAAGCTTGTGAAGAACTCCCTCAAGGCTTGGCAAATTCATTCGGAAATGTCAGAGTTTATTGGAAGATCAAGCGTTGGTGGAAGTTTCAAGATGAGTTCAAGCACAAGCCACCATGACAAGGAGCTCACCAAATGTCCAACTTAAGGACTTTAACTAAAAGTGTTAGGTGGGAGATAACCCACCATGGTATGATCGTTACTTTTTTATTTTTAGTTTTATTTTATTTTTTGCAGTGTTCATTTATAAAATTCTACATAATCACCTACATTCTGCATACTAAAAAAAAAGAGAACATTCGACGCACAAGTGTCTATGACGCGTACGCGTCGTGCGTGAATGCGCAACACCTTTGAATTGACCAAAAAGTTGCGATGGAAACGCACGGGAGGGGTGCGTGGCACACAAGCCACCCCATGCGTACACGTGCTTCACGCGTACGCGTCCCCTGCATTTTTGCCAATCCAAGCGTAAGCGTCACCGACGCGTACGCGTGGGCTTGCCAATCGGCGTAAAAGGATGCTTGAACAGAGAGTTGTGATGCCATAGCGCTGGAGTCGCGCGAGTAGTCACGCATACGCGTGACCGACGCTCACGCGTCACTGTGCATTTTTTGCCACCCATGCGTACGCGTGGGCGACGCTTAGGCATCGCATGGCCATTCCAGTTTGCACGCGTACGCGTGATGCGTGCGCATACGTCGCGTCCTGTTTTTCATCTCCTTCTCCTTTCTTCTATCCTTTCTCCTTCTTTCCTCCTTCTTTCTTACTTTCTTCTTTTTTCTTCTCATCCTTATTCTCTTTCATTCTCTTTCAAATATTGCATTTGCATACTTTCCTTCATTGCATTTTAATTTTGTTCATGTTTTTATTTTCTTTTCTAATTTCCTATTTTATCATTGGTGTTAAATGTTCTTATTCAATTGTTGCATATTTCAGGCATTATTTTGGTGCCTAGTGACTTGTTTTACATTGTTGGGTAATATTATTTAAGTCAATGCTAATTTTTATGATACTTGCATTCCATTTGCATTGATATGCACTTATACTATCTTGGATTACCCACTATCTCTTCCCCATTTTTGCAATTTTTGCACTATTGATATGCTATTTGCTTCTACTATTTTCTCACTTGCATGTTGTAGTTACCATGTAATTGAGACCCTCATTATTTGGCATTAACCCACCCATACTTTATTTGTTTTTTATCGTTATTTCTGGGTTACTTTTCTTCTTTTTTCCTCTTCTTTTAGGATGGCCACCGAGAAGGGAAAGGAGAAGCTTCTCAATGGGGCGACATACAAGTCCATCTGCACATTCTTTGGAGAAAAGCATAAGTTGTAGCAGCCCATCCACTTGCACATCTTAGCATGCACCGCGGACGGTACAATCTTTAAGTGTGGGGAGGTCGATACCGAATTTCATGGGTTAGTTATTTCCTATTTCAACACCAATGTTTAATTTTTCTTGATTAATTAGTTGTTGCATTTGCATATTTGATTGCATGATTGTTTGATTTTGTGCATGTTCTTCTACCACTACTTGGTTGGAGTGATAAGTTCTTTTTCAAGACCCTTTTTATAGCATTTCACTAATTTAAATTAAAAATTTTTTGTTAAACTTGTTTGAAGATTGTAATTTGGAACATAATTTATAGCTAAGAACATACAACATGTGAGATCTTGAGCTTAATTATATGGTTGCATTATTTAACCATGACTTTTATTCTTGTGTGTTTTCTTCTCTATGATTGCAATCTATAATTTGTTCCATTATATATGTCCATTGTTTAGTGTATTTGCATGCATACATATGATTGAGGCCATCATTTGTTATTAGCTCACTTATCCCAAATAGCCTACCACTTCAATTACCTTTGTTTGCCACTTTGAGCCTTTTAATTTCATTTGTTCTATATTTTACCACATCACTAGCCTTAAGCGAAAAAATAATTAATTACCCCAATTGAATCTTTGGTTAGCTTAAGATAGAGATTGTGTGTCAACTAAGTGTGGGGAATTGTGGGAACTTGGGTTAATGAGAATGTGTTGTGTTTTATTCACAAAAATATTGGAAATCTGGGTGCTTACTCATGTAAAAATTGAAAAACCATATGCATTGATATATTATGCTTTCATTTATATATATATATAAGAAAAAAAGAAAAAAATACCAAAAATACTTATGAATATGGGACAAAATTACCCCAAAGCTAAGTTCAATAAAAGATCAATGCATATGTGATGGAATTAAAAACTGATACATGAGTATGTGATGCAAAAGTGGGATTTTTTGGTAGCGAGGCATGATTTTAGAATTATATAGAGTATGTGTGTGTGTTAGGTGAGAATTTAGGTTAGTCAAAGATTCAAAGTATAACTCACTTGGCCATACATGTATCATCACCCTTATCTTAGCCCCATTACAACCTTAAAAAGGCCTCATGATATTTGCATTTGTACGTTAAATATTTGTTGATTGGTTAGATGAAGAACAAAGTTTTAGAAAGCATGACTAGAGGAGATTAGAGTGAATTATCCCTAGACACTTGAGCGATTAGAGAGCATATACACTTCTAGTGAGGGTTCAATACTTGATTCTGTGTTTCCGGCTTTCGTGAGCTATCTTCTTACAAGTTTACTTGTCTCTTGTTGTGTGATTTAAAATAATGGAATCTGATTTATGTTTGTCCTGGAGAATTTGTTTACTTTTAATCAAGTAGGTAGAAGTATTTTTGTATTTAGTTGTATTCATATAGATAGGTTGCATTTCATAAGTTTTACCATTCCTCTTCATTCCTTTATAGCTTCCCTTGAGCTTAGCATGAGGACATGCTAATGTTTAAGTGTGGGGAGATTTGATGCACCACTATTTCGTGGTATATTTTATGCTTAATTGAGTGGATTTTATCCACTAAACTCACACTTATTCATATAATTCGCATGTTTTGTATTTTCCTTCCTAATTCTGTGCTATGATTGAAAACATGCTTCTTTGGCCTTAAATTTGCTAATTATTAATCCTCTCTTATTACCATTCGATGTCATGATATGTTTGTTAAGTGTTTTCAGGGTTTATAGGGCAGGAATGGCTTAGAGGATGGAAAGGAAGCATGCAAAAGTGGAAGGAATACAAGAAATTGAAGGAATTGCTAAGCTGTTGAGCCTGACCTCTTCGTACTAAATCTATCATAACTTGAGCTACAGAGGTCCAAATGAGGCGGTTCTAGTTGCATTGGAAAGCTAACATCTGGAGCTTCAAAATGATATGCAATTTGTTATAGTTGCCATGCAGTTAGATGATGTGCACGCGTGCATCACGCTTACACGTCACATTGCAGAAGTTCAGCGACGCGTACGCGTGGGCGACGCGTACGCGTGACAGAGCCACGTGCTGGACGTATTAGAAATCGCTGGGGGCGATTTCTGGGCTATTTTTGGTCCAGTTTCAAGCCTGAAAACACAGATTAGAGGCTGTAGAGTGGGGGAATCAATCATTCATTCATTCATAGACACAACTTTCGTTCACAATTTTAGGTTTTAGATGTAGTTTTCTAGAGAGAGAGGCTCTCTCCTCTCTCTAGGTTTTAGGATTCTTAGGTTTAGCTATTTTCATTTTAGATTTCTACTTTACTTTAGTTTAGTTTCTCTTCTACTCTTATTTATTCTAGCACTTTAGTTTCTCTTCTCTTGGTGATTTATTTATTTATCCACTTTAGTTTATGAATTCTCATGTTAGATTTGTTTTTCTATTTAATGCAATTTGAGGTATTTCATATTTATGATTGCTTTCTTCAATTTATGTTATTGATGCTTTCAATTGGTTGTTTGGATTTTATTATCTTTTATTGCTTTTCTATGCTTTTATGTTGTGCCTTCCAAGTATTTGATAAAATGCTTGGTTGGATTTTTAAATTAGCTTTTTATGTTCATAGCTTAGATTGAGTAATTGGAGACTCTTGAGTTATCAAATTCCCTTGTTGATTGATAATTGAAAGTTGCTAGTTGATTTGAATTCCACTAACTCTAGTCTTTCCTTGAGAGTTGACTAGGACTTGAGGAATCAAATTGATTTATCCACTTGACTTACCTTCATAGTTAAAGGTTGACTAAGTGGGAGCAATGGACAATTGATGTCACAATTGAGGATGGCAATGAGGATAGGACTTCCAATTATCAATCCTTGCTAGGAGTTTTCTTAATTGTTATTTTATTTCTTTGTCATTTAAATTCCTTGTTCAACATTTCAAAACCCAAAAAAATATTTTTTCATAACCAATAGTAACATACTTCCCTGCAATTCCTTGAGAGAAGACCCGAGATTTGAATACTTCGGTTATTATTTTTATTGGAGTTTGTTACTTATGACAAACAATTTTTTTTTGCATGAAAGGATTCTTTGTTAGTTTAGATACTATACTTGCAACGAGGATTTATTGTGAAATTATAAACCGTCAAAAATCTGTTCATCACACGCCAATCTTGATTTGGGCTTGGGGGGTTGCATGCATGGGTTTGGCGTGGCATGCCAAGTTGATGTGCCTCCCAGGGGTTGATGGCATGACACGCCACCCTCTTCAATATTCAAGGCCATTACACATTAGCTTAAAGTGTCTTCAAAGGTGTAGCACGTCGGGTTTGAAAATAACACGCCAACTTGGTGAGCCTCCCAGGGGTCAAAGGCATTACATGCCCTTGCTGGAAGTGGCACACCAACTCTTTCTCTAGGTGGCGTTACAAGCCACTTTCCTCTCTGGCCGAAGGCATTGCATGCCCACTTGGATGGCGTGGCACGCCATCTATTTTCTTCCTTCATGGCATTTCACGCGAGTTTGTAATGTGGCACACCAGCTTAATCCTAGTTAGATGGTGTTGCACGCCCATAGTGGTGGCGTTACATGCCACTTGGTCTTGGCTTGGGGGCATTGCACGCTACTCCTTTTAGCTTGCCCTTGATGATGCTTCCTTTACTCTTTGGTTTTCTTCTCTTTACCTGCATTTTCTTGAAAGCACTTAGAAAGCATATTAGTAGCAAAGAGGATCTCAAATCAATTGATTTAAATGGAAAAAACTATAATTAACTCTATGAAAACATAAAAATAATACAAGAAAAACTACTAAATTGAATTGCTTTGAATGTTCATGTCTAACTCAACAGTGGGGTTTCTCAATAATTTCTGTCATCATAAACACCCTTCTCTTATCTTAAAGAACCTTGAAACCTTAGAAATAAGAATTCTGCAAACTCAAATTCGGATGGTATTATATGCCTCCTCTTTAAACTTTTTGGATCCTTGAAATCATTTACTTTATATTTTCAATCAGGAGAGATGTTTATAGTGTTAACTCTAGGTGCTTTGTCTCAAGATAGCTTTTGATTATAGGCTTTCAATCGATAATCACGAGCTAGTTAGCGCAAGTTACGAGGTGGTAAAGCACCCTTCGAATCTAATTATCTAAGCCTATCCTTGATATAGTCACACCACAAGCACTTAACTAGGTTTTTCTTGTCCTAGAAATCGATGCCCCTCTTTGGGCTTCTAAATGTTTTATTTCAAGGTGTCTCTTTATAATTGGCTTTCAATTAATAATTGCAAGCCAGTTGGCCCAAGTTATTGGGTGATAAAGTACGTTGTGGATTTAATAACCCAAATCTTTTCCTTGAAACAATAAATACCACAGGCACATAAATGGGTTCTAGTCATTGGTGCTCATAGCCTTATTGCTTTTTTGAATCTTTTGATCCTTTGATCAATTGATATTTGGATATTTTTCTTTCTTTCTCTCTCTTTTTCTTTTTATGTTTGATTCAAGGATTGTTGGATATTTGGAAGATCATAATATGTCTCTAAACTTGTGTTTATGGACATTTTGCCTCCCTTTCTTTCAAGATCACTTTGATATTCTAAGCCCATGGGATATGATCATTCTTGCTATTGACCACCACTCTTTTTTGTTAAGACTTCTTTATTAATTTAAATTTCTCCATTAAAGGCAGCTTTTTCATAATTCTTGGAGTGCTCAGAGGACATTACAAGTAGTAAGCTTAAAGAAAGACAAAGTAAACTAACGAAACAGACATAATGCAAATGAAAAAGCATAAAGGAAAC
Source organism: Arachis ipaensis (assembly GCF_000816755.2). Classification (NCBI taxonomy): domain Eukaryota; kingdom Viridiplantae; phylum Streptophyta; class Magnoliopsida; order Fabales; family Fabaceae; genus Arachis; species Arachis ipaensis. The sequence goes on from NC_029791.2 coordinate 101,662,894, forward strand.
AAAGAGAAAAGAAAGAAAACAAAAGGAAAAAGAACTAACCACCGAAAAAGAAAACAAAGATCTCATCTAACCCATCTCAGTTACTCATCCATATCACTACTCTCTTCTTCCTCATTCTCAGTCTCTACTGTCACTTCCTTCATTCTAGTATGCCACGCTTGGATTTTTAGGGCTTCTTCTTGCCTCTTTCTCTCAAGTTCCTTCTCTTTCTTAGCTCGATTCCACCTCGCTCTAATCTCTAGATATGATATAACTTTGTATAGGTGTGGATCATAAGTAGCCATACAGAGGTAGTTAAGCTGAATCCTGGTATCCACCAATTCCTATTGGGTCCTTAGCTGAAATTCTTGAAACTTCCTATAGAATTGTTGCAAACCAATCTCTTGATTTTGAGACTGACTTGTCCTTGCTTGGAATTGTGGTGCTTGATGAGGAGGAAATTTTGGTGCAGGAGGAGGAGAAGGTTGTTGATTTGGCTCTTCTTGTTAGGCTTGGTCCTGGGGATACATTCTACTTACTCTTTCCATGCTTATTTCAGTGATTGGTTTGTCTAATTAGATAGGAATATCTAGTTCAACCACTACTTTTACAGCTTGACAAAGGCAGTAAATTAGGATTGGGAATGCAAGGCTTGTTCTGGGATCTAAGCTCCCAGCGATGTGATTTATGCCCTTGGGAATGATCCTCTCCACCCTCACTTCCTCTCCTTTCATGATAGAATGAATTAGTATTCCTCTTTCAACTGTGACCTAATAATTGTTTGATTAAGGAATGATTGAGCGTCGGATAAACTCAAACCATCCCCTAGCTATTGGGATGAGGTCGCTTATTTTTAGTTGATTCGGCCTCCCTTCAGCATCAAACTTCCATTATGTGTTTTGCATGCGTATATCAAGGATTACGTCGTCATACCTTGGATCTGTTTTAGCCTTAATTCATATGTTGTTACTGAAGGGAAAAATGAAGAAGGAAGGGCTCACATGCGAAAAACCTTCAGAATATTTTGAGAGCCAAAGTCAATTTGCTTATCTCTCACATAACTCAGGCAGTCGGGTTCATCATCCATCTCCCAGTTAGTCCTCCATAAGTTTGCATAGAATTCTTAGAGCATTTAAAAGGCTCACCTTTTTGGGTGGGTTGCAGAAGGTCCCCCAATTTTTTCTTGTGATCTCAGCTTGATTTTCTAAGTATTGATGAGGTTGTAGATCAAACTATACTTTCGGGATAACCTTTTTTAAAGTTATCCAACTATTAAAGTATCTTTGATGGTCCTTGGAAATGAACCTCATTGTGTCATATGAGGAGGCAACCGGTTCTTTTCCCTTTCATTTTCTTGAGGATGACATCTTTGAAGCCTGAAAACACTCAATACACAGATCATGGCATTGAATGGTAATAAGGGATAATTAAAATTAACAGTTTAAAGGACTAGGAAACATGTTTTCAATTATATCACAAAATTAGGAAGGAATTATAAAACCATGCAAATTATATGAATAAGTGAGTAAAGAATTGATAAAAACCACTCAATTGAGCATAAGATAAACCATAAAATAGTGGTTTATCAATATTACAACACCAAACTTAGAGATTTGGCTTATCTCTAAACTATTAGAAGTAGGGCTTCACATAAAAAGGATAATGGTGATAGGCTACGAGTATGAGGTATGTGTATGATAGTGTGTATGTTGAATGTAGAAGTGATATGATTTTGGTGGAGTGGATTCAGCTTTTATAGAGAGAGAATGATGTAGTGTGTGAATGGGGATGAGTGATGCATCTTGTAGCTTCCATGTATCCAGAGAGTATTAGGAAGAGACAACAAGCTAGGTGACAAAATGGAATATTTGGGAACAAGGCATGGAGGGTAGCGTGTAGCAGGAGATTGGTTGCGTGCAAAGTTGACAGTTTAGAGGCAAGAAGATTTGTTGCATGTGAGGGTGGTAATTTAGAGATTATGGAGAAGAGACAAGACTTGTGGAGATTGTTGCATGTGAAGGGTGCTTCACGAGGAGGAGCTGAGTGGGTGAGGAAGAAATAAAAAAATAAATGCATGCATGCATGCAATGTACCATAAGAGAGAGCTTTTGAGCCAAATATAGTGAACATACATGTGTCGTGGCACGCCCTAGGATTGGTGTTACACACCCTCCTCATTTTCCTCCATGGCATGGCACGCTCTAGGGGTGGTGTTGCATGCCCATTTAAAAGCCTTCGAAGGCGTTGAACGCTTCCTTGCATTGCGTGGCACGCATCCTTTATATAGCTGGCATGGCGTTGCACGCTTCTTGGTTGGCATGGTGACGTGAGAAAAATCGTCGGTAGAATTTTCACAAAAATAATCTCGTCAAAGTATAGATCCAAACCAACAAATGACCTTTAATCAAAGTTTAATTTGTTTATTACTTAAGTCAAACCAATAAAAACTGAGAGTATTTAAACCTTGGGTCGTCTCTCAAAAGAATTGTAGGGAAGTGTGCATATTATTGGTTATGAGAAAATAGGGATTGTGATGACAATTGACAAGAAATGTAAATGAAAAGAAAGTAAAACTACAACTAAGGAACTATAAATGATAAAAAATCTAAGAAATCAAAACTAACAAAAATGAATGACAATCAATCAATATAAAAAGCCTTGGCTAGGGTGAGAATTAGAATTTCTATCCTCATTGTCACCTCAATTGTGATAGTAGGTGTATATTGCTCTCACTTTGACATCCTCTAACAATGAAGGAAAGTTAAGTGAGCACAATTCACTATAGTCCACAAGTCCTAATCAAATTCTAATGAAAGATTAGATTTAGTGGAATTTGATGAGAAGACCAAATGCATAGGTTTGGATTTTCACATAAAAATAGGGGCAAGTATAGTCCAAACCCAACAATTGATCCTCAATCAAATGTTATCACAATTCAAACCAAATATAAACCGAGAGTATTTAACTCCCGGGTCATCTTCCCTAGGAGTTGCAAATGAAGTGTTATGTTATTGGCTATGAGAGGAAATAGGGATTGGATGACAAGATATGCAAGAAATGTAAAGTGCAAGAAATTAAATAAGCATGCAACGAATTAAAGGAAAGCAAGTAAAGGCAATGAAAATGGAAATTAAGTACTAAAAAGAGCTCTTGGTGAGAATTGGGGAATTAAGGATTCTTATCCTAGTTATGGACCACAAACATGGCAATTGTGTGGAATTAATCCCAATTAGTCAATCCTACTTGAGAATTAGTCAAAATGGCATAATTGATTCCAATCCGTAAGTCCTAAGTCAACACTAGTGGGTCACTTAGAGTCAAGGGAAACCGAACCAATTAACAGTCCTCACACAATGCGAAATAGACATCCACAACTCAATTCCACCCAAACACCCAATTTCTCAACCAAGAGTGTGAAAACTAAACATGCAAGAAATAAAAGTCAAAGCAATAAAAGTCAAAGCATTTAAACTTCAAATGCAAGAAACCTCTTGGCAAGTAATTGAGAACTAAGATTACCTATTCTATCCGCTGACCACAAACACATGATGATTATGAAGAGTTAATCCTACTTAGTTAACCTTACATCGAAGATAAGTCAAATAAGCATAGTTGAATTCAATCCATAAGTCCTAAGTCAACACTAATGGGTCACTTAGAGTCAATAGAAACCAAATCAACTAACTACTCTAATATATCATACAAGAATGGACATCAATGACTCAAGGAGCACCAAAGTCATCAATTCCAAGCTAAGAGTGAAGAAAACTAAGCAAAAACTAAGCCAAGCATTTTATCAAACACTTGGTGTGCATGAAAATAAAATAATATTAAAATGCATTAAAAATAAAATCTAACTACCAAAAGCAAAAAAATGATAACAACAACTAAAAGCAGCATTAAATGAACATAAAACATAAATTGCATTAATTGGAATTAAAAAAATACAAGAGTGTTCATAAAATGAAAAGTGACATAAAAGAGAAATTCAGAAGAAGAACTAAGAGAACTAAGACAATAAAGTAAAGAAACATAAAGGAAACTACATCAAAACAAGAATTAAAGACTGAAATTAAAGGAAATTAAACTAAACCTAACCTAATTCTAGAGAGGGGGGAGCTTCTCTCTCTAGAAAACTAAGAAAAACATGAGAAAAGCTAAACCTAATTGCCCCCCTCCCTTGCTTCCACTTGAATTGGGGTTGAAATAGCTTCAAAAATGAGCTGGATTGGGTTTTGGAGGCCCAGAATTCGCCCCCAGCGATTTGCATTAAATGAGCTCACGTGACTCGGGTCATGCGTACGCGTGGGTCACACGTACGCGTCGCCTGGCTCGTGCTTGTGCGCGCGCATGCAGTGCTTGTGCGCACGCACAGATCGCTGAACTTCCAAACTCCATTTCTTCATGGTTTCTTCCCTTTTGCATGCTCTTTTTTCTCACTTCTTCAACCCATACTTGCCTTGGAAACCTGAAATCACTTAGCAAACATATCAGGGCATCATATGGAATTAAAATGGATAAAATTTAGTAATTATAAGGCCTAAAAAGCATGTTTTCACTTTCAAGCACAATTTAGGAAGAAATCATGAAACTATGCTATTTCAATGGATAAGTGCAAGAAATGTTGATAAAATCCACCCAAATAGAGCAAATAAATACCATGAAATGTTGATTCATCAGAATTCAAGCCAACCAGCAACCTTCAATTACCAATCAACATTAGATTTTTGACAATTCAAGAGTCTCCAATTACTCAACCCTCAAGCCAAGAGTGCAAAAATCTACTCTAAAACCAATTCAAGCATTTCATCAAATACCTAATATGCATAAACATAAAGCATGGTAAATTGCATGAATTAGTAAAATCTACAACTATCCAATGCAAGAAAACAATAATAATAAGTAAATTAGACCACAAGAAAACACAAAATATTAAATTGCATTAAATAAAAGGGAATTAACAATATTGTTTATAAAACTAAAAAGTGGCAAAATGAGAAATTAACAAGAAGAACTAAGAAAATGAAAGCAATGGAATAAGGAAGTAAAGGAAACTAAATCAAAATAAGTATTTAAACCTACATCTAAGAGGAAATTAAGCTAAATCTACCCTAATTCTAAAGAGAAGATAGAGCTTCTCTCTCTAGAATATAATCTAAAACATAATGTAAAACTAAACTATGACTACTTGGTTCATTCTCCCTTCAATTCTTGGTTCAATAGCATCAGAAATGGGTTAGATTGGGCCTAAAATATTCTAGAAATCGCTGGTCACGTGCTCATTAAGTGAGTCACATTTTTTATGTGTCACATATGTGGGCCCCTTAACACAGCGTCCACTATAGATAATTGCATATCATTTTGAAGCCCCGGATGTTAGCTTTCTAATGTCACTGAAATCGCCTCATTCAAAGTTTTGTAGCTCATGTTATGATAACTTTAGTATGAAGAGGTCAGAATTGACAGCTTAGCAAATTCTTCATTTTTTATGAATTCTCTCACTTTGCATGCTTTTCTTCCATTTCTTCAAGCCATCCTTGCCTTCAAAACCTTAAATCACTCAAGCAAACATATCAAGGCATCGAATGGGAGAAAAATGAATTCAATTTGGAAATTTAAGGGTCTAAAAAGCATGTTTTCACTCTTGAGCACAATTTAGGGAGAATTCACAAAATCATGCTATTTTAATGAATAAATACAAGATAAGTCAATAAAATCCACCCAATTAAAGCAAATAAATACCATGAAATGTGAATTTATCATGTGACACGGTACTTTTTCCTGGGACGAAGGCGTTGCATGCCACTTGCATGGCATGGCACGCTAGTTCTCCTCCTCATTTATGGCCTTGCACGCCTTCCCTGTAGTATGGTACGCCAGCTTGGTGATCTCCCAGGACTTCAAAGGTATTGCACACCTTCTTGCATGTATAAAAGGTATTGCACGCTACTTTGCTCCATCTTCTAAAGCGTTGCACAAAAACTTATGCTAGTTATTCCATATGAAAAAAAAGAATGAAATTACTAAAAAAAAGAATATACTTAAGGAAAAGAATACTATGATTAGATTGCATCCCAATAAGCGCTCTTTTAACGTCACTAGCTTGACTTACGGCACTTTCTTTAAGATAGAATTTGAACCAATTTATGTCAGTGTATTTCTTCACCAAGATAGTGCTTTAGTCACTGCTTGTTGACTGCGAATCTTCTTCCTGTGTCCCCGTCTATCACCTCAATGTATCCATAGGGAGATACTTTACTCACTATGAAAGGTCCTGACCATCTTGACTTGAGTTTTTCAGGAAATAACTTCAATGTTGAGTTAAATAATAAAACTTTCTACCTTGGTTTGAATTCTTTTAGAATTATCGTCCTGTCATGCCATCTTTTTTGTCTTTTCCTTATATAACTGAGCATTCTCATATGCTTCAGTCTTAAATTCATCAAGCTCATTGAGTTGTAGCAATATTCATTCACGCATGCTCTTAGCATCAAAATTGAGGAATTTAATTGCCCAGTATGCTCGGTGTTCTAGCTCGACAGATAAGTGGCATGTCTTACCGTAGATAAGCTTATAAGGCAACATGCCAATTAGAGTTTTGAAGGCAGTTTTGTAGGCCCAAAGGGCATCATCGATATTCTATGCCTAATCTTTCCGTGAAGCATTCACCGTCTTCTCAAGGATCCCTTTTAATTCTCTGTTGGATACCTCAGCTTGTCCACTAGTTTATGAGTGGAATGGAGTTGCAACCTTGTTCCTGACTCCATATTTTTTTAAGAAGAGCTTCAAGTTGCTTGTTGTAAAAGTGGCTCCCTCCATCACTGCTCAATGTGTTGGTACCCCAAATTAATTGAAGATGTTCTTTCTCAGGAAGTTAATAACCACCTTAGCATTATTGTGAGGTGTTGGCATGGCTTTCACTCATTTAGACACGTAATCAACATCCACTGTTATATAGATGTTTGAGTATAAGGATGAAAATTGTCCCATAAAGTTTATTCCTCACACATCAAACAACTCTACCTCAAGAATAAAGTTTTGTGGCATTTCATGCCTTTTGGACAAGTTTTTTGTCTTTTGACATTGATCATACCTCTTTACAAAGGCTCGGGCATCTTTAAAAAGTGTTAGCGAAGTAGAGTCCACTTTGGAGAATATTGGCTACTGTCCTCTATCTACTAAAGTGTCCACCATAGTCTGAGCCATGACAATGCCACAAAATACGTTGTATTTCTTCTTCAGGAATGCACCTTCGAATGATACCATCTGAACATCTCTTGAACAAGTAAGGATCTTCCCATATAACATAGCGGGCATCATAGATCAACTTCCTCCTTTGGTTCCAACTGAGTTCCTTTAGGATGATTTTTCCTGCCTTGTAGTTGGCCATATCAGCAAACCATGGCATCACATGTATTGCAAGGATTTGCTCATCTAGGAATCCTTCATTAACTGGAGGAAGAGGTGCTTGTCTTACTTCAGCTTCGATCCTGGATAAATGGTCAACTACGGGATTCTCTGACCCATTTCTATCTCGAATCTCAATGTCAAATTCTTGGAGCAGCAGCACGCATTTTATTAGCCTTGGCTTGGCATCCTATTTAGCTAAGAGATACTTAAGAACAGAGTTGTAACGACCCAATTTCCAGTATGGCATGCTCATACTAAAACATCAAGTGTTACCAACTTGAAACTACACTGACACTGTTATTAATAATATCAAGTCTGTAATCGGGTTAACAAAACTCGATTTTTATGAAAAACCTTCCATAAAGAAAATAAAATCGCAACCAAAATGATAAACAGATACATACACAAACAGGATAATAAACTATAATATACATACATACATACATACATACATACATACATACATACATACATACATACATACATACATACATACACACATATAGGAAGTTAGTTACTCCCTCACAGTCATGAACATATATACAACTCAAAACATCTCCGGAATCTGGCTCATATAGGAAGCCTATAACCTGACACCCAGACTATCCCAGTCTTCTAACCTGATCTCTCAAGAAACAAAAGTGAAAGTCTAAGACAAAAGAAACCCTAAACTGGAGAACTGCCAAAAGAAGATGCTGATGTCGCTACCTAATCACTGTCAGAAGTCAAGTCCACAATCTCTATATCCATCTCAGGACCCTCAATCATCCTCAGAAGTCATATCCATAATCTCTATCTCCTCGATGTCCTCGTCGTCAGAAATTCTGATGTACTCTAGGGACTACCATCACTACTGTCGCCTTCAGAAACTATACCACTAGGAGAAATCTGCTCAACAATTGAAGGCTGACCAGAAGTTGTGACTTGCGGTGGAAGTCTCGATAGGCTCTATGGTGAAAGGGTTATAGGAGCGAATAGAAAGAAACTCTATCGACATATCCAAATCTACTGGAGGAGACTTAGGGATGTAGTCATCGACGACAGGGTCAGGCTCAGGCACCGCCTGACCATCCTTCTATGCTAGAACAGGACCTCCATGCACATGATCAAAAGGATGATGAACAGAATCGAAATGTAACCAAGATAGCAGAAAATCATACAGTGCATCAGGATCAAAAAGAGGTAAAGCTAGCGAGTACTAAAAGGAATGATCTCTAACTATGTACTTACAGACTCGAGGCTCTACGGCCACCACATAGAAGCTATGAATGACAGCATCCTCGTACACATAAGGCTGCTCAAGCTCATAGAAAATCACCTGTCTCCATATGAAGGTGAGTAGGAAGATAGGGGGTAAGAACTGAGGAGTTCTTAGTAGAGTCAGGATGAAATAAGTTAATTTGCTTTTTATATAACAGCCACGTGTCCCAGATCAATCAGACCACAACAAAAGAACATAGAGTAAACAACAAATAAAAGCAAACAGTAACGTAACATACAATATAAGAACAAATTCAAAACACATAAGAGATATGCGCAAACAAGTATGATGCATGTCTCGCCCTAGTGCAGGTAATAAGCTCATCCATCGGTTTTGAACCCGCGTCGACATTACATCGTTACGGACGTTGTCTCTCATTGCCATTGCTTCGGGGTATAGTGTCCAGCACACTCTTGGGTTATATGCCCACATGCTCTTTGGCTATAGCACCCGTACCGCTCCCACGATTAAAGTGACGTGTCACACTCTTAAGCTAT
>NC_029791.2:101672138-101679110 GCF_000816755.2 Arachis ipaensis
AGAGTCATTAGTGTAGAACTTCCAACCACAATGATCTCATCATATAATCAAATAACTTTCAAGATATAATAATTCTTTATCCAGAATTCTACAATTTCTTTAAAATAATAAACTGAAACAGAGCGGGTCATGAGATTTAATTTAGAATCACTTTTCCAAATATCTCAGAGTTATGCTTAAATTCTATAAATACTTTTAAAAATATGCATAAATATGCCCACTAAACTAAAATACATAAATAAGTTTAAACTTTAAAAAATGATATTTTCTGTAAGTTACTTTAATTAAATTTACGTACTTTAAAAAATTACTCTAAATAACTCTGAACTTCTATTAAAAAAAAGACCTTGCCTTCATTGGTTACTTTATAAATTATTCAAAATATTGTACAATTTTCAAATACTCAAAACTTCATTAAAATAAGTAAATTAGGCACAGTTCTTTCGTTTTCAAAATAAAACCTTTTTCGTTCAATTAGAGTCATATTTTTTTCCAAAGTCGTCTTCCACTTTAAACCTTTTATTTCAAACCAATTATTTTTCTTCAAAAACTAAACTCAATTAATTTCAATAAAGTTTATATATTTATAAATAAATAATTTTTATTCATTAAATTTTTCTCAAAAGCCAAACCCTTGCTCCTTTTACTCGAAACCCCCGTTCAAAATAATCGTTTTAGTTATATTGAATCCCAAATCAACATCCGACCGACAAAATTTAGCTAAAATTTCAACAGCTAACAACAACAACAATTCAGCTAAAATTTCAACAGCTAACAATCACAACAACAATTCCAGAAGCAATTTAGCTAAAATTTCAACAGCTAACAATCACAGATTTAAGCAACTAATATCAACAGACAACAATCTAATCACATATATCAATTAATTCATAATTTTAACTTATTAAAGAGTCAAATCCTACCTCTGTAAAGCACAAAACACACACAAGATACCGGAGGGAGCTTCTGATTGGTCAAACAGAGCAAAAACGTCAAAAACTCGATGGTTCCTCCCCTCCTTTTGTTCGGCCAAACTAATTCCTGGCAGGAGCAGCTCCACTTTGCAATTCCATCAAACAAAGCACATGTCACCACGTAGAGGAGGAAGATACAATCACTCCTATCAGATCAGAATTTTTATGGGGTCACGGATTTTAAGAAATCAATCTCGAAAAGTCAGAAATCAACCAAAATCCTCCCTTTTCTCTCCATGCATGCCTTGGCTGTTCCTTGAGGAAAGAGAGAGAGTTTTTTGCTTTTATATAGCTTGATTAGTGACTAAGTGTCACTTAATCAAAGGGAAGGAGGCATGTGTCGCGACACGTGACGCATTAAGTGCTGCGCGTCCCGATGAGTCAGCGAGGTTAATTTTTAAACATCTTGGAAGGTAATCAAGGTAATTGAGCATGGTAAAAACTCAATTAATTACCTCAATTGGTGATACTTAATTAAAATAAGGATTGGATAGATTACCGATGTAAATGACATTAGTAAAGCCGAGCTTTTACGATCTTTCGGGCCCAATATCAAGTGACCGTCCTTCGTCAAATAAAATTAAATAATAACATAATATTAATATTATATTATTATTTATTTTATTTAAAGATCGCAGAAAAAACATATCATCGACGTTACATGAACAAAATATAAAACTCGCATACGCGACTCTATCGCAAAAGAAACCAAGATGTTACAAGAGTGGTCAATGTAGACTATTACTTTTGATCCAATTAAATATGATCTAAATTTATCAAAAGTAAACACCAAATCTAGAAGTTCTTTTTCAGTTGTTGTATAGCTTTTTTGTGCATCATTTAAGACACGACTTGCATAGTAAATGACATGCAACAACTTATCTTTTTTCTTACCTAGAACCACGCCTATGGCAAAGTCACTTGTAACACCATGTTACCCTAAGTCTTACCTCTAGCCGTAAAGTAAAGGATAACAAAGTGTCACGACATTTCTAAAGCTTATAATATATAATATATATCCAAGAATTTATATAACAAGAAGCCCGATGAAGGAGTAAAGCTCAAAGTTGCATAAAACAAAATTACAAAACGCAAAGCGTTCACACACGATAACTAAACGCATAGGCATGGACAAAACAAGACATAGTATATATAAATTCTTGTAGATAGCTCCAGGATACACAAGGTAATAATTTAAGTAAACAAGATATATATAAGTATGATATACCAAAAAGAGAACTAGTCACAACCTGTGGAGTTTAGGCTGACTAGTCAAACAGAATACAACAAAATTTTTGAATTAAAACAGCTTATACAACTTATCTCTCAAGTCAAGCCTCTAAGGCCATAAAGTCTAAGACAGAAGGGGTGAGAGAAAGTACTACTACAAAATAATCAATATACCAAAAGAGAGCATAAGATCCTCCGCTCCGTCACCATCTCGCAACTCACCGAGGCGGGTTACGACCTGTATCTGAAAAACAACAACAAAATATGGTATGAGAACCAGAGGTTCTCAGTATGGTAACAGTGCCCAATATATAAGATTTAAGGTTCCGGGTTGCCAAAGGCAATCCTAGATCTTCACATCGTTACAGATATTCAAGCTTAACAAAATTAAATAAATAAATAACTTAAACCATAAACAATAAACAGGGTTATCTAAACTTAGGAGATTTCTAACTAGTACTAATCACACCGCTGTATCCGACAACCTTCGCCAACCTAACCTCCATGCGATTGGTGCACGAAATTGTGATCTCAGGCAAAGGCGCCAAAAACTCTGTACGCACATCTTAATAAATTGTTTTTCATTCACAACTTCGATACAACTAACCAACAAGTGCACTGGGTCGTCCAAGTAATAAAACCTTACGTGAGTAAGGTCGATCCCACGGAGATTGTTGGTATGAAGCAAGCTATGGTCATCTTGTAGATCTCAGTCAGGCGGATAATAGTTGATTATGGAGTTTTCGAAATTAAATAAGAATTAGACAGAAAATAAAAATAGATATACTTATGTATATCATTGGTGAGAATTTCAGATAAGCGTATAGAGATGCTTTCGTCCCTCTGAACTTCTGCTTTCCTGCTGTCTTCATCCAATCAGTCCTACTCCTTTCCATGGTTGGCTTTATGTAAGGACATCACCATTGTCAATGGCTACTTTTCATCCTCTCTGGAAAATGGTCCGATGCGCTGTCACTGCATGGCTAATCGTCTGGAGGCATCACCGTGGTCAATGGCTGCATCCTATCCTCTTGTGAAAATGGTTCAAATGCTCTGTCACAGCATGGCTAATCATCTGAGGTTCTCGATCATACTGGAATAGGATTCACCCTCCTTTTGCGTCTGTCACTACGCCTAGCACTCGCGAGTTTGAAGTTCGTCACAGTAATTCAATCCCAGAATCCTACTCGGAATACCACAGACAAGATTTAGACTTTCCGGATTCTCATGAATGCTGCCATCAATCTAGCTTATACCACGAAGATTCTGATTAAGAGATCCAAGAGATAATCATTCAATCTAAGGTGGAACGGAAGTGGTTGTCAGGCACGCGTTCATGGGGGAATGATGATGATTGTCACGTTCATCACATTCATGTTGAAGTGCGAATAAATATCTTAAAAGCGGAATAAGTTGAATTGAATAGAAAAACAGTAGTACTTTGCATTAATCTTTGAGGAACAGCAGAGCTCCACACCTTAATCTATGGAGTGTAGAAACTCTACCGTTAAAAATACATAAGTGAAAGGTTCAGGCATGGCCGAATGGCCAGCCCCCATGATCTAAGAACCAGACGTCCCAAGATGTCTAATACAATAGTAAAAAGTCCTATTTATAATAAACTAGCTACTAGGGTTTACAGAAGTAAGTAATTGATGCATAAATTCACTTCCGGGGCCCACTTGGTGTGTGCTTGGGCTGAGCTTGAATGTTACACGTGCAGAGGCTCTTTCTGGAGTTGAACGCCAGGTAGTAATATATTTCTGGCGTTCAACTCTGGTTTGTGACATGTTTCTGGCGTTTAACTCCAGACAGCAGCGTAGAACTGGCGTTCAACGCTCTTTTACGTCATTTAAACTCGGTCAAAGTATGGACTATTATACATTTCTGGAAAGCCCTGGATGTCTACTTTCCACCGCAATTGAAAGCGCGCCAGTTTGAGTTTTGTAGCTCCAGAAAATCCACTTTGAGTGCAAGGAGGTCAGAATCCAACAGCATCAGCAGTCCTTCTTCTACTTCTGAATCTGATTTTTGCTCAAGTCCCTCAATTTCAACCAGAAAATACCTGAAATCACAGAAAAACACACAAACTCATAGTAAAGTCCAGAAATGTGAATTTTAACATAAAAACTAATAAAAACATCCCTAAAAGTAACTAGATTCTACTAAAAATATACTAAAAATAATGCCAAAAAGCGTATAAATTATCCGCTCATCACAACACCAAACTTAAATTGTTGCTTGTCCCCAAGCAACTGAAAATCAAATAGGATAAAAAGAAGAGAATATACTATAACTTCCAAACTATCAATGAAACATAGCTCCAATCAGATGAGCGGGACTTGTAGCTTTTTGCCTCTTGAATAGTTTTGGCATCTCACTTTATCCATTGAAAAAGTCCCCAATTAGAGGTGTCAAGGGTTATTGGCTTTTTGCTCTTGCCTCTTGGTTTCAAGAGCCAACATATTTAACATTCTAAAACAACAACTTCAAAAGACATATGCACTGTTCAGGCATTCATTCAGAAAACAAGATGCATTGTCACCACATCAATATAATTAAACTAAGTTCAAGGATAAATTCGAAACTCATGTACTTCTTGTTCTTTTGAATTAAAACATTTTTCATTTAAGAGAGATGATGGATTCATATTCACTACTTTAAGGCATAGACACTTAAACACTAATGATCATGTAGTAAGACACAAATATAAATAAGCATAAAGCTCAAAAATCGAAAAACAGGAATAAATAGACAAGGAGATTAAGGAATGAGTCCACCTGAGTGAGGATGGCGTCTTTCTCTTCTTGAAGAACCAATGGTGCTTTTGAGCTCCTCTATGTCTCTTCCTTGTCTTTGTTGCTCCTCCTTAGTGATTTTTGGTATTTCTATCCTCAGTTGCTCCCAATAATTATGTAGAAAAAATGTATTCCCTAAGGTATCTCAGGGATCTCTTGATTTGCAGTCAAATGTTCTACCACTGAGCTATAGATCCTTTACATTAATCTCTCCATCTCCCATGACTTGGAGGTGGAAGTTTTTGTCTTCCCTTTTCTCTTCTTTCTTCTTTCTTTCTTTTTTTTTTTTTTTGAGGTTTCTCTGGCCTTAGGTGCCATCAATAGTTATGGAAAAGCAAAATAAGCAATGCTTTTACCACACCAAACTTAGAATGTTGCTCGCCCTCGAGCAAAAGAAGAAAGAATAGATGAAGAAGAAGATGTGGAAAAAAAACTAGGATTATTAGAAGGGAAGGTGGGGATCCTGTGGGGTCCACAGATCCTGAGATGATCCTGTGAGGTCCACAGATCTTGAGATGTTAAGGATTTACATCCATGCACCAATTAGGCATGCAAAATGCCCTTGCACACAACTCTGGGCGTTCAGCGCCAGATTGGTGCTTGTTCTGGGCGTTGAACGCCCATTTGTTGCCCATTTCTGGCGTTGAACACCAGAACCATGCTTGTTCTGGGCGTTCAGCGCCAGCTCTTCTCCAGAGTGCAATTTTGGTGTTCAAACGCCCAGATGCTGCCCATTTTGGGCGTTCAGCGCCAGAACCATGCTCTGTTCTGGCGTTGAACGCCAGCCAGATGCTTCTTACTGGCGTTTAAACGCCAGTGAGATCCTCCTCCAGGGTGTGATTTTCTTTTGCTGTTTTTGATTCCGTTTTCAATATTTATATTTATTTTGTGACTCAACATGATCATGAACCTAATAAAACATGAAGGAACAATAAAATTAGATAAATAAAAATTGGATTACCTCCCAACAAGCGCTTCTTTAATGTTAATAGCTTGACAGTGGGCTCTCATGGAGCCTCACAGATGTTCAGAGCATTGTTGAGACTTCCCAACACCAAACTTAGAGTTTGGAGATGGGAGTTCAACACCAAACTTAGAGTTTGACTGTGGGGGCTCTGGTTGACTCTGTTTTGAGAGAAGCTTTTTTTGCTTCCTCTCCATGTTTACAGAAGGATGACCTCGAGTTTTAAACACAAGGAAGTCCTCATTCAATTGAAGGACTAGTTCACCTCTGTCAACATCAATCACAACTCTTGCTGTGGCTAGGAAGGGTCTTCCAAGGATGATGAATTCATCCTCATCCTTCCCAGTATCTAGGAATATGACAGAGCTCATGAATGGCATATGGAGGTTTAATGGAATCTCTATGGTCTCTTGATGAGCCTCAGATTCCTTTGGTTTCTCAAAGGAAAACTCCTTATTGATCACTGGACGTCCCAGGAGGTCTTCCTCCTTGGGATTCACGTCCTCCTCTCCCTCTTTGGGTTCGGCCATTTTGGTTATGTCAATGGCCTTGCACTCTCCTTTTGGATTTTCTTCTGTATTGCTTGGGAGAGTACTAGGAGGGATTTCAGTGACTCTTTTACTCAGCTGGCCCACTTGTGCCTCCAAATTTCTAATGGAGGACCTTGTTTCATTCATGAAACTTACAGTGGCCTTAGATAGATCAGAGACTAAGTTTACTAAATTAGATATATTTTGTTCAGAGTTCTCTGTCTGTTGCTGAGTGGATGATGGAAAAGGTTTACTATTGTTAAACCTATTTCTTCTACCATTATTAAAGCCTTGTTGAGGCCTTTGTTGATCCTTCCATGAGAGATTTGGGTGATTTCTCCATGAGGGGTTATAGGTGTTTCCATAAGGTTCACCCATGTAATTCACCTCTGCTATTGCAGGGTTTTCAGGATCATAGGCCTCTTCTTCAGCAGATGACTCTTGAGTACTGTTGGATGCAGCTTGCATTCCATTCA
>NC_029791.2:101679121-101710642 GCF_000816755.2 Arachis ipaensis
TAAAAAGATTTGATTTTTGAAAAAGATTTTGAAAAAGATAAGATTTTTAAATTGAAAATTTGATTTGACTCATAAAAACAACTAGATTTTAAAAAGTTTTGAAAAAGTCAACTCAAATTTTCGAAATTTATGAGTGAAAAAGGGAAAGATATTTTCTTTTATTTTTGAATTTTTAATGATGAGAGGGAAAAACATGAAAAAGACTCAATGCATGAAAATTTTGGATCAAAACAATGAATGCATGCAAGAATGCTATGAATGTCAAGATGAACACCAAGAACACTTTGAATGTCAAGATGAACATCAAGAACTTATTTTTGAAAAATTTTTAATGCAAAGAAAACATGCAAGACACCAAACTTAAAAATTTTTCATGTATAGACACTATGAATGCAAGAATGCATATGAAAAACAAGAAAAGACACAAAACATGAAAACATCAAGATCAAACAAGAAGACTTACCAAGAACAACTTGAAGATCATGAAGAACACTATGAATGCATGAATTTTTTCGAAAATTTTATGCAAACTTTAAAACATGCAATTGACACCAAACTTAAAATTGACTCAAGACTCAAACAAGAAATACAAAATATTTTTTATTTTTATGATTTTATGATTTTTTTGGATTTTTCGAAAATTAATTTGAAAAAGAAAAATAAGGATTCCAAAATTTTTAATATGAATTCCAGGAATCTTGTATTCTTAGTCTAAAGCTCCAATCCAAGGGTTAGGCATGGCTTAATAGCCAGCCAAGCTTTAGTATGTAACTCAGACATGCCACGGCTGACATTCCAATTAACTTGCCTCTATGCTGATGGTTGGAAGCCCCTATCCAAAAGAATTAGACATGGCTTTACAGCCAGCCAGGCTTCAACATGCTTCATGAAACTCTAGAATTCATTCTTAAAAATTATGAAGAAAAATATATTTTTGAAAAGATTTAATTTTTTTTTCGAAAACAGATGAGAAATTTTTGAAAGGTTTTTGAAAAATTTTTGAAAATAAAACAAAAAGAAAATTACCTAATCTGAGCAACAAGATGAACCGTCAGTTGTCCAAACTCGAACAATCTCCGGCAACGGCACCAAAAACTTGGTGCACAAAATTGTGATCTCATGCAACGGCACCAAAAACTCTGTACGCACGTCTTAATAAATTATTTTTCATTCACAACTTCGATACAACTAACCAGCAAGTGCACTGGGTCGTCCAAGTAATAAAACCTTACGTGAGTAAGGGTCGGTCCCACGGAGATTGTTGGTATGAAGCAAGCTATGGTCATCTTGTAGATTTCAGTCAGGCGGATAATAGTTGATTATGGAGTTTTCGAAATTAAATAAGAATTAGACAGAAAATAAAGAAAGAGATACTTATGTATATCATTGGTGAGAATTTCATATAAGCGTATAGAGATGCTTTCGTCCCTCTGAACTTCTGCTTTCCTGCTGTCTTCATCCAATCAGTCCTACTCCTTTCCATGGCTGGCTTTATGTAAGGACATCACCATTGTCAATGGCTACTTTTCATCCTCTCTGAAAAATGGTCCGATGCGCTGTCACTGCATGGCTAATCATCTGGAGGCATCACCGTGGTCAATGGCTGCATCCTATCCTCTTGTGAAAATTGTCCAAATGCTCTGTCATAGCACGGCTAATCATCTGAGGTTCTCGATCATACTGGAATAGGATTCACCCTCCTTTTGCGTCTGTCACTACGCCCAGCACTCGCGAGTTTGAAGTTCGTCACAGTCATTCAATCCCAGAATCCTACTCGGAATACCACAGACAAGGTTTAGACTTTCTGGATTCTCATGAATGCCGCCATCAATCTAGCTTATACCACGAAGATTCTAATTAAGAGATCCAAGAGATAATCATTCAATCTAAGGTGGAGCGGAAGTGGTTGTCAGGCACGCGTTCGTGGGGGAATGATGATGATTGTCACGTTCATCACATTCATGTTGAAGTGCGAATGAATATCTTAGAAGCGGAATAAGTTGAGTTGAATAGAAAAACAGTAGTACTTTGCATTAATCTTTGAGGAACAGCAGGGCTCCACACGTTAATCTATGGAGTGTAGAAACTCTACCGTTAAAAATACATAAGTGAAAGGTTCAGGCATGGCCGAATGGCCAGCCCCCGTGATCTAAGAACCAGACGTCCCAAGATGTCTAATACAATAGTAAAAAGTCCTATTTATAATAAACTAGCTACTAGGGTTTACAGAAGTAAGTAATTGATGCATAAATCCACTTCCGGGGCCTACTTGGTGTGTGCTTGGGCTGAGCTTGAATGTTACACGTGCAGAGGCTCTTTCTGGAGTTGAACGCCAGGTAGTAACGTATTTCTGGCGTTCAACTCTGGTTTGTGACGTGTTTCTGGCGTTTAACTCCAGACAGTAGCGTAGAACTAGCGTTCAACGCCCTTTTACGTCATCTAAACTCGGTCAAAGTATGGACTATTATCCATTTCTTGAAAGCCCTGGATGTCTACTTTCCAATGCAATTGAAAGCGCGCCATTTTGAGTTCTGTAGCTCCAGAAAATCCACTTTGAGTGCAGGGAGGTCAGAATCCAACAGCATCAGCAGTCTTTCTTCTACCTCTGAATCTGATTTTTGCTCAAGTCCCTCAATTTCAGCCAGAAAATACCTGAAATCACAGAAAAACACACAAACTCATAGTAAAGTCCAAAAATGTGAATTTTAACATAAAAATTAATAAAAACATCCCTAAAAGTAACTAGATTCTACTAAAAATATACTAAAAACAATGCCAAAAAGCGTATAAATTATCCGCTCATCAGCGATCCCATCGCCACCGCCTACCGAGCCTCCTCAATCCCAGTAGAAAACCCAAGTAATGCAGACAAGTAAAGCACAAGTAAGGTGCATATATAGCAATTAGAACAATTAGCAAGTAAACATGTGTTTCATTTAGGCATAATAGAAATTAAGCAAAGCAAAAAAAAAAGTAGAAGATGGATATGATGAATGCCTGTCCTATTGACTCGTGATATCACTTGTCGGTCTATAAATGCTAAACCGACACATCCTCCCAGATGTAGCCTTCCTGCCACGCCCAGAGATATAGGATTTGCACACTCATGCAGCAGAGAAATCTGCCATGCCGGGGATATAGGCCCCGCACACTCATGTAGCAAGGAGTCTACTACGCCAGAGATATAGGCTCTGCACACTCATACAAAAAGGAAGGTTATCCAAGCAGGATACAACCTCAGCCCTCACATCTCAACGTAAGTGGGATTAACCACTGTCCTAATGACGGCGTCGCGACCTCGATAAGTGGGAGACTGCCACGTCCCTTGTCCGAGGCGCATAGCGACTCAACAGTCTCAGTATAATAATATATCAATGGCTTTCACAAATCATTTTCAGTACTCAGTAAAGTCATCTTTCAACTCTGAGTCCTAAACTCGTCTCAACCACTAGTAAACCACTATTTTGCGGTTTATTTTGTATTGAATTGAGTGAAATTTTATCAATTATTCATACACTTATTCATATAATTCGCATGTTTTATATTTTCCTTCCTAATTTTGTGCTATGGTTAAAAACATGGTTCTTTGGCCTTAAATTCGCTAATTTTAATCTTCTATTATTAGCATTCGATGTCGTGATATGTTTGCTAAGTGTTTTCAGGGTTTATAGGACAGGAATGGCTTAGAGGATGGAAAGGAAGCATGCAAAAGTGGAAGGAAAATCAGAAATTGAGAATTTCAGAAGCTGGTAGAGATGCACACGCATGGGCGATGCGTACACGTGTATGACGCGTACGCGTGACCAGGAATTCGTTCAGCGATGCGTACGCGTGGCTTACGCGTACGCGTGACAAGTGTCTCGTACTGCAATTAACAGAATTCGCCAGAGACGATTTCTGGGCTGCTTTTAACCCAGTTTCAGGCCCGAAAATACAGATTAGAGACTGTAGAGTGGAGCAAGAAGGGGGGATCATTCACTTCTCATTCGTTGACAATTTTAGGTTTTAGATGTAGAATTCTAGAGAGAGAGGCTCTCTCCTCTCTCTAGGTTTTAGGGTTTTTACTCCAATTTCTTCTTAGATTTAGATTTAATTTCTGTTTTTATTTGCAATTTCTTGCAATTTATTGTTCTAGCACCTTTGTTCTTCAATTCTACTTGTTATTTCCTTCACTTTGTTATCCTTATGTTTATGCACTCTTGATACTTTGGATCTTTGTTAATGCAATTTATATGTTCATGTTATTATTGCTTTCTTCAGTTGTCATTGTTAATTTCTTTCAATTGGTAGTTAGATTTTATTGTTGTTGCAATTTTATCATGCTTTTATTTTGCGCCTACCAAGTGTTTGATAAAATGCTTGGTTGGATTTTAAATTAGATTTTTATATTCTTAGCTTGGATTGAGTATTTAGAGACTCTTGAGTTATCAAAAGTCTTTTGTTGAATGGAAATTAGAGATTATCGGTTAACTTGAACTTCACCAAAGCTAGTCTCTCACTATGAGTTGACTAGGACTTGTGAACTCAACTTGATTGTATGCACTTGACCTTCCTTCCTTGGTTAGAGGTTAACTAAGTGAAGGCAATTCACATTTACCATCACAATTGACGATGATAATGAAGATAGGACTTCTAATTCTCAACCCTTGCTAGGAGCTTTCTTAGTTATTAGTTTATTTTTCTCGCAATCTATATTTTCTTGTTCCTTATTTCAAAAACTCCAAAAATATACTTTCCCATAACCAATAATAAATACACTTCCCTGCAATTCCTTGAGAGACGACCCGAGGTTTAAATACTTCGGTTAATTTTATTGGATTTGCTTAAGTGGCAAACAATTTAAACATTGATTGAGGTTTAATTGTCGGTTTAGAACTATACTTGCAACGCGATATTTTTGTGAAAATCTTTACCGACATTTTTCCTGTTTTTGGCGCCGTTGCCGGAAAATTGCAAATGTGTGCCTTATTATTGGTTATTGTGAATATTGTGAATATGTTTGCCTTTTCGTTTCTTTGTTAGTTGTTTCTAGTTTTAGCAGTTTATTTTCATTATTTCTTATTTGTTTTTGTTTTTATTTTCTCTTCTTACTATGAATTCTCACCCCTTTGGCTATGAGTTTGGTTCAAATTTTGTTGTAGGGAACAGAAGCTACAATGAGAACATGCTTCAAGGATGGAACAATCAAAGGTGAGAGGAGCCTCAAGCTTATGGACAACCATCTTGGCAACAACCCCCTCCAATGTACTATGAGCAACAACCATTCCATGATGCATACCAAGACAATGGATATGGTGGACCTCTTTGTGACAATTAACAACCACCACCATATACCTATGAACCCCCTCCTTAACATAGTCTGGAACCACTATACTCACAAGCCCCGTTTTACCAAACACCTTCATATGATCCTAACATTTATCCACCATACCAACCACCCTACGAGCGATATGAACCATACATAGAACCACCCTCATTCCAACACAATTACTCCCAAGAACCACCATTCTCACATATACCATCTCCATACAGTTATCAAGATGAACCACCTTTCTATCATGAACCCTTTCTCCCATATAATAAACTCTCCTATCCACCCCAAACCCCAATAGATGATTCTCTCACTTCACTACTTCAAGGGCAAAGCGAGATGAAAAGGGCGACACTAGAATTCGCTTCCCAATGGTTGGACACTCAAGGAACTCCCAGGGCCCCATGCGGAGAATCTAATGAGGAGCGTAGCATGAAAGAAAAATTAGAAACTCCGGTGGAAAGTGAAAAATGTGACTTTGTATTGGAACAATTGGAGGAAGTCGTAATTATTGAAGAGGAAGAAGTGGTCGAAGACTTAGAAGATGCTGAACCTCTATGGAAATCTAGAGTTGTAGAGTATTCTTCCAAGAAGCTTGAAATTAATGTTGAGGGAGGTAGTGCACACCCTCCAAGGCATATTCCCTATAAAGAATTGGACGGGATAGATCAAGAGACAAGTTTCCTTGGTGATGATGATCATGAATCAAGCAATCCTAGTAATGAATTTGCATCCACAAGTGAACCCCTTAAGTTTGAAGAACCTTCTCCCGATGACATTGAAAGCAATGTTGAGGTAGATTTCTCTCAAACTCATATTTATGATTTGTGTGACAGAGAAGAGTTGGATGAACTCGGTGAGGAAGAGCTTCAAAGTGAATAATCTTTTCAAAAGGTGGAAGTCCTTCGGCAAGGTTGGACAGGAGTTGAATATGCTTTATCAAGATCATTAGAGACATCTCTACCTAGGTTGCAGTCTGATGAATCCATATTTTACGATATATTTTGGTTTGATTTGAGTGGATTTCATCATATAAACCCACATTTATTCACCTAAATAGCATGCTTTTGAGATTTCTTCCTAAATTGTGCTTGAAAGTGAAAACATGCTCTTTTGTGCTTAATTTAGTCAATTTTATTCACTTTAATCCCATTTGGTGCCTTGATGTATTTATTAAGTGATTTTCAGGTTTCCAAGGCAAGTATGGGTTGAAGAAGTGAGGAAAAGAGCATACAAAAGGGAAGAATTCAAGAAATGAAGGATTTGGAAAGCTGCCAAACCTGACCTCTCTGTACTAAATTGATCATAACTTGAGCTACAGAGGTCCAAATGAGACGGTTCCAGTGGCATTGAAAAGTTAACGTCTGGAGCTTCAAAATGATATGCAATTTAATATAGTGGACCTAAGTCTAAGTGTACATACACACAGGTACTTGTGCGTACGCACAAGTCAGGATTCAGCATGTGTGCGGACGCACACATCTGTGCGTCCGCACAGGTTTCTGCACGTGACCTCATTAATTGCAACTCGCTGGAAGTGATTTTTGGGCCCTAAAACCTAATTCAACTCATTTTTTGAAGCTATTTAAGGCCAAATTGAAGAAGGATGAAGGGGTGCCAATTAGGGTTAGATTTTATATGCTTTTTTCTTAGTTTCTAGAGAGAAGCTCCCCACTCTCTCTAGAATTAGGGTTTTTAGCTTAGTTTCCTTTTAATTTCAACACTTTAATTCTTGTTTTAGTGTAGTTTCATTTATGTTTCTATGCTTTCTTGTCTTTATCTTCTTCATCTCTTTTGTTATTTTCTCTTTTTTGGCAATTTTCATGTTATGAGCACTTTTGTCATTTTAATTCTAATTAATGCAAATTTATGTTTCCATGTCATTTATTGCTTTCTCTAGTTGTTATTGTCACTTTCTTGCTTTGGTAGCTTTAGAATTTATTTTATTGCAATTTAATATTATTTTATTCTCATGCACACCAAGTGTTTGATAAAATGCTTGGCTTAGTTTTCACTTAGTTTTTCTCCACTCTTGGCTTGAAATTGTTGACTTTGGTGATCCTTGAGTCATTGATGTCTATTCTTGTTTGATATATTAGAGCAGTTAGTTGATTTGGTTTCCCTTGACTCTATGTGACCCCTTAGTGTTGACATAGGACTTAGGGATTAAAATTAACTATGCCTATTTGACTTATCTTCGATGTAAGGTTGACTAAGTAGGATTAACTCCTCATAATCATCATGTGTTTGTGGTCAATGTCTAGTATAGGTAACCTTAGCTCTCAATTACTTGCCAAGATGTTTTCTTGCATTTGAAGTTTCCTTTCCTTGCATTTAATTGCTTTTACTTTTATTGCTTTAATGTTTAATTTCTTGCATGTTTAGTTTTCACACTCTTGGTTGAGAAATTGGATGTTTGGGTGAAATTGAGTTGTGGATGTCCATTCCGCATTGTGTGAGAATAGTTAATTGGTTTGGTTTCCATTGACGCTAGTCTTTCACTAAGTAATTAGTGAGTTGACTAGGACTTATGGATTGAGATCAATTATGCTTTTGACCAATTCTCAAGGAGGATTGATTAATTTGGATTGATTCCACACAATTGCCATGTTTGTGGTCCATAACTAGGATAGGAATCCTAAACTCCCCAATTCTTGCCAAGAGTTGCCATTTACATTCCTTACATGTTTACTTACTTTCTTGCTATTTATATCTCTTGCTCTCTCTTGCTTTCATTCCCAATTTCCCATGCTCTCTCTCTCATAGCCAATAATCATACATTTCATTGCAACTCCTAGGGAAGACGATCCGAGGTTTAATTAATCTCGGTTATTTTTTATTGGATTTAATATTTGATCTTGAGAATTCATAGTTGGTTTAGACTATGCTGCCAACGAATTGATTTTTGTTTTGATTAAATTCTGAACTGACATAAATTCTCATTATCACTGTCTATTCCTTTATTTAAGTGGATAAAACTTATCTCTATTAGCTTTACTATCCCACCTGAGTATGGTATTCTTGAAACGGATGGCCAACTTAGGAGGCTTTGTGGAATGAAGCCTAAGAGAAGGATGTTTAGTGGTTGGAGTTGCAAATCAAGGCTCATCAAGGTTACGATTTCAAGAGCTAGATGCAAGGGTTGGACTAGTGATCAATTGGTTAGATCTAAAAGGAGAGTTTGGTACTTCATTGAGAATTCGGATTGCTTGCCACCCGGTCAGAACAATGATGATCCACTTAAGGACGAGTGTTGAAACAAGATTTGGGATTCCGGTATACAACAGGATCAACTTTGGGAGCTCAAAGCTTGTGAAGAACTTCATCAAGGCTTGGTGAATTCACTTGGAAATGTTGGAGCTTATTGGAAGTCCAAGCGTTGGTGGAAGTTTCAAGATGAGTTCAAGCACAAGCCACCATGACAAAGAGCTCACCAAATGTCCAACTTAAGGACTTTAACTAAAAGTGCTAGTTGGAAGACACCCACCATGGTAAATTCTTCCTATTTTCACTGTTATTTATATTGGTCATAAGTTGAATTTTCAATTTTAGTTAGGATTATTTTGTTTAAGTTATAGTTTTACTTGTTTAATAATGGTTGGCATTCCTTTTATAGCTTGTTAGTTTCTTATATTAAAAAAAAAGGGGAAGCTCACGCGTGCGCGTGGCGGACGCGCACGCGTCATATTGAATTTTGCTCTCTGGTATAAAAATCCGAGAGTTGTGCTGGAACCATGCGGGTGGGGTGCTAGGCACACAACCCAACCCACGCGTGTGCCTCGCTGACGCGTACGCGTCACTTGATCCTTTGGCCATCCACACGTAGGCGTGGACAACGCGTACACATCAACTCCTAAATTTTGATGGTCCAGTACTAAAACCCGAGAGTTACGGGAAATGTGCGAGTTTTGTGCGAGGAGCACAATTCACACCCACGCGTACGCGTGACTGACGAGTATGCGTGACTGATGCATACGCGTCACCTACTATTTTCTGCTTTTCACGCCGCGTCGTCTTCGCACCCTTCTATCCACTCGTACGCGTGGATGACGTTTACACGTCGTTTCCCGTACCCCATTTCTTTCTTCTTTCTTCTCTCCTTTCTCCTTCTTTCTTCTTCCTTTCTTACTTTCTGCTTCTTCATTTCTTTAACTTCTCATCCTTATTCTCTTTTATTCTCTTTTGTTTATTGTATTTGAATACTTTTATTCATTGTATTGTAACTTGCTTTTGTAGCTTATTTTTATTTTCTTTCTTACATTTCCTATTTTACCGTTGGTGTTAAATTTTCAACTTTTGAAAATTTCTTGTATCATTTTGGTGCTTCGTGACTTGTTTCGCATTAATGGAAATTTTTGCCCAACACCCAAGCTTAGTGCTTTCACCCTTTCTGACTCATTATTCTTTGTTTTTATGCTTCATTATCATTGAGTTAGGATAGGACCAAATGCTCTCATGCTTATCACTAATCTTGTCTGTGTCAATTCTTGTTTTAACTTGATGTTTTCGAGTATTCTTGCCATTTACTTATGCTTTGACTTTACTCTTGCATCAAGTGTTAGTTGATATGCCCATTTGCTTCTACTGTTTTCTCACTTGCATGTCATAGCTACCATGAAGTTGAGAACCTCATTATTATTTGGCATTAGCCCACCCATATTTTCTTTGTTTGCATATCTTTGTTTGTGGGCTATTCTTCTTCCTTTTTTCTCCTCTCAGGATGGCCACCAAGAAGGGAAATGGAACACTTCTAAATGGGGCGGACAAACAAGTCCCGCCGCATAATCTTTGGAGAAAGCCCATCAGTTGTAGCAACCTGTCTACTTGCACATCTTTGCATGCACCGAGGATGATGTAAAATTTAAGTGTGGGGAGGTCGATACCGACTTCCATGGGTAACAATTCCTTTTTCCAACACCAATTCTTACACTTCTTTGTTAGTTAGTTATCGCATTGCATAATAGATTGCATGTGTAGTTAGTTGCTTGTATGTGTGTACTACTTGGTTGAAGTGATGAATTCTTTTCCAAGAAATTATTTTATAGTATTTCACTAATTTGAATTAAATTTTTGTAGAACTTGCTTGAAGAAATTTATTTTGGAACATGATTTTAGAGCTCGAACATATAAAACCAGTGAGATTTTGAACCTATTTGATTGGTTACATCAACCAATACTTTATTTTGGTGTGTGTTGTTCTCTCTAAAATTGTGATCTTTGTCTTGCTTAATTCTATATTTCCATTGTTTGATGTATGCATGCACTTGCATGATTGAGGCCTTTGTTTCACTGAGCTTACATACCCATATGGCCTTACCCTTTCATTATCCTTTGCAAACCAATGTTGAGCCTATTTTGTCCCATTTGTTCTTTAATTTAGCACATCATTAACTCTAAGCAAAAAATAATGAATGACCTCAATTTGAATCTTTGGTTAGCTTAGACTAGTGAAAGTGTTCATGATTTAAGTGTGGAGAAGTTGGGTTTGGAAATATTTGGTTTGGGAAATGAGTATGTTAGACTTTTTTGTGAAAATGTGAAAAGAATATTGAGGACATATTCATGCATTCAATATCTTAATCATATGCATTCAGAAAAACAAAAGAAAAGAAAAATAAGAAGAAAAAGAAAAAAAAAAGAGAAAAAGAAAAGAAAAAAAAGAGCAAATAATAAAAAGGGGACAAAATGCCTCAAAGTAAATGGTGATAGCAATACATATGTACTATACTCAAAATTGGGATGGATGAATATGTGGTACACATAGTTAATGGGTAGTTAGATTTTATATTTTGATTACATGGATTGTCTTAAATTAGGTGGGAAGTTTAGGTTAATCAAGGATTCAAATTTTAGTCCACTTGACCAAATACAATCCCACCTTGACCCTAACCCCATTACAACCCTTGAAAAGACCTCTTGATATGTGTATTTGTGCATTTAATTTTTGTTGATTGGTAGAAGAAGAGCAAGTCTTAGAAAGAAAGATTAGTAGAGAATTGAGAGAATCGAACCTTAAACACCTGAGCGATTAGAGTGTATACACTTCCAGTGATGGTTCGATGCTCGATTCTTTGTTCCCGGCTTTCACGAGCTTTCTTCTTGCAAGTCAACTTGTACTTTATTTTGGAATTCGAATTAGTGCAATTCAGTGTATATTTGTTCTCGAAAGATGGTGCACGAAATTACAATCACACTTTTGTAACTCCGCACAACTAACCAGCAGGTGCACTGGGTCGTCCAAGTAATACCTTACGTGAGTAAGGGTCGATCCCACGGAGATTGTCGGCTTGAAGCAAGCTATGGTTATCTTGTAACTCTTAGTCAGGATATCAATAGTTCTCAGATTTAATTGTAAAAAGTAAAAGAACATGAAATAAATACTTGTTATGCAGTAATGAAGAACAGGTTGAGGCTTTGGAGATGCTTTGTCTTCTGAATCTCTGCTTTCCTACTATCTTCTTCTTCATGCACGCAAGGCTCCTTCCATGGCAAGCTTTATGTTGGGCATCACCGTTGTCAATGGCTACTTCCCGTCCTCTCAGTGAAAACTTTCCAAATGCGTTGTCACCGCACGGCTAATCATCTGTCGGTTCTCGATCATGCTAGAATAGGATCCATTGATCCTTTTGCGTCTGTCACACGCCCAACAATCGTGAGTTTGAAGCTCGTCACAGCCATCCCTTCCCGGATCCTACATAGAATACCACAGACAAGGTTTAGACGTTCTGGATCTCAGGAATGGCCGCCAATAATTCTAGCTTATACCACGAAGGTTCCAATCTTAGATTAGAAACCCAAGAGATACACATTCAAGCTTGATTGCATGTAGAACGGAGGTGGTTATCAGGCACGCGTTCATAGGTGAGAATGATGATGATTGTCACGGATCATCACATTCATCATGTTGAAGAGCGAATGAATATCTTAGAATAGAAGCAAGCGTAATAGAATGGAAAACAGTAGTAATTGCATTAATTCATGAAGAACAGAAGAGCTCCTCACCCCCAAAAATAGGGTTTAGAGACTCATGCCTTAGAGAATACAATAAGAAACGTGTAAAGTGTCATGAGGTACAATATGAATCACTGAAAGTAGTATTTATAGTAAACTAGTGACCTAGGGTTACAGAAAATGAGTAAGCTAGGGTGTTTATTGTAAAATTCCACTTCCGGGGCCCACTTGGTGTGTGCTTGGGCTGAGCATTGAAGCTTTCCTGTGTAGAGACATTTCTTGGAGTTAAACGCCAGCTTTTATGCCAGTTTGGGCGTTTAACTCCAACTTTTGTGCCAGTTCTGGAGTTAAACGACAGAATTCTTAAGCTGACTTGGAATGCCTCTTTGGGCCATCAAATCTCGGGCAAAGTATAAACTATTATATATTTATGGAAAGCCCAGGATGTCTACTTTCCAACGCAATTGAGATCGCGCCAATTGGGCTTCTGTAGCTCCAAAAAATCCACTTTGAGTGCAGGGAGGTCAGAATCCAACAGCATCTGCAGTCCTTTTTCAGCCTCTGAATCAGTTTTTGCTCAGGTCCCTCAATTTCAGCCAGAAAATACCTGAAATCACAGAAAAATACACAAACTCATAGTAAAGTCCAGAAAAGTGAATTTTAAATAAAAACTAATAAAAATATAATAAAAACTAATTAAAATATACTAAAAACATACTAAAAATAATGCCAAAAAGCGTATAAATTATCCGCTCATCACAACACCAAACTTAAATTGTTGCTTGTCCCCAAGCAACTGAAGATCATATAGGATAAAAAGAATAGAATGTACAATGAATTCCAAAAACATCTATGAAGATCAGTCTTAATTAGATGAGCGAGGTTTTTAGCTTTTTGCTTCTGAACAGTTTTGGCATGTCACTTTATCCTTTGAAGTACAGAATGATTGGCTTCTATAGGAACTCAGAATCCAGATAGTGTTATTGATTCTCCTAGTTAAGTATGTTGATTCTTGAACACAGCTACTTTATGAGTCTTGGCCGTGACCCTAAGCATTTTATTTTCCAATATTACCACCGGATACATAAATGCCACAGACACATAACTGGGTGAACCTTTTCAGATTGTGACTCAGCTTTGCTAGAGTCCCCAATTAGAGGTGTTCAGAGCTCTTAAGCACACTCTTTTTGCTTTGGACCACGACTTTAACCACTCAGTCTCAAGTTTTCACTTGACACCTTCACGCCACAAGCACATGGTTAGGGACAACTTGGTTTAGCCGCTTAGGCCAGGATTTTATTCCTGTGGGCCCTCCTATCCACTGATGCTCTAAGCCTTGGATCCTTTTTATCACTCTTGCCTTTTGGTTTAAAGGGGTATTGGCTTTTTTCTTCTTGCTTTTCTTTTTCTTTCTTTTTCTCCCTATTTTCTCTCTGTTTTTTCTTCGCTTTTTTTTTTTTTGCAAGCTTTCTATTCAGTGCTTTTTCTTGCTTCAAGAATCAATTTTATGATTTTTCAGATCAGCAGATAACATTTCTCCTTTTCCCATTATTCCTTCAAGAGTCAACAATTTTAACATTCATAAACAATCAAATTCAAAAATATGCACTGTTCAAGCATTCATTCAGAAAACAAGGGTATTGCCACCACATCAAAATAATTAACTGTTTTAAAATTCGAAATTCATGTACTTCTTTTTCTTTTTCAATTAAAAACATTTTTTATTTAAGAAAGGTGATGGATTCATTTTCATAGCTTTAAGGCATAGAAACTTAGACACTAATGATCATGTAATAAGACATAAACATAAAGCATAAAAATTCGAAAAATAGAAAATAAAGAACAAGGAAATTAAGGAACGGATCCACCTTAGTGATGGCGGCTTGTTCTTCCTCTTGAAGATCTTATGGAGTGCTTGAGTTCCTCAATGTCTCTTCCTTGCCTTTGTTGCTCCTCCCTCATGGTTCTTTGGTTTTCTCTAATTTCATGGAGGAGGATGGAATGCTCTTGGTGCTCCACCCTTAGTTGTCCCATACTGGAACTTAATTCTCCTAGAGAGGTGTTGATTTGCTCCATCCTTTTCTTAGTGATGGGCTTGTCCTCATAAATGGTTATGGAAAAACAAAAAGCACTGCTTTTACCACACCAAACTTAGAAGGTTTGCTCGTCCTCGAACAAAAGAAGAGAGAAGAGAGTAGAAGAAGAAGAAATAGAGGAGATGAAGGGGGGTTTGGGAGGTAAAGTGGTTTGAATTTGAATGGAGAAGGGTATTTAAGGAATAGTATGATGAAAAGGTGTGAAGAGAGAGTGAGTTGAGGTTGGTGGGGATCCTGTGGGTCCACAGATCCTGAGGTGTCAAGGATTTCTCATCCCTGCACCAATGAGGCTTGCAAAACGCCCATTGCTGCCAATCTTGGCGTTAAACGCTAGGTTGCTACCTATTTTTGGCGTTTAACGCCAGCTTCTTGCCCTTTTCTGGCGTTAAACGCCAGTCTGGTGCCCATTTCTGGGGTTAAACGCCCAGAATGGTGCCAGACTGGGCGTTTAACGCCCATTCTGCTGCCCTTACTGGCGTTTATACGCCAGTAAGTTTCTCCTCCAGGGTGTGCTATTTTTAATGCTATTTTTCATTCTGTTTTTGCTTTTTCAGTTATTTTTGTGACTCCACATGATCATCAACCTACAAAAAACATAAAATAACAATAGAAAATAAATAGATATAATAAATTTGGGTTGCCTCCCAACAAGCGCTTCTTTAATGTCAATAGCTTGACAGTGGGCTCTCATGGAGCCTCACAGATGTTCAGAGCAATGTTGGAACCTCCCAACACCAAACTTAGAGTTTGACTGTGGGGGCTCTGTTTGACTCTGTATTGAGAGAAGCTCTTCATGCTTCTTCCTTTTCCTGTCTGCAAACCATGGTGCTTCCTGAATGGCGAAGAGTTGCTCATCCGGAAAGGTTTCAGAGATCTCAGTAGGAGGGTGGGACGCCCCTGCTACTGGTTCTATTCGGGACAGGTGATCAGCTACCTGGTTCTCTGTCCCTTTTTTGTCTCATATTTCTATATCAAACTCTTGCAGAAGCAACACCCATCTTATGAGCCTGGGTTTTGAATCCTGCTTTGTGAGTAGGTATTTAAGAGCAGCATGGTCAGTATACATAATCACTTTTGAACCTACTAAATAGGATCTAAACTTGTCAATGGCATAAACCACTGCAAGTAACTCTTTTTCTGTGGTTGTGTAATTCTTCTGTGCATCATTTAAAACATGGCTAGCATAGTAAATACTTGTCAATGGCATAAACCACTGCAAGTAACTCTTTTTCTGTGGTTGTGTAATTCTTCTGTGCATCATTTAAAACACGGCTAGCATAGTAAATGACGTGTAGAAGCTTGTTATGCCTCTGTCCTAACACTGCACCAATGGCATGGTCACTGGCATCACACATTAGTTCGAATGGTAATGTCCAGTCAGGTGCAGAGATGACTGGTGCTGTGAGCAGCTTGGCTTTCAAGGTTTTAAACGCCTGTAGAAACTCTGTGTCAAACACAAATGGCATGTCAGCAGCTAGCAGGTTGCTCAGAGGTTTTGCAATTTTTGAAAACTCCTTTATGAACCTCCTATAGAATCTTGCATGCCCCAGAAAGCTTCTGATTGCCTTTACATTGGCAGGTGGCGGTAATTTTTCAATTACCTCTACCTTGGCTTGATCTATCTCTATTCCCTTGCTTGAAATTTTGTACCCAAGGACAATTTCTTCAGTCACCATGAAGTGACATTTTTCCCAGTTTAAAACTAGGTTGGTCTCTTGGCATCTTTTCAGAACAAGTGCTAAATGGTCAAGACAGAAGCTGAATGAGTCTCCAAATACTAAAAAGTCATCCATGAAGACTTCTAGAAATTTTTCCATCATATCAGAGAAAATAGAGAGCATGCATCTCTGAAAGTTCGCAGGTGCATTGCACAGACCAAAAGGCATCCTTCTGTAGGCAAATACTCCAGAAGGACATGTGAATGCTGTTTTCTCTTGGTCTTGAGGATCCATTGCAATTTATTTGTAACCTGAATAGCCATCCAAAAAGCAGTAATATTCATGACCTGCTAGTCTCTCTAGCATCTGGTCTATGAATGGTAAAGGAAAGTGATCCTTTCGGGTGGCTGTATTGAGCCTTTTGTAGTCAATACACATACGCCACCCTGTAACTGTTCTTGTAGGAACCAGTTCATTCTTTTCATTATGAACCACTGTCATGCCTCCCTTCTTGGGGACAACGTGGACAGGGCTCACCCAGGGGTTATCAGAAATAAGATAAATAATCCCAGCCTCTAGTAACTTAGTGACCTCTTTCTGTACCACTTCCTTCATGGCTGGATTTAGCCGCCTCTGTGGTTAAACCACTGGCTTAGCATCATCCTCCAATAGGATTTTGTGCATGCATCTTGCTGGGCTAATGCCCTTAAGATCACTTATGGACCACCCAAGAGCTGTCTTGTGTGTCCTCAGCACCTGAATTAGTGCTTTCTCTTCCTGTGGATTTAAAGCAGAGCTTATGATCACTGGAAAAGTGTCACCCTCTCCCAGAAATGCATATTTCAGAGATGGTGGTAGTGGTTTGAGCTCAGGTTTAGGAGGTTTCTCCTCTTCCTGAGGGATTTTCACAGGTTCTTTTATTTCCTCTGATTCCTCCAGATCAAGCTGAACATCTTTAAAGATGTCCTCTAGCTCTGATTCAAGACTTTCAGTCATATTGACCTCTTCCACCAGGGAGTCAATAATATCAATGCTCATGTAGTCATTTGACGTGTCTGGATGCTGTATAGCTTTGACAACATTTAACTTGAACTCATCCTCATTGACTCTTAGGGTCACTTCCCCTTTTTGGACATCAATGAGAGTTTGTCTAGTTGCTAGGAAAGGTCTTCCTAGAATCAGAGTTGCGCTCTTGTGCTCCTCCATTTCCAACACTACAACATTAGTGGGAAAGGCAAATGGCCCAACCTTGACAATCATGTCCTCAATGATGCCTGATGGATATTTAATGGAGCCATCAGCAAGTTGAAGACATATCCGAGTTGGTTTGACTTCTTCAATCAAGCCAAGCTTTCTAATAGTAGATGCAGGTATTAGGTTAATACTTGCTCCAAGGTCACATAGGGCTGTCTTGGTACAAGCACCTTCTAATGTGCATGGTATCATAAAGCTTCCTGGATCTTGAAGCTTCTCTAGTAAGCTTTTTAGAATGACTGCACTACATTCTTCAGTTAGAAACACTTTTTCAGTTTCTCTCCAATCCTTCTTATGACTTAAGATTTCTTTCATGAACTTAGCATAAGAGGGTATTTGCTCAAGTGCCTCTGCAAACGGAATCTTTATTTCAAGAGTCTTGAGATAGTTTGCAAAGCGGGTAAATTGTTTATCCTGTTTCGCTTGGCGGAGTTTCTGAGGATAAGACATCTTGGCTTTATATTCTTCAACCTTAGTTGCTACAGGTTTATTTCCTACAGAGGTGCTTGGAGAAGCCTTCTTAGAGGGGTTATCATCAACATTTGCAGGTGTCTGATCCCTCATTGGTGTTTGAACGCCAGGAGTGGGTGCAGAATGGGCGTTTAACGCCAGCTTTCCACCCTTTTCCGGTGTTTGAACGCCAGAACTGTGCAAGGAATGGGCGTTTAACGCCAACTTTTCCCCCTTTTCTGGCGTTTGAACGCCAGAATTATTCCTCTCTGGGCTCTTGCTGTCCTCAGAGGGATTTTGGGCAGTGGGTTGATCATCCTCTGTCATTTGTTCCTTTCTTGACTTTTTGCTTCCTTGAACTGAATTATTCAATGTTTTCCCGCTCCTTAAGTGGACAGCTTGGCATTCTTCTGTTATCTGTTTAGATAGCTGCTGTCTTGTCTAATTCAATTGTGCTTCTATATTTTTATTAGCAATTGTAGTGTCTTGGAGCATCTCTTTAAATTCTGCTAATTGTCTTGTCATAAGGAGTAATTGCTGATTAAGTTTGACAATCTGTTCTTGAGGATTATGATCAGTAGTTGTTGTCATAACTTCTTCTTTTATGGAGGGCTCACTGCTTGAATACAGATGTTGATTTCTAGCAACTGTATCTATGAGTTCTTGAGCCTCTTCAATTGTCTTCCTCATGTGTATAGATCCACCAGCTGAGTGATCTAGAGACATTTGAGCTTTTTCTGTAAGCCCATAGTAGAAGATGTCTAACTGTACCCACTCTGAAAACATTTCAGAGGGGCATTTCCTTAGCATCCCTCTGTACCTCTCCCAGGCATTATAAAGGGATTCATGATCCTCTTGTTTAAAGCCTTGGATGTCCAGCCTTAGCTATGTCATCTTTTTTGGAGGGTAAAATTGATTCAGGAATTTGTCTGTTAACTGTCTCCATGTTTTTATGCTTGCTGTGGGTTAGTTATTTAACCACCTCTTAGCTTGATCTTTTACAGCAAATGGAAACAGTAATAATCTGTAGACATCCTGATCCACTTCTTTATCACGTACTGTGTCAGCAATTTGTAAGAACTGTGCCAGAAACTTAGTAGGTTCTTCTTGTGAAAGACCAGAATACTGGCAATTCTACTGCACCATGATAATAAGCTGAGGGTTTAACTCAAAGCTGCTTGCTTTGATGGGAGGTATACAGATGCTACTCCCATATGCAGCTGTAATGGGGTTAGCATACGACTCCAGAGTCCTTCTAGACTGTTCACTTCCACTTAGGTCCATGATGGAGAAAGGAAGATAATGTGGATTGCAATTATGTTTTTATTTTTATTTTTATTTAATTAAAATAACCGAAATTAAAATAGAAGAAAATAAAATAAATGGAAAATAGAATAAAATTTCGAAAACAAAAAGGAAATAAAATAAAAGCAAATTGAAAACTAAATTAATTAATTAATTAAAAAGATTTTGGAAAAAGTAATAAAAAAGATATGATTGAAAATTATTTTGAAAAAGATATGATTGAGAAGATATGATTGAAAATTAAAAAGATTTGATTTTTGAAAAAGATTTGAAAAGATCAATTTTTGAAATTAGAATTTTGACTTGACTAAAAAAAAGATATGATTTTGAAAATCTTTGACTAAATTAATGCAAAATTTCGAAAATTATGAGTAAAATAAGGAAAAGATAGTTTTTTATTTTTGAATTTTAATGAGGAAAGAGAAAAACAACAAAACGACACTAAACTTAGAAATTTTAGATCAAAACAAAGAGAACAAACAAGAAAACTTTGAATGTCAAGATGAACACCAAGAACAATTTTTTGAAAAACTTTTAAATAAATAAAAGCACAAGGGACACCAAACTTAAAATTTTTAGAAAATAAAACACCAATTTTCGAAAAATTAAAAGAAAACACAAAGAAGACACCAAACTTAGAATTTTTTTTAAAATCAAGAAAGAACTAAGGACATGCAATTTTGAAAAATTAAAAGAAAATAAAATCATGCAATTGACACCAAACTTAAAATATGAAACTAAACTCAAATAAAAGACTCTAAACCAAAAAAAATAAAATATTCCTAATCTAAGCAACAAGATAAACCGTCAATTGTCCAAACTCGAACAATCTCCGGCAACGGCGCCAAAAACTTGGTGCACGAAATTACAATCACACTTTTGTAACTCCGCACAACTAACCAGCAGGTGCACTGGGTCGTCCAAGTAATACCTTACGTGAGTAAGGGTCGATCCCACGGAGATTGTCGGCTTGAAGCAAGCTATGGTTATCTTGTAACTCTTAGTCAGGATATCAATCGGATCCTACTCAGAATACCACAGACAAGGTTTAGACGTTTCGGATCTCAGGAATGGCCGCCAATAATTCTAGCTTATACCACGAAGGTTCCAATCTTAGATTAGAAACCCAAGAGATACACATTCAAGCTTGATTGCATGTAGAACGGAGGTGGTTGTCAGGCACGCGTTCAAATATGAGAATGATGATGATTGTCACGGATCATCACATTCATCAGGTTGAAGAGCGAATGAATATCTTAGAATAGAAGCAAGCGTAATAGAATGGAAAACAGTAGTAATTGCATTAATTCATGAAGAACAGCAGAGCTCCTCACCCCCAACAATGGGGTTTAGAGACTCATGCCTTAGAGAATACAATAAGAAACGTGTAAAGTGTCATGAGGTACAATATGAATCACTGAAAGTAGTATTTATAGTAAACTAGTGACCTAGGGTTACAGAAAAAGAGTAAGCTAGGGTGTTTATTGTAAAATTCCACTTCCGGAGCCCACTTGGTGTGTGCTTGGACTGAGCATTGAAGCTTTTCTGTGTAGAGACATTTCTTGGAGTTAAACGCCAGCTTTTATGCCAGTTTGGGCGTTTAACTCCAACTTTTGTGGCAGTTCTGGAGTTAAACGCCAGAATTCTTGAGCTGACTTAGAACGCCTGTTTAGGCCATCAAATCTCGGGCAAAGTATAGACTATTATATATTTATGGATAGCCCAGGATGTCTACTTTTTAACGCAATTAAGAGCGCGCCAATTGGGCTTCTGTAGCTCCATAAAATCCACTTTGAGTGCAGGGAGGTCAGAATCCAACAGCATCTGCAGTCCTTTTTCAGCCTCTGAATCAAATTTTTGCTCAGGTCCCTCAATTTCAGCCAGAAAATACCTGAAATCATAGAAAAACACACAAACTCATAGTAAAATCCAGAAAAGTGAATTTTAAATAAAAAATAATAAAAATATAATAAAAACTAATTAAAATATACTAAAAACATACTAAAAACAATGCCAAAAAGCGTATAAATTATCGGCTCCTCAGAAGATTTATTTACTTTAACCAAGTAGCTAAAAGCATTTTGCATTTAGTTTCATTCATATAGATAGGCTGCATTTCATAAATTCTACCATTCCTCTTCACCTCCTTTATAGCTTCTCTTGAGTTTAGCATGAGGACATGCTAATGTTTAAGTGTGGGGAGATTGATAAACCACTATTTTGTGATTTATTTTGTATTGAATTGAGTGGATTTTATCAATTATTCATACACTTATTCATATAATTTGTATGTTTTATATTTTCCTTCCTAATTTTGTGCTATGATTGAAAACATACTTCTTTGGCCTTAAATTCGCTAATTTTAATCTTCTCTTATTACCATTCGTGCCGTGATATGTTTGCTATTTGTTTTCAGGGTTTATGGGGTAGGAATGGCTTAGAGGATAGAAAGGAAGCATGCAAAACTGGAAGGAACACCGGAAATTGAGAATTTCAGAAGCTGGTAGTGACGCGTACGCATGGACGACGCGTACGCGTGACCGGT
The DNA here is from genome assembly GCF_000816755.2 of Arachis ipaensis. Lineage (NCBI taxonomy): Eukaryota > Viridiplantae > Streptophyta > Magnoliopsida > Fabales > Fabaceae > Arachis > Arachis ipaensis. The sequence goes on from NC_029791.2 coordinate 101,700,692, forward strand.
GCAGCAAGCAAGCGACGCGTACGCGTGACCGGTGCAGCAAGCAAGCGACGCGTATGCGTGGACGACGCATACGCGTGTCCAGGAATTTGTTTAGCGATGCATACGCGTGGCTGACCCATATGCGTGACGAGCGTCACGTGTTGCAATTAACAAAATTCGTTGGGGGCAATTTCTGGGCTGCTTTTGACCCATTTTCAGGCTCGAAAATACAGATTAGAGGCTGCAGAGTAGAGCAGGAAAGGGGGATCATTCACTTCTCATTCATTGACAATTTTAGGTTTTAGATGTAGAATTCTAGAGAGAGACTCTCTCCTCTCTCTAGGTTTTAGGGTTTCTACTCCAATTTCTTCTTAGATTTAGATTTAATTTCTGTTTTTATTTGCAATTCCTTGTAATTTATTATTCTAGCACCTTTGTTCTTCAATTCTACTTGTTATTTTCTTCACTTTGTTATCCTTATGTTTATGCACTCTTGATACTTTGGATCTTTGTTAACGCAATTTATATGTTCATGTTGTTATTGCTTTCTTCAGTTGTCATTGTTAATTTCTTTCAATTGGTAGTTGTTAGATTTTATTGTTGTTACAATTTTACCATGCTTTTATTTTGTGGCTACCAAGTGTTTGATAAAATACTTGGTTGGATTTTAAATTAGATTTTTGTATTCTTAGCTTGGACTGAGTATTTAGAGACTCTTGAGTTATCAAAAGTCTTTTGTGGAATAGAAATTGGAGATTGCCCGTTAGCTTGAACTTCATCAAAGCTAGTCTCTCACTATGAGTTGACTAGGACTTGTGAACTCAAGTTGATTGTATGCACTTGACCTTCCTCCCTTGGTTAGACGTTAACTAAGTGAAGGCAATTCACATTTACCATCACAATTGACGATGATAACGAGGATAGGACTTCTAATTCTCAACCCTTACTAGGAGCTTTCTTAGTTATTAGTTTATTTTTCTCGTAATCTATATTTTCTTGTTCCTTATTTCAAAAACCCCAAAAATATATTTTCCCATAACCAATAATAAATACACTTCCCTGCAATTCCTTGAGAGACAACCCGAGGTTTAAAAACTTCAGTTTATTTTATTGGGTTTGCTTAAGTGACAAACAATTTAAACATTGATTGAGGTTTAATTGTCTGTTTAGAACTATACTTGCAACGCGATATTTTTGTGAAAATATTTACCGATATTTTTCCTCCGTCAACCACCATCAATCCATAATTCCACATTACATCACATTAGTTGTCATTACAGTACTCTACCATCTCACTCAACTAATCCATCCTCAGTACTCCAGAAACCTAAACAATAAGAACACAAAGAAACTCAACAACCCAAAGAGCCTTTTTCAAAAATGACATAGGGCAGAGAAATAGAGCTTGGAATCAGAGTTTCTTACCAACTTTGATGGGTTAGAAAGGAAGAGCTCGGTGAGTTAATTTACAAAACAAATTCACAGATTAACAAAATCATAGAACTCACTTTCTCTGTAAACCATATTATTCAAATCAAGAGTTCCAACCCAATTTCAAAACCAAATCATTTAAACCAAAGGTTCCAAACCAAATTTGAAAATCATTTTAAGCTTTAAAACTTTTTCAACAAGATTCAAGGCCACACCATTTAGAAATTGAAAATCTTAATTAAAATTCCCAAAAGCATTTATCCTTATTCTGTAGCTGCATTAGTTGGCCCTTTTCCTGCCACTAGTGCTGAGCCTCTCCCATCAACTGATATGCCACAAACTCCACGAACATATTTTCAGGAACATGCTGAGCTCATAATGCATATGCTAGGTTAGTCATCCTCACTACCTCTCCGTTAACGTGATCGACCTCGTCCGTGAGTTTCCATTCGGGTTTTTTTTCCACACCAAACAATCGATATCAAGGTGATCAGTCTCAATATCTCAAGCTCAATGCTTCAATTATCCCCAAAAGCACTCACAAACAAGCACGCTATGCATATCAAATAGATATCCTAAATAGCACGAAAGAAAAATGACCCAGAGTGTGAAATGAAGCACTATCGGTCCATCCCTCAGGCTCACAAGGACGAATCACTCTAATATCATAAATGTAACACCCTGTTACCCTAAGCCTTAACTCTAACCATAAAACAAAGGATAACAAAGTGCCACGACAGTTCTAAAGCTTATAATATATAATATATATCTAAGAATTTATATAACTAGAAGCCCAGTGAAGGAAGAAAGCTCAAATTCGTGTAGAGCAGAATTACGAAATGCGAAGCATTCACACACGATAACTAAACACATAGGCACAGACAGAATAAGAGATAATATATATAAAACTTTGTAAATAGCTCCAGGATACACAAGGTAATAATTAAAGTAAACAAGATATATATAAGTATGATGTACAAAAGAGGACTAGTCACAGCCTATGGAGTTTAGGCCGGCTAGTCAAACTGGATACAATAGAGTTTTGAATTTTTAAAACAGCAACTATCTATCTCTCAAAGTTTTCAGAAATAAAGCCTCTAAGGCAACAAGGTTATATAAATACAAAGGATGAGAGAGTGACTATATCAAAATAAAGCAGAATAAAATAAAGATGAAACCATACTCCGCTCTGTCACTATCTCGCAACTCACTAAGGTGGGTTACGACCTGTATCTGAAAAACAACAACAACATATGGTATGAGAACCGAAGGTGCTCAGTATGGTAACAGTGCCCAATATGTAAGGTGTAAGGTTCTGGGACGCTAAAGGCAATCCTAGAACTTCACACCAAACAGATATTCAAGCTTAACGAAATTAAATAAATTAAACCATAAACCATAAATAGGGTTATCTAAACTTAGGGGATTTATAACTAAAACTAGTCATACCACTGTATCCCACAGCCTTCACCAACCTAACCTCCGGGCGATCTGATGCGTGAGCATCTCTTCTATCTTTTCCTAGTGAATTTGCATTTGAATTGTTAAGTTTAATCAAAATTTAAATATCTTTTAGCCACTATGAATGCTACTTTGAGTTGTGTATAATTCTGTTTATTTCAGGTAGCATTTTGGACGAATTTGACAGAGTTTGTGTGAACAAACAAAGTTTCAGTAGAACCAGGAGGTGGCGCCAATCTTGGAGAATCCAAGTTTAGCGCCAAGAGCACTACACCTTCCCATTGCTTTCGGCCTCAGCGGCACCAAACTTGACCCCGCCCAAGTTTGGCGCCACACTCACAGACTCCTGGAAGTATAGGGCATTCATTTGAAGCCAAACTTGAGATACCTCAAGTTTGGTGCCAGCTAAGGAGAACAGAAGTATGACCCTTGTTCTAATTGAGTTCTTGTATAACTTGGAAAAGCTCTTTACTTGAACAACAGCATGAAAATAATTTCTCCTAAATTTCTAATTATCTGGACTTAACGGGATACATGACATGTAATCCTCTTATATTTGGGTAATTAGGGTTTCTGTGGCATATAAACTAGAATTGAACTTCACTCTCTAATTGGAATTAAATGACCAAGGAGTTGGCGGTTGATGAAAGTTAGAGGAGACTAAAAAGGTCTAAGGAATTAGGGTTTAGTCATATATAGTTTACCATGAATTGAATCTTGCATGATTAAAATAGTTAGTAAGAAAAGTCAATCCGGAATATAGATATCTATCTGAAGCCTTAACTGTTTTCTCCATATATATTTCACCTCAATTTACTGCTTGTTTTCTGATTTTCTGAATTACTGTTTGATACATTTGAACTCTCAACACTCTTTTCTGTTTGTCTAACTAAATAAATCACTTAGCCATTGTTGCATAATCCATCAATCCTCGTGGGATCGACCCTCATTCACTTGAGGTACTACTTGGTACGACCTGGTGCACTTAACGATTAGTTTGTGGACTTTGAATTCCGCACTAAGTTTTTGGCGTCGTTGCCGGGGATTGACTGTGATTGACAACTATTAGTTGTTTGATTGCTTAGATTTGGCATTTTAGTTTAATTCTATTTAATTCTTGCTTTACAACTTTCGAAAATTAGTACTATTATTTTTCCTTAATTTCTGAAATTAAATTTGGTGTTACCTAGTTGATTTTATTTTGAGTTTCCTGTTTAATTTTCTTATTAAATTTTGAAATTCCTAGCTTGATTTTAGTCATTATTTTTGAATATTTTAGCCTTAATTAGTAAGTATTTTTATTTTATTCAAGTTACCTCACTGGGAATTCTCTACACTCTGACGTAGAGAATCCCATTTTTCTTATCTTCTATCTGTTTATGAGTAGGAACAAGAACAAGGAACCTCTTATAGATTTTGATCTTGAACCTGAAAGGACTTTGAGGCGGCGCTTACAACAAGCTAGACTTTACAAGGCTAGTAAAAATCTGAGTGAATCTCTTGAAAGGGAAGCTGCAAAGTCCCCCATGGATCATAATCGTGCTGTGAATGCCAATATGGCAAATCTGAATGAGAATGAGCAACCTAGAAGAGTGCTTGGCTCATACACTACTTCCAATGCAGATCTCTATGGCAAAAGTATTGTGGTGCCTCCCATAGCAGCAAACAACTTTGAACTAAAGCCATAGCTAGTTACTCTTGTGTAACAAAATTTCCCATATCATAGACTTCCTCATGAAGATCCAAATCAGTTTATTTCTAATTTTCTATAAATTTATGATACTGTGAAGACTAACGGAGTGAATCCTGAGGTATACAAACTCATGCTCTTCCCATTTGCTATGAGAAATAGAGCAAAGCTGTGGTTAGATTCTCAACCCAAGGAGAGTCTAGATGCTTAGGATAAGGTGGTTACTAGATTTCTGACTAAATTTTTCTCACCACAAAAGCTGACTAAGCTAAGGGTGGAGGTCCAGACTTTCAGATAGAAAGATGGTGAGACCCTTTATGAAGTCTGGGAGAGATTTAAGCTACTGACTAAGCAATACCCTCCGGACATGTTTTCTAAATGGACTCAGCTAGATATCTTTTATGAGGGCTTATGTGAAATATCCAAGATGTATTTAGATAATTCTGCAGGTAGTTCATTGCACATGAAGAAGACACCAGAGGAGACTACTGAGCTTATTGAGTTGATTGCTAACAACCAATATTTATACTCATCTAACAGGAATCCTGTGAACTCTGGGACTCCTCAGAAGAAAAGTGTTATGAAAGTAGAAGCTTTTAATGCTCTTCTTGCTCAGAATAAAATTTTGTCTCAGCAGATGAATTTAATTACTCAACAATTGAGTGGGATACAGGTTTCACCTGTCAACAGTCAGAACGCACCTTAAGAGGCCCCTTATGATATGACTGGTAGCTCTATGCAAGGTGAAAATTATGATTATGCTCAATCTTCTACTGAACAGGTCAATTACATGGGGAATGCTCCTAGAAACCCTAATAATGATCCATACTCTAAGACCTATAATCAGGGATAGAGAAATCACCCAAATTTTGGGTGGAGAGAGCAACCTCAGAGATCACAGAATTTTAACAATAATCCTCAGGGCGGTTTTCAGCAGAATAATCAAAATAACTGCCAGTTCTAGTCTCATCAACAATAACCACCTCAGCAGGTAAATTCTCAACCCCAGAAGAACACTGATTGGGAAGCACTATTGAATAATTTTATCCAGGAAACTATAGCTTCCATCAGGAACTTGGAGGTGTAAGTAGGCCAGTTGAGCAAGCAAATACCTGAGAGGCCTCCATGTATATTTCCTAGTGACACAGTAGTGAACCCAAGAGAGGACTGCAAGGCCATTCAATTGAGAAGTGATAAAGTAACTGGTTCTGAGACTAAAGTCAATGAAAAGTTAGTTGAAAAAAAAGCTCCAGAGAAAAAGAAAGAAGAGGTGGAGTAAGTCCCTCCAAGGCGTGCAGATAACCCATTCCTAGTCTCTCTTGACACTCATCCTATATTGCCAAAGGCCCCTGAGTACAAGCCTAAAATTTCATATCCTCAGAGACTTTAGAAGGCTTCCAAAGACAAGCAATTTTCTAGATTTTTAGAAGTCTTCAAGAAGCTACAGATCAACATTCCTTTTGCTGAGGCTCTTGAGCAAATGCCTCTCTATGCTAAATTCATGAAAGAACTGTTAACTAACAAGAGGAATTAGAAGGAACAAGAGACAGTGGTGTTAACTAAGGAATGCAGTGCTATTATTCAACATAACCTTCCTGAAAAGATGTAGGATCTAGGGAGCTTTGTAATTCCTTGCACCATTGGATATGTCACTATTTAGAGAGCCTTGTGTGATCTTAGAGCTAGCATCAATCTCATGCCACTTTCAGTTATGAAAAAGCTCCAAATTGAGAAGGTAAAACCCACTCGTATTTCTCTTCAACTTGCTGATCTTTCTATTAAATTTTCTGTGGGGGTTGTTGAGGATTTACTTGTGAAAGTAGGGCCATTTATTTTTCCTGCTAGTACTAGAAGCTGAGGTACTTGATGATATTATGGATACTCTCTCTGAGTATGAATTACTTGAGATTGATGATTCACCACCCCAGACGAACCTGTTGAACATGCCTAAGGTGGAGGAAGAAGTCCCCAAGATTGAGCTCAAGCCTTTGCCTCATTCTCTAAAATATGTTTTCTTAGGTGAAATTGATTCATATCCAGTGATTATTAGCTCTTCCTTGACGCCTGGTGAGGAAGAGCGCTTATTACAGTGCTCAAGAGCCATAAAATAGCTCTTGGGTGGACCATTGGTGATTTAAAGGGGATTAGTCCAACCAAGTGTATGCATAAGATCCTTCTTGAAGATGATGCTAAACCGGTTGTGCAACCACAAAGGAGACTTAATCCAACTATGAAAGAGGTAGTCCAAAAAGAGGTAATAAAACTATGGGAAGCCGGGATTATATACCCTATTTCTGATAGCCCTGGGGTGAGTCCTGTGCAGGTCGTTCCCAAGAAAGGAGGAATGACAGTGATCAAGAATGAAAAGAATGAGCTAATTCCTACAAGGACCGTCACAGGATGGAAAATGTGCATAGACTACAGGAGGCTCAACACTGCTACAAGGAAGGATCACTTCCCCCTTCCTTTCATTGATCAGATGCTTGAGAGGTTAGTTGGTCATGCTTTTTATTTTTTTCTAGATGGATATTCTGGATATAACCAAATTGCAGTGGACCTTCAAGATCAAGAGAAGACAGCATTCACATGTCCTTTTGGAGTATTTGCTTATAGGAGAATGCCATTTAGACTCTATAATGCCCCCAACAACTTTTTATAGGTGTATGCTTTCAATTTTTTCTGATATGGTTGAAAAGTTTATTGAGGTATTTATGGATGATTTTTCTATTTATGGTAATTCTTTTGAATCCTGCCTTAAGCATTTATCTCTGGTCTTGAAACGGTGTCAAGAATCAAACCTTGTTTTAAATTGAAAAAAATGTCATTTTATGGTTACAGAAGGTATTGTTCTTGGACACCGGATTTCAAGCAAAGGGATTGAGGTTGATAGAGCCAAGATGGAGGTAATTAAAAAATTACCACCACCATCTAATGTTAAGGCAATAAGAAGTTTCTTGGGTCATGCAGGATTTTACAGAAGATTTATAAAGAATTTTTCTAAAATTGCTAAACCATTGAGCAACCTACTGGTTGCTGATGTTCTTTTTGTGTTTGATACTGAATGCCTGCGTGCTTTTGAAACTCTAAAAGTAAACCTTACCTCTGCTCCCATCATAGCTCCCCCTGATTGGGATTTGCCAATTGAATTAATGTGTGATGCTAGTGATTTTGCTATAGGAGCTATTTTAGGACAGAGGCATGGCAAGCTTATACATGTCATTTACTACACTAGTTGTGTGTTAAACGATGCTCAAAAGAATTACACAACTACAGAAAAAGAATTATTAGCTATTGTGTATGCTATTGATAAGTTTAGGTCCTATTTAATTGGTTCTAAGGTTATTGTTTATACTGATCATACTGCTTTGAAGTACCTTTTAAACAAACAGGATTCTAAACCAAGAATAATCAGATGGGTGCTACTCCTTCAGGAGTTTGATATTGAGATCAAAGACAGGAAAGGGTTAGAAAATCAAGTAGCTAAGCACCTTTCCACGATTGAACCTGAGGAGGGTGTGCAACCACCCACGGCTGTGATTGAGACATTTTTTGATGAGCAACTGTTCACCATTCAGCAGGCTCCATGGTTTGCATACATTGCAAATTACAAAGCCATGAATTTTATTCCAAAAGAGTACAGTAAAAAATAAGTGAAGAAGCTACTGACTGATGCAAAGTACTACTTTTGGGAGGAACCATACCTTTTTAGAAGATGCTCAGATGGTATAATCCGAAGATGTGTCTCAGATGAGGAAGCACAGCAGATTCTTTGGCACTGTCATAGCTCTGATTATGGAGGCAACTTTGGTGGTGAAAGGATAGCTCAAAGGTCCTTCAGAGCGGTTTTTACTAGCCGACTCTCTTCCGGGATTCAAGAGCATTTGTGAAGAACTATGACAGATGTGAAAGAGCTAAGACTCTCCCTGCCAACCATGAGATGCCACAGTAGGGGATTCTTGAGATTGAGTTGTTTGATGTGTGGGGTATTGACTTCATGGGACCTTTCCCACCCTCATATTCCAACAACTATATCTTGGTGGCAGTTGATTATGTGTCCAAGTGGGTGGAAGTTGTGGCTCTACCCACCAATGATGCCAAAGTGGTGATGAGCTTTCTTCCAAGATATATTTTCGGCCGGTTTGGTGTCCCAAGGACACTCATTAGTGATGGCGGAAGTCACTTCTGTAACAGACAGCTGGACTCACTTCTGCAGAGGTATGGAGTCCATCATAAAGTGGCAACCCTCTATCACCCTCAGACAAGTGGACAGGTTGAGGTCTCTAACAGAGAACTCAAGAGGATTCTGGAGAAGACCGTCAGTGTCTCAAGAAACGACCGGTCTAGGAAGCTTGATGATGCTCTCTAGGCATATCGGACAGCTTACAAGACTTCTATTGGCATGTCCCCTTATCATTTGGTCTATGGTAAAGCCTGTCACTTTCCAGTTGAGCTGGAGCATAGAGCTTACTTAGCAATCAAGTTTCTGAACTTTGATGCTCAAGCTGCAGGAATAAAGAGAATGCTTTAGTTGAATGAGCTTGATGAATTCAGATATTCAGCTTATGAGAATGCCAAGATCTATAAGGTGAGAACTAAGATATGGCATGACAAGAAGATTTCCATCAGAGTCTTTGAGCCAAGTTAGAGAGTGCTTCTGTTCAATTCAAGGCTCAAACTCTTTCTCGGAAAGCTGAAGTCCTGGTGGTCAGGACCGTTTGTGGTAACCAGAGTATCACCGTATGGTCATGTGGAGATTCAAGAAGAAAATTCTGACAGAAAGTTTACAGTTAATGGCCAGAGGTTGAAGCACTATCTTAGATGTGAGATTGATTGCCAAAGGTCCGCTCATCTGTTGAACTAGCAGAACTAACCATCAAGCTAGTGATGTTAAAGAAGCGCTTGTCGGGAGGCAACCCGATATTTTTGTATCCTTTAGCTTAAATTCTGTTGTTTCAATTTTGTTATTTATTTGATTTTATTTAAGTTTCTACTATTTTTCCTTTGTTTTACGTGTGTTTTGATCATGCAGAATATTAAGAACAGGAACCAATACACTTAGAAGAAATTTTTGACCACCCTGGGAGTGTCTATTGCGGATTAGGTGGCGCCAAACTTGGGCTTTCCAAGTTTGGCGCCAGACACAACACACAAATTGGGGAAAAGACTCTGGAAGGGTGGCGCCAAACTTGGGATTTCCAAGTTTGGTGCCATATGCTGCGCACAAAATGAAGTTTCGTTCTGGAGGGGTGACGCCAAACTTGGAGTTCTTGAGTTTGGCGCCACCATGCAGCTAAATCAAGGACTTACTCTCTGTCGGGGGGCGCCAAACTTGGCTCCCCTGGCATTGGACTTGAGATTTCCATAAAAAAAATGAAAAAAAAGGTCGGGGT
>NC_029791.2:101710736-101742018 GCF_000816755.2 Arachis ipaensis
GGGTGGCGCCAAACTTAGGCTGCGCCAAGTTTGGCGCCAGGAGGAGCAATGCTTTTCGGGATTCACGGCGCCAAACTCCATGCTTTCCAAGTTTGGCGCCAACTACATGATCTTCGATAATTTCAAACGAAATCTCCTAATTCCAAACCAAATCCCCTGATTTGGTCCCCACCCACTCCTCATTTATTCCCCAACCCCCATATCAATCCCCCCAACCCGTGACCCATCCTTCCCAATATGTTCTTATTCCCAAACTTTTAGAACCTCATCCCAACTACCACCCGTGACCCCCATTCCCATTCCCCAAACCCTTTACCAAGACCCCCCACACTCGTGAACCCTCTCTCCCTCACCCCACTTCCTATATAAACCCCACCCCACCCCCTATTAACCCACAACCATCAACCACAACAAGTCACATACATTCTTTCCCACCCCCAACGTCACAAAGTCAACCCCTTCCTTTCCCTTCTTATTCGAAATTGTTAGCTAGAGCCTCTTGACTGCTTCTTCTGATCTCAGTTCTCAACCACCAACAACCATAACCTCTTCCTCACCCCTTTCCTATCTTCATCCTTACCCCCTTCTCATCCTCTTTTACATTCCCTTCTTCTGTCTTTCTTTCCTTTTATTTCAAAAAAAAAAAACAAAACAAAAAATTTTAGCATTAATTTTTATTTTCTTCTTTTTCACTTTCTTCTTTCCCTCTTCTCTATCTTTCCCTTTGTATTTCTCTAATTTGCTCGGGGACAAGCAACAGTTTTAAGTTTGGTGTTGTCGCTTTGCTTGTTTTCTTCTATCAATTACATGGAACCAAAGACCACTCAACCCTCTAAAAAGAGGAAAGGAAAGGAACCAGCCACCAGTTCTCATGATGCATAGAGATTTTGCTCTAAATTGCATGAAGAGCATTTTTTTGAGGTTACTAGCAAGAGACCTGTACTGCCGGAAGTGCGATTTGCACTCCAACTGGATGAATATCCGAAAATTCAGTACCAGATTCAGAGAAGAGGATGGCCGTTCTTGTGTAATCCGCATACGGAGGTCGGGCAGTTGATGATTCAGGAATTTTATGGGAATCTATGGATCACATACAAGGATGTCTCTGGAGTTAATGAAAGGAACCACAGAAGTTTTGTGAGAAGAAAAATCATTGATTTTAGTCCGGAGACTATCCGACAGACCCTCCGGTTACCACCACTTGCGCCCACACCTCGATGCTACAGTGAGAGGGTGAACAGAAATCAGTAATTGGGGCAAGTACTCGCTGATATTTGCATTCCAGAGGCCCAGTGGAGATTGAGCGCAGAGGGGAAGCCGTGCCATCTCAAGAGCAGTGACCTGACTTCTTTGGCTAGGGGATGGCTAGATTTTATCCAGAAATCTATCATGCCCACTAGCAACCGGTCCAAGTGCACTGTGGACTGGGCCATTATGATTCACTGCATCATAAAGGGAGAGATAGTGGAAGTGAAGGACGTTATTGCTCAGCAAATCTATCACGTTGCCGCCAACACCGTTAAAAATGCCAGGTTGGGCTTCCCACATCTCATCTACCATCTCTGTGAGGCCGCTAGGGTGAAGGTGGAAAACGACTTCCCTATTCCAGTCGAGAGGCCTATCACGAAGAAGACTATGGAACTTGTCAGGGAATACCAGAGGCTCCCCAGAGTAGAACAAGCTGAAGAAAAAGCTCAGCAAGACCAGCCACCACTGCCTCAGGGACACTACTTTCCACCCCAAGAATACTGGCAGCAGCTCACATCCTCCATTGAGCAGATGAGGATCACACAGGATAGTCGCTGGCAACAGTACACTGCGACTATTGAGGAGATGAGGGTGACACAGAAAAACCGTTAGGAGCATCTCACTACCATCCTTGATCAAATGAGAGCTGCTCGAAACTCTCAGCGCCAAGAGATTTATCAGCTGAGACACGATTATAGCCGTCTGAAAGGACCATACGGATCACAGCCAGAGGAGAGAGATCCCCACCAGGGAGATTGAGGTGGCTTAGTTCCTTTCACTTCCTATATTATTTTGCCATTACTATTTTAGGTTCCCGTTTTCTGCTATTTTGTCTTAGTTATTACATGATCCTTTGTTATTTCAATTCCTAAGTTCTAGTTTGATTTGCTATTTTTATTCTATTATTTGCTTTTAATTTTGAAAGGTGTCTCATGTATTACTCACTGAGCTTGAATTCAAAAGAAAAAAGAAGAAAAAGATGTATTGCATAAGAAATAGAGTTTATAACAAAGAGTAGTCGTATTTACTTCAATGTAGTGGTATTCTTTGTGACTCTGAATGCATGACATGAACCGTACATATTTGAATTTGAATCAAGGGATGTTGATGTATAAGGAACAGGAATTTAGAGAACTATTATGAATTCTCTGAAGTTAGTGAAAGCTTAATCCTTGAAGCAACAGAAACAGCAAAAGAAAAATAAAGAGTAAGGTCCAAGGCTCTGAGCATCAATGACTAGGGAGGTCAGACATGATTAAAATCTCAAATAGTTGTTTCCCTAGTCATATGCTTGTGGTGTGAATGTGTCTAGTAAGCCTTGAGATAGAACACTAAGAGTCGAGATCAATTGCAATTAACAGAGTATGCCAAAGGCTTTAAACACCACTGTCTGAGAGCAACTGAAAGAAAATCAGAGCATAAAGAGAGTTCCCCAGTTAAGTGCATGTGGTGTTTTTGTGTCAAGTAAAGCTTGAGACAAAACGTTTAAAGTCACGGCGATGCTCAAGGTGCAAAGAACCAAAGAAAAGAGAATTAAAGGATGTTTGCTGTGTTCAAGGATTAAACTAAAGTATAAAGATTAGAGAATTCATCATAGTATCCGGATTCTAATTCTGAATGACAGTGACATTCCTCTAATTTAAAGGAGAGTGAGATGCCAAAACTATTCAGTATTACAATAGATAAGCCCCACTTCAAGAAGAGACATGAGCCTAATTGAACTCTCACTCCTCATGCAAATTCACATCTAAAACATGTATTAGTTTTGGTTGCTTGAGGACAAGCAACAATTCAAGTTTGGTGTTGTGATGCGTGAGCATATCTTTTATCTTTTTCTAGTAAATTTGCATTTAAATTGTTAAGTTTAATCAAGATTTAAATATCTTTTAGCTACTATGAATGCTACTTTGAGTTGTGTGCAATTATGTTTATTTTAGATAGCATTTTGGACAAATTTGACAGAGTTTGCGTGAACAAACGAAGTTTCAGCAGAACCAGGAAGTGGCACCAAACTTGGAGAATCCAAGTTTGGCGGCAGGAGCACTACACCTTCCCATTGCTTTCGGCCTCAACGGTGCCAAACTTGGCCCAGCCCAAGTTTGGCGCCACACTCACAGACTCCAGGAAGTATAGGGCATTCATTTGAAGCAAAACTTGAGATACCTCAAGTTTGGCGCCAGCTAAGGAGAACCTTGAAGATTGCATGCGGCCTCAACGACGCCAAACTTGGATTCTCCAAGTTTGGCGCACCATTAGCAAATCAAGTGGTCCCCATTTGCTGTACAAGGCTTGAACGAGATGTATTTAATTAATTTTGATTAAACGTTATTTTATTTTAAAATAGAAAAAGATATTATTTAGTTATAGAAAAAATAATTTATATTAATTAGGATTAGATATAAATGGAAAAAGAATTAGCCCTTCGATTTCTTCTCTTCTCTTCTATCTTATTCCGCACTTTACAGTTTTACAGAATCCTAGTTTTCTCTCTGAACCATGAGCAACTAAACCTCCACTGTTAAGGTTAGGAGCTCTGTCTATTGTATCGATTGATACTATTACTTTTCTATTTTAATTCATGTACTGATTTCTATTTCAAGAATTATTTTTGCTCTTTATTTTATGAATCTAGGTGGAACGGAAGTATGACCCTTGTTCTAATTGAGTTCTTGTATAACTTGGAAAAGCTCTTTACTTGAACAACAGCTTAAAAATAATTTCTCCTAAATTTCTAATTATCTGGACTTAACAGGATACATGACATATAATCCCCTTATATTTGGGTAATTAGGGTTTCTGTGGCATATAAACTAGAATTGAACTTCATCCTCTAATTGGAATTAAGTGACCAAGGAATTGGCAGTTAATGAAAGTTAGAGGAGACTAAAAAGGTCTAAGGAATTAGGATTTAGTCACATATAGTTTGCCATGAATTGAATCTTGCATGATTAAAATAGTTAGTAAGAAAAGTCAATCCGGAAGATAGATATCTCTCTGAAGCCTTAACTATTTTCTTCATATATATTTCACCTCAATTTACTGCTTGTTTTCTGATTCTCTGAATTACTGTTTTATGCATTTGAACTCTCAACATTCTTTTCTGTTTGTCTAACTAAGTAAATCACTTAACCACTGTTGCTTAATCCATCAATTCTCGTGGGATCGACCCTTATTCACTTCAGGTACTACTTGGTACGACCCGGTGCACTTACCGATTAATTTGTGGACTTTAAATTCCATTCCACAATCCCATCGCCACCACCTACCAAACCTCCACAATCCTAGCAGAAAACACAAGTAATACAGACAAGTAAAGTACATGTATAGCAAATAGAACAATTAGCAAGTAAACATGTGATTCATTTAGGCATAACAGAAATTAAGCAAAGCACACGAACAGGTAGAAGATGCATATGATGAATGCCTTTCCTATTGGCTCATGATAGCACTTGTCAGTCTATAAATGCCAACCCAACACATCCTCTCGGATGCAGCCTTCCTTGCCACGCCAGAGATATAGGCTTTGCACACTCATGCAGCAGAGAAATCTGCCACGCCAGAGATATACGCTCTACACACTCATGCAGCAGGGAAGAAAACAACAACAACTATCTCACCATAAATCATTCCAAGGATATAATGTCTAGCGCACTCTTGCAGCAGAAAAACTACCACACCAAGGATATAGGCTCTGCACACTCTTGCAGCAGAAAAACTACCACGCCAAGGATATAGGCCCTGCACACTCTCATATAATCCAATAGATTCATCATTCCTTTCCAAGTTCTCAACTCATCATAACCATCACCGGTTTTCAATTTCTCAAATTATTATCAACTATCGTCACCTCTTAAGTTCTCTAAATCATCACCAATATAATACTCCGTCCGCTCAACCACAACTTCAAAAACCTATGTCTCCGTCTTTTAAACTCATATAGAAATTCATATATTTAAGTCTCTAGATCATCTTTAATAATATTAGAAGCTAATTACTAGATAGTACTCTTAAACAGCATTTGGAGGAAGTTTGGAAAGTTAGAGAACCCCTAAAAACAAAGAAAAATCATTTTTCAGCAAAACAGGGTATATGCGTACGCATGCCAAATGTATGCGTACGCATACTTAAAATTTTGCCCATCTCGCATACGCATACAAGATTTTTACCCTTTCATATCATTTTCATCAATTTCAATACCTATCCCACTCATTCTCTTCCAACTCTTCCCACCACAAATCCAATACAATTCACAACCTTCAAATCAAAATATCAATATTAATCAATTTGTACAATCCAACCACTCATAAACCTCATCCATCCTATGACATCTTCAATCCTCATAAATTATATCATTCAACACCATTATCAATCCTCAATATCATTCATTAACAATAATATCATAATATCATCAAAATTATCACATTTATCAAAATCATCATACATCATCAATCCACAATTTTCAACAACCAATCCAATTCTATCCTAAGGCCCACTAGCCTAAGTGTCCAAAAATATTACATATTACATAAAAGAAATCAAAACCATACCATGGTCGATTCTCACACAACTCAAAACACCAAGCTCAAACTTAAGGCTCCAAAACCATCAAGCTCACTCCAATAAACATCAAACCTCAAACCTCAATCTAATATCATACAACATACCAACATCAAGTCTAGGGTTCACAAAAATAAATAAACACAAGGGTTTGAAGAAACTTACCATACCCAATGATTAGGAGTAAAACCCAACAATATTCCAATGCTAGATCACCCCTAAACAAACAAAATCACAAAATCTATTCAAAAACCAAACCCAAAATTGTGGAAACGTTAGGGCAGGAAACTGGATCACAAGTTTCAAGTTCTGACTTATAAAAATTAGTTATAAATGACGGACTTGACGAGAGCTTCATGTGGCCGCAAACGGCTGGTCAATCGGAGCTCCGTAGCTCAAGTTATGGATCAAAGAAGGAGATGATGAATAGTGTCAATGGTGGACACTCTTCTCTCTCAATCTCACGACCCTCTCTCCCTCTTGTGCTGAAAATGAGCTTTCTTGGCTCATTTATGACTTTATATAATTTGGACTTGGACCCAACTTGGGCCCGGTCCAACTGTGTAGCGTTTTTGGTTCGTTTCGCCTAACTTTGGGCCAAAATCTTTAAGATTAGTGCCCGGTTTTCGATTCTAAATTATTTTTGTCCTCTCAAAATAATAAATTCAATTTTCAAAATCTTATTTTCCAAAATATGCAATACTGGACAAACTAGAGATAGTATTGCCATCTCAAGTGCCAGTACGCGTTTTTACAAAAAAATTTCATAAAAGATACATTTTTCCACTCAGAAAAATTTATTGAATTCGAATTTCACCTTTATATTTTAAAAAGAATACTTCTATATTTTCGAACCTATTTTGAGTAATTAAATTATTATTTTATTAAAGCGTTTATTCCAGTTCTTACATCACTAGCATCACACATCAATTTAAAAGGTAAAGACCAGTCAGGTAGAGCAATTATTGGTGCAGAGACAAGTTTGATTTTAAGAGTTTCAAACGCGTGCAAGCACTCTCTGTAAAAAATAATTGGAGTATCTATAGCTAACAAATTACTCAATGGTTTTGCAATTTTTAAAAAAGCTTTGATAAACCTTCTATAGAATCTTACATGTTTTAAGAAACTCCTAATTACTTTCACATTCACAGGAGGTGTTAATTTCTCAATTACCTCCACCTTAACTTTATCAATCTCCATGCCTTTAGTTGAGATTTAGTGCCCAAGAACTATACCCCCAGTCACCATAAAATGACATTTTTTTCCAATTCAAAATAAGGTTTGTTTCTTGGCACCTTCTCAAAACTAAAGCTAAGTGGTTTAGGCATGTGTCAAAAGTGTCACTAAACACAGAAAAATCGTCCATAAATACTTCAATGAACTTTTCTACCATATCAGAAAAAATAGAAAGCATGCACATTTGAAAAGTGGCAGGTGCATTACACAACCTGAAAGACATTTGTTGGTATGCAAAAACACCGTAGGGGCATGTGAAAGCTATCTTTTCTTGATCCACTGGGTCAATCGCAATTTCGTTATACCCTGGGTATCCATCCAAGAAGAAATAAAAACCATACCCAGCCAACCTCTCAAGCATCTAATCAATGAATGGTGGAGGAAAGTGATCTTTCCTAGTTGCCAAGTTGAGTCTTCGGTAGTCAATACATATCCTCCATACAGTGACGGTTCTTGTAGAAATTAGCTCATTTCTTTCATTGGGAACCACTGTGATCCCTCCTTTCTTGGGCACAACTTGCAATGTGCTCACGCAAGAGCCGTCAGAGATAGGACAAATGATCCCTACATCCTATAACTTCATTACCTCTTTGTGAATAACCTCCTTCATTATTGGATTAAGCCTTCATTGTGCTTGCACCACAAATTTCGAATTTTCCTCTAATATAATTTTGTGCATGCACATAGTAGGGCTTATTCCCTTTAATTCACTAATGGTCCACCCAATAGTGATCTTGTGATCTTTCAGTACCTTAAGCAACCCTTCCTCTTTCAACTTGCTCAAAAATGCACTTATAATTACTGTATAAGTCTCACCAATCCCAAGAAATACATATTTAATAGTTGGAGGTAAGAGTTTTAACTTCAATTGGGGGGAGGTTCAGCTTTTTTTTCTTGCTTAGTGGTATTAGCTCCTCTTAGCATGGATGAGTGAGGTGTGGATTTTTCTTCGGCAGGATGCACTTCCATTAACTCTTATTTTGCTCCCAGTGGTGAATGTTGAGGTTCTTCTACAAGGTTGATGAAAGATTCTTCCGTAATACCCTCTTGTTCTGTTGGGTCAATTAAGTCCTCCTGCATACACTTTTTGGAGCTTTTTCATTGATTGCCTTAATGGGAAGGAGATTTCTTTGCCTCTCTGCCAATTATTTGGCAATTTGCTCCATGGTGCATGAAATTATAAATCACACTTTTTACAACTCGTACCACTAACCAGCAAGTGCACTGGGTCGTCCAAGTAATACCTTACGTGAGTAAGGGTCGATCCCACGGAGATTGTTGGCTTGAAGTGAAGATTCTGATTAAGAGATCTAAGAGATACTCATTCATTCTATGGTGGAACGTAAGTGGTTGTCAGGCACGCGTTCGTGGAGGAATGATGATGATTGTCACATTCATCACATTCTTATTGAAGTGCGAATGGATATCTTAGATAGGAACACGTATGTTTCAATGGAAAACAGAAATACTTGCATTAATTCATCGATACACAGCAGAGCTCCTCACCCCCAACAATGGAGTTTAGAGACTCATGCCGTCAAAAGATACAAAGTTCAGATCTAAAATGTCATGAGATATACAAAATAAATCTCTAAAAGTTGTTTAAATACTAAACTAGTAACCTAGGTTTACAGAAAATGAGTAAACTATGATTGATGGTGCAGAAATCTACTTCTGGGGCCCACTTGGTATGTGCTGGGGCTGAGACTTAAGCTTCTCACGTGCATGGGCTGTTTTTGGGTGTTCAACGCCAGCTTTGGATCCTTTTCTGGCGTTGAACTCCAACTTGTAACTTGTTTCTGGCGCTGGACGCCAGACTGCAACATGGAACTGGCGTTGAACGCCAGTGTACGTCGTATATCCTTGAGCAAAGTATGGACTATTATATATTGCTGGAAAGCCCTAGATGTCTACTTTCCAACACAATTGGAAGCGCGCCATTTGGAGTTCTGTAGCTCCAGAAAATCCATTCTGAGTGCAGGAAGGTCAAAATCCAACAGCATCAGCAGTCCTTTTTCAGCCTGAATCAGATTTCTGCTCAGCTCCCTCAATTTCAGCCAGAAAATACCTGAAATTACAGAAAAATACACAAACTCATAGTAAAGTCCAGAAATATGAATTTTTCCTAGAAACTACTGAAAATAAACTAAAAACTAACTAAAACACACTAAAAACTATATGAAATTAACCCCAAAAAGCGTAAAATATCCGCTCATCACAACACCAAACTTAAACTGTTGCTTGTCCTCAAGCAACTAGATAATTAAAATAGAATAAAAATAATTTAAGAAGCAATAATATCTCAGAGTTTTTGAGTGAAGCTCAGATTCTAATTAGATGAGCGGGACTAGTAGTTTTTTGCTTCTGAACAGTTTTGGCATCTCACTTTATCCATTGAAGCTCAGAGTGATTGGCATCTATAGGAACTCCGAATTCAGATAGTGATATTGATTCTCCTAGTTCAGTATGTTGATTCTTGAACACAGCTACTTTATGAGTCTTGGCCGTGGCCCTAAGCACTTTGTTTTCCAATATTACCACCGGATACATAAATGCCACAGACACATAATTGGGTGAACCTTTTCAGATTGTGACTCAGCTTTGCTAAAGTCCCCAATTAGAGGTGTCCAGGGTTCTTAAGCACACTCTTCTTTTTGCTTTGGACCTTGACTTTAACCGCTCAGTCTCAAGTTTTCACTTGACACCTTCACGCCACAAGCACATGGTTAGGGACAGCTTGGTTTAGCTGCTTAGGCCAGGATTTTATTCCTTTAGGCCCTCCTATCCACTGATGCTCAAAGCCTTGGGGTCCTTTTTATTACCCTTGCCTTTTGGTTTTAAGGGCTATTGGCTTTTTGCTTTTGCCTTTTGGTTTTAAGAGCTTTGGCTTTTTCTGCTTGCTTTTTCTTTTTCTTTCTCTATTTTTTTTTTCTGCAAGCTTTGTTCTTTGCTGCTTTTTCTTGCTTCAAGAATCATTTTTATGATTTTTCATATTATCAATAACATGTCTCATGTTCATCATTCTTTCAAGAGCCAACATATTTAACAGTATTAAACATCAAATTCAAAAGACATATGCACTGTTCAAGCATTCATTCAGAAGACAGAAAGTATTGCCACCACATGTAAATAATTAGAATTTATCTTATTAAAAACTCAAAAAATATTGCCTCTTATTCTAAAGAAATTCTTCTATTTTATTCATGTTTAATGATGATGATAAAATTAAATTATAGCTTAATTGGAGATAAAATCAAAAATATGGATACTAATTACTACTATATGACTCCTAAGGTAAAACTAAAATAAAAACAGTTATCACAGAGTTAAGGCTAAGATTGGAATTTAACAACCTTTGTTCTGAAAAGTGGATGTTCCTCTAATCTGCGGGGTGCTTGGTCCTTCAAGAGATAATTTATGGCGCTTCAATTCCCTTAAATCACGCCCTTGCTCCTCCTGTTCTTTAAGCAAATAGCAAAGAATGCTACTTTGTTCCTTCTGTTCAGCCATCCTCTGGCGACTGGTTTGAGATCTTCTCTTTTGAGTTGATTTGGGACACCCTTCGTGCTGGTGGTCCACCTGGCTCCAGGGATACATATATCCTCTAGAATCTTATCCAGGCCCTTGTCTGTTTTCATCATTCTCCTATTGAAGGAGTCTGGATCATCTTTCAGCTGAGGTAGCTTTAAGATCTCCCTGATCTTGTCAGGGTGGGTATGAACAATCTTTCCTCTGACCAAGGTCCGATAGTCATAGAGAGCAGATCCAGATATTCTTTGCTTGTCTGTTTGCCACATATTAGCATAGAACTCCTGGACCATATTCCTTTCCACTTTTGTTTCAGGATTAGCTAGGATCTCTCAGTTCCTGATTCAAATTTGCTTCTGGATCTCCGGATATTCGTCTTCTTTCAGATCGAATCTAACTTCCGGGATCATTGATCCTAGACCCATTATTTTGTAATAATGGTCTGAATGTTCTTTAGTTAAGAACTTCCCTTGATTCCAAAGTGGTTTTGGAACACTCTCTTTCTTGCCTCTTGGAGTGGGTTGTTTTCCTTTAGGAGCCATGATCTTAGTGGGTATGGTTTAGTGATCACGGATAAACACACCAAACTTAGAGGTTTGCTTGTCCTCAAGCAAAAGAAAAGAAAGGAGAGGGATAGAAGGAGAGCTAGTGTAGGATGGTGGATGAGAGGAAGGAGGCCGAATGGGTTTTTAAAAGGGAAGGGGGGTTTTCGAAAATAGGGAGAAGGATAAGATAGAAGATATGATTTTAAAAAAAATAAGTATGATAAGAAAAGATATAATTTAAAATTGAAAATATATGAAAGATATTTGAAAAAGATAAAATTGGATTTTTGAAAAAGATATTGATTAGTTGAAAAGATTTTTGAATGAAAAGAGATAGATTTGTTTTGAAAATTTTGAAAAAGAGTTGAATTGGATTGAAAAAAGGGATTTGTGCTTATGGATTAAGATACATTTAATATTTTTAAAGAAGGGTTTTTAGAAATTAGGGATTTTAGAAATCAGGGTTTGTAACATGTTTATGCAAGAAATCATGAATTGAAACATGAAAATTAAGATTAAAATGAAAAATATGAAGAAAAAACGAATTTACCTCCTCCCCACCATCCTGGCGTTTGAACGCCCAAACGCTGCATGTTTTGGGCGTTCAATGCCCAACTGCTACTTCACCTGGGCGTTCAATGCCCAGCTGTTGCTTCTTTCTGGCGTTGAATGCCAGGAACTCCTTTGTCACTGGGCGTTTTTCTGAACGCCCAGGATGCTGTAAATCTGGCGTTAAACGCCCAGAAGGAGCTTCTTTCTGGCATTTAACGCCCAGATGGCTATCCTTACTGGCGTTCAACGCCCAGTGGATGCTTCTTTTGGGCGTTGAACGCCCAAAACAGACTATTACTGGCGTTTTCTTGCCAGTGAGCTCTTTTTCTCTGTTTTGTGTTCAGAATCCTTCTGTAACCCTGTGAACTTATACAATTGACTCTTTACCTTAGTATCAGTGAACTTTATATAAACAAATAAAATCAAGAATAGGGCAAAATGCTTAGAGGAAGTGATGCCCCATGGCTGGGTTGCCTCCCAGCAAGCGCTTCTTTATTGTCTTTAGCTGGACCTTGCTGAGTTTTTAATCCAGCCTCAGCCTTGAGCACTCTTGCTCAACATTGCCTTCAAGATAGTGCTTGATTCTCTGTCCATTAACAATGAACTTCTTATCAGAATCAATATCTTGAAGTTCCACATAACCATATGGTGATACACTTGGAATCACATATGGTCCCCTCCACCGGGACTTCAGTTTCCCGGGGAATAGCCTGAGCCTAGAGTTAAACAACAGAACCTTTTGTCCTGGTTCAAAGATTCTAGATGACAGCTTTCTGTCATGCCACTTTTTTTATTTCTCTTTATAAAGCTTGGCATTTTCGAAAGCAGTGAATCTGAATTCCTCTAGCTCATTTAGCTGGAGCAATCTTTTTTCTCCAGCTAATTTGGCATCAAAGTTCAGGAATCTGGTTGCCCAGTAGGCTTTATGTTCCAGTTCCACGGGCAGGTGACATGCCTTACCATATACAAGTTGGTATGGAGAGGTCCCTATAGGAGTCTTGAATGCTGTTCTGTATGCCCACAGAGCATCATCCAAGCTTCTTGCCCAATCCTTTCTACAGGTATTTACAGTCCGTTCTAGGATTCTTTTTAGTTCTCTGTTAGAGACTTCAGCTTGCCCATTAGTTTGTGGATGATATGGAGTTGCCACCTTGTGGCGAATCCCAGACTGGACCATGGCAGAGTAAAGCTGTTTGTTGCAGAAGTGAGTGCCCCCATCACTGATTAGTACTTTAGGGACCCCAAACCTGCTGAAGATATATTTCTGGAGGAACTTCAGCACTGTTTTAGTATCATTGGTGGGTGTGGCAATGGCCTCTACCCATTTTGATACGTAGTCAACTGCCACTAGAATATAAGTGTTTGAGTATGATGGTGGGAAAGGTCCCATGAAGTCAATTCCCCATACGTCAAACAACTCAATCTCCAAGATTCCTTGTTGAGGCATGGCGTAACCATGAGGCAGATTACCAGCTCTTTGGCAACTGTCACAGTTACGTACAAACTCTCGGGAATCTCTATAGAGTGTGGGCCAATAGAAGCCACATTAGAGGACCTTGGTGGCTGTTCGCTCACCTCCGAAATGGCCTCCATATTGTGATCCATGGCAATGCCATAGGATCCTCTATGCTTCTTCTTTAGGCACACACCTACGGATTATGCCATCTGCACATCTCTTAAAGAGATAGAGTTCATCCCACAAGTAGTACTTTGTATCAGTAATTAATTTTTTATTTTGTTGCCTGCTGTACTCCTTGGGAATGAACCTTGCAGCTTTGTAGTTTGCAATGTCTGCAAACCATGGTGTTTCCTGAATGGCAAACAAATGCTCATCCGGAAAGGTCTCAGAGATTTCAAGAGAGGGGGATGACGTCCCTTCTATTGGCTCTATCCGGGACAGATGATCAGCCACTTGGTTCTCTGTCCCTTTTCTGTCTCTTATTTCTATATCAAACTCTTGCAGAAGCAACACCCGTCTTATGAGCCTGGGTTTTGAATCCTGCTTTGTGAGTAGATATTTAAGAGCAGCATGGTCAGTATACACAATCACCTTTGATCCTACCAAGTATGATCTAAACTTGTCAATGGCATAAACCACTGCAAGTAATTCTTTTTCTGTGGTTGTGTAATTTTTCTGGGCATCATTTAAAATGCGGCTAGCATAATAAATGACATGCAGAAGCTTGTCATGCCTCTGCCCCAGTACTGCACCAATGGCGTGATCACTGGCATCACACATTAGCTCAAATGGTGATGTCCAGTCTGGTGCAGAAATAACTGGTGATGTGACCAGCTTGGCTTTCAGCATTTCAAACGCCTGCAGACACTCTGTGTCAAACACAAATGGCGTGTCAGCAGCTAGCAGATTGCTCAGAGATTTTGCGATTTTTGAAAAATCCTTTATAAACCTCCTATAGAATCCTGCATGCCCCAGAAAGCTTCTGATTGCCTTAACATTGGCAGGTGGTGGTAATTTTTCAATTACCTCTATTTTTGCTTGATCTACCTCTATTCCCTTGTTTGAAATTTTATGCCCAAGGACAATCCCTTCAATCACCATAAAGTGACATTTTTCCCAATTTAAAACCAGGTTGGTCTCTTAGCATCTTTTTAGAACTAGTTTCAGGTGATCAAGACAGGAGCTGAATGAGTCTCCATATACTGAGAAGTCATCCATGAAGACTTCCAGAAATTTTTCCACCATATCAGAGAAAATAGAGAGCATGCATCTCTGGAAGGTTGCAGGCGCATTACACAGCCCAAATGGCATCCTTCTATAAGCAAACACTCCAGATGGACATGTGAATGCTGTTTTCTCTTGATCCTGGGGATCTACTGCAATCTGGTTATAGCCTGAGTAGCCATCCAAAAAGCAGTAATAATCATGACCGGCCAATCTTTCTAGCATCTGGTCTATGAATGGTAAAGGAAAATGATCCTTTCTGGTGGCTGTATTGAGCCTTCTGTAGTCAATACACATGCGCCACCCTGTAACTGTTCTTGTAGGAACCAGTTCATTCTTTTCATTATGAACCACTGTCATGCCTTCCTTTTTGGGGACAACTTGAACAGGGCTCACCCAGGGGCTATCAGAAATAGGATAAATAATCCCAGCCTCCAGTAATTTGATGACCTCTTTCTGCACCACTTCCTTCATAGCTGGATTTAGCCGCCTCTGTGGTTGAACCACTTTTGTTTTGACAGCTGCTGCTTTGTTTGCTTCAATTGTTCTTCCATATTTATATTGGCCATCCTTGTCTCTTGTAGTCTATCCTTGAATTCGGCTAACTGCTTTGTTAGAAAGTCCAATTGCTGATTGAATTCAGCAGCTTGTTTTACAGGACTGAGTTCAGCAGTTACTGTTTTAACCTCTTCTTTCATGGAAGGGTCACTGCTTAGATACAGATGTTGATTTCTGGCAACTGTATCAATGAGCTCTTGAGCTTCTTCAATTGTCTTTCTCATGTGGATAGATCCACCAGCTGAGTAATCTAGAGACATCTGAGCTCTTTCTGCAAGCCCATAGTAGAAGATGTCTAACTGAACCACTCTGAAAATATTTCAGAGGGGCATTTTCGTAGCATCTCTCTGTATCTCTCCCAGGCATCATAAAGAGATTCATTATCTCCTTGTTTAAAGCCTTGGATGTCCAGCCTTAGCTGTGTCATCCATTTTGGGGGAAAGTATTGATTCAGAAATTTTTCTGTCAGCTGTTTCCATGTAGAAAATATTCTTATTTATTTAATTATTTATTTATTTCGAAAACAAAATAAATTAAAATAAAATAAATAAAAATATGTGAAGATTTTCGAAAAAATGAGGAGAGAGAAAGTGGTTAGAAAGTTTTGAAAAGGATATGATGATTTTTGAAAAAGGTTTTAAATTTTGAAATAAAAATCTGAATTTTAAAGGTAAATTTCGAAAATTTGCTTTAAAATAGAGAGAAAAGATATTTTTGGATTTAAAGAGCAGAGAGAAAAACAATAAGATAGTACAAGATTTAAAATTTTTAGATCTAATGCTCCTTGTTTTCGAAAATTTTGGAGGAAAAACACCAAGGAACACCAAACTTAAAAATTTTAAGATCAAGACACAAGAAAACTCAAGAACACCTTGAAGACTCACAAGAACACAAGAACATGAAGAAAGAACACCAAACTTAAAATTTTTAGAAAATCAAACTAAAATTTTCGAAAAACAAAGAAAAATCAACAAGAAAACACCAAACTTAAAGTTTGGCACAAGATTTATTCAAAGAAAATTATTTTTGAAAAAGATTTTAAAAATAGGCTAGCCAATTACTAAGAACATAAGCACCACGCTCTAGCTAATTGAGCTATAAGTTTAAAGTGTTTTAACAAGGTATAAATAATAAAGGACTCTAAACCAAAAAGAAAAATTTTTCCTAATCTAAGCAACAAAATAAACCGTCAGTTGTCCAAACTCAAACAATCCCCGGCAACGGCACCAAAAACTTGGTGCACGAAATTGTAAATCACACTTTTTACAACTCGTACCACTAACCAGCAAGTGCACTGGGTCGTCCAAGTAATACCTTACGTGAGTAAGGGTCGATCCCACGGAGATTGTTGGCTTGAAGCAATCTATGATTATCTTGTAACTCTTAGTCAGGAAAACAATAAAATAATTCACTTATCAAATTTGATTGCAAGGAATAAAAGGGCAGAACACAAATTATACTTGTATGCAATGATGGAGAATATGTTGGAGTTTTGGAGATGCTTTGTCTTCTGAAATTATGCTTTTCTCTGTTTTCTGATTCACGCACGCACGTCCTCCTATGGCAAGCTATGTGTTGGTGGATCACCGTTGTTAATGGCTACAATCCATCCTTCCAGTGAAAAGGGTCCAGATGCGCTGTCACCGCACGGCTAATCATCTGCAGGTTCTCAATCGTACCGGAATAGGATTTACTATCCTTTTGCGTCTGTCACTACGCCCAGCACTCACGAGTTTGAAGCTCGTCACAGTCATTCAATCCCTGAATCCTACTCAGAATACCACAGACAAGGTTTATACTTTCCGGATTCTCTTGAATGCTGCCATCAATCTAGCTTATACTACGAAGATTCTGATTAAGAGATCTAAGAGATATTCATTCATTCTACGGTGGAACATAAGTGGTTGTCAGGCACGCGTTCGTGGAGGAATGATGATGATTGTCACATTCATCACATTCATATTGAAGTGCGAATGGATATCTTAGATAGGAACACGCATGTTTGAATGGAAAACAGAAATACTTGCATTAATTCATCGATACACAGCAGAGCTCCTCACCCCCAACAATGGAGTTTAGAGACTCATGCCATCAAAAGGTACAAAGTTCAGATCTAAAATGTCATGAGAGATACAAAATAAATCTCTAAAAGTTGTTTAAATACTAAATTAGTAACCTAGGTTTACAGAAAATGAGTAAACTATGATAGATGGTGCAGAAATCCACTTCTGGGGCCCACTTGGTGTGTGTTGGGGCTGAGACTTAAGCTTCTCACGTGCATGGGATGTTTTTGGGCATTCAACGCCAGCTTTGGATCCTTTTCTGGCGTTGAACTCCAACTTGTAACTTGTTTCTGACGCTGGACACCAGACTGCAACATGGAACTGGTGTTGAACGCCAGTTTACGTCATTTATCCTTGAGCAAAGTATGGACTATTATATATTTCTGGAAAGCTCTGGATGTCTACTTTCTAACGCAATTGAAAGCGCGCCATTTGGAGTTCTGTAGCTCCAGAAAATCTATTCCGAGTACAGGGAGGTCAGAATCCAACAGCATCAGCAGTCCTTTTTCAGCCTGAATCAGATTTCTGCTCAGCTCCCTCAATTTCAGCCAGAAAATACCTGAAATTACAGAAAAACACACAAACTCATAGTAAAGTCCAGAAATATGAATTTTGCCTAGAAACTACTGAAAATAAACCAAAAACTAACTAAAACACACTAAAAACTATATGAAATTAACCCCAAAAAGCGTATAAAATATCTGCTCATCACTCCACTTAGATTTCTAAAGTCTTGATGAATGTTTTTTGGTTTTTGAAGTTTATTTTTGTCTCTCGCATGAAGTCTTGGGTTTGTTTAATAAACTCCTCAGTGGATTAAGACAATCTCTCCATAGTAAGCTCAAAGGAAGTTTGGAATTGTATTGACTCGACTTGCTGACGGTGACAGATGTTAGAGTACCAATGTCCTTGGCTAGCCCATCCATCATCAGGATAATTTCTCTGTCTAGGGAGGTATGGATTACTCCCTAGCCTTGAAGAGTATCCCATGTAGTTGGCTTGTTCAGTGATAGGGTGGTATAATTCATGCCTTCTGTTCTGGTACGTTTCTCCATAGAAGTCACAGTTAGGGGCTTGTGAAGCTTGCAATTATTCTACTTGTGATATTAGTAAGGAGACTTGTTGAAACATGAAGTTATTGAGTATAAGGATTGTATTCATGGTATCTATTGCATCCTTATACACAAACACCAAACAGAATAAAACACAACGTGTGGAATGATAACAAATATGAAGGGAAATAACATGGAATAGTAAAATAAAAAAATCATGATAAAAATAAAGATCTAATTTAGTAATTCAACCAGACTTATGTTGTCAATCTCAATTAATCCCCAGCAACGGCACCAAAAACTTGATGAGCAAAAACTAGAGCTCACGAATACTGGCAAGTGCACTAAATCGTTCAAGTAATACCACGGTGAGTGGATATCGTTTCCACGAGGATTACCGAATTGAGCAAGCAAATATCGAGTCAAATTTCTAATTAGATCGAATGAACCTGGATTGATGAGGGGTTATATCTTGCTAAAACTTTAGAATGCTTGAATGTTTAAATACTAAGGAGGCAGCGAACATGAAATTGATTGAGAGAAAACAGTGAGTGAGAGTGTCAATAGTTTCAGAGATGTTTACTTTTCAAGAGGATTAAACCTTGTTTATCTATTTTAATGTATGAAAAGACCTTTTTATGACAAATCATAAATAATTGAATCTCAATTCCTAGGCTCCTCAGTTTATCTTCAATTAATCAATCGCCAATTCCTTAGTCAATCGATTAATTAAAGAGATTTAGCACAAATTTGATTTAGTTTCAAATTAAAATTCAAAAGTAGTTCTGAGGTCGAATTATATGTCACGTATTCAAGCTAGTCCTAAACAATTGAAAATTATAAGAAAAGCAACGTCGCACACTTTTTAAACCACTATTCCTAGTCAATATTAAAAAGTCATGAGAAAGAATTTTCAAGCTGTAATTCCGATATTGAATTTTTCAAAGTAATAAACAGAATTCAAAATAAAGTCAACATATTTTGCAATACTACTAATTCTTTAAAAAATGAAGAACAAAAACTCAATCTTAAAATAGATCAATTCAATACTTCAAAATAGAATAAAACTTAGCTTAATAATCCATGAAAACATAAATAGAGCTCCTAATCCCTTTGACAGCGGAATTAGTGACTCATGGAGAAAGATGAGAAAAACAGAGGTGCAGAGAATGTGGCTAGGTTCGGATCCCCCTTCCTATGAACAATATCACTTATTTATATCCTAGGTTTAAAGGTATAATTCAAATTCAAACTAAATCTTATTTTATCTTTTAAGAAGAATAAGATAATTTATAACAATAATTCAAATTCCAATTAAAACTAATTCAAATCAAATTACATCCTAACAGAATCTTTCATGACCTTGATTGAGATTTTACCTTCTAGGAAAGTAGGCTTTACTTGCCATTACACTTGGACCTTGGTATGGCACACCAATCTTAATTTGGGCTTAAGGTCGGCGTTGCACGCCTGGGTTTGGCATGGCACGCC
Organism: Arachis ipaensis; assembly: GCF_000816755.2. NCBI lineage: Eukaryota > Viridiplantae > Streptophyta > Magnoliopsida > Fabales > Fabaceae > Arachis > Arachis ipaensis. Next base: position 101,730,250 of record NC_029791.2, read on the forward strand.
AAGTTGGTGCGTCTTCCAGGCATTGATGGCGTGACACGCCCTGAAGTGGTGTTACACGCCACCCTCTTCAATCTTCAGGGGTGTTACATGCCTTTATATGGCGTGACACGCCAGCTTAAAGTGTCTTCAAAGGGGCGGCACGCTAGGTTTGGAAATAACACGCCAACTTGGTGAGCCTCCCAAGGGATGAAGGCGTTACACACACTTGCTAGAAGTGGCTCTGTCTCTCTTGGTGGCGTTACACGCCACCTCCCTCTCTGGCCGAAGGCATTGCACGCCCACTTGGTTGGCGTGGCATGCCATCTCTCTTCCTTCTTCATGGCATTGCACACGAGTTTGTAATGTGGCATTCCAGCTTAATCCTAGTTGGAAGGCATTGAATGCCTATAGAAGTGGCATTACACGCCACTGAATGCCTATAGCAGTGGCATTACACGCCACTTGATCTAAGCTTGGGGGGCGTTGCACACCCTGTTGTGGCATTGCATGCCACTCCTTTTGGCTTGCCCTTGAATGTGCTTCTTTTGATCTTTAGTTTTCTTCTCTTTACCTGCATTTTTTTAAAGTACTTAGAAAGCATATTAATAGCAAAGAGTATCTCAAATAAATTAGTTTAAATGGAAGAAACTATAATTAACTCTATGAAAATATGAAAATAATACAAGAAAAACTACTAAAGATGTGAACGCATCAGTAAAATTTTTCCAATGATGCCACTAGAGGGGTATATGTTGAAAACTTCCCTACGCGAGTAACAGATGACTTCGGAGTAGTTTGACCCAAGCTCCCAACCTTGCTAGGTGATAGGGCTGGATTCTTCTATTAGGTTGAAACTACCTTGGAAACATCCTTATCCCTCATATATTCCAACGCAATATGATGAAGTTCTTCCATAGATTTAACATCTTTAAAGGTGAGATGCCTCCTAAATCTCCTTCAAGTAATCCATTAATAAAACTAATAAACCACTATTTTATGGTTTATCTTGTACTCAATTGAGTGATTTTTATCAAGTCCTTGTACACTTATTCATACTAATCGCATGTTTTACGTTTTCCTTCCTGATTTTGTGCTATGATTGAAAACATGCTTCTTTGGCCTTAAATTTCCTATGTTTAACCATTTCTTATTACCATTTGATGATTTGATATGTGTGTTAAGTGATTTCAGAGATTACAGGGTAGGAATGGCTTAAAGGATGGAAAGAAAGCATGCAAAAGTGGAAGGAATACAAGAAACAGAAGGAACTGCTAAAGCTGTCCAGCCTGACCTCTTGGTACTAAATCGATCATAACTTGAGTTACAGAGGTCCAAATGACACGGTTCTAATTGCATTGGAAATATAATGTTCGGGGCTTTTCAACGATATATAATTTGCCATAGTTTCCCTGAAGCCAGGCGATGCAAACGCGTAGATTACGCAGACGCGTGACCTGGCAAAAACCCAATCCACGCTAACGCGTGGACGACGCTTCCGCGTGACTTTGCAGCGACCTGGACGTATCAGAAATCGCTGGGGGCGATTTTTGGACTATTTTTGACCTAGTTTTTGGTCTAGAAAATACAGATTAGAGGCTATAAAGTGGGAGAATCAATGCATTCATTCAACAATTCAAACAACAATTCATACAACTTTCATATTCGACAATTTTTAGGTTTTAGATGTAGTTCTCTAGAGAGAGATGTTCTCTTCTCTCTCTTAGGATTTAGGATTAGGATTCTTTCGTTTTTCTCCAATCCCAGGTTCAATGTTCCCAACTTTAATTTATATTTCTCTTTTACTTTTAGATACTCTAATGCTTTTATTTATTAATGTTGCCAAATTGGCTTATGAATCTTTTCATGTTAGATTTGAATATTCTATTCAATATAATTTGAGGTATTTTAGACTTATGATTGTTTTATTCTATTTATAACGCTTTCAATTTAATTTAGGATTTATTTTCTTTTGCTTTGGTTAAGTAATTGGTAACACTTGAGTTATCAAACTCAGCAGTTGATTGAAAATTGGGAATTGCTGATTGATTTGGATCGCTCTAAAGCTAGTCTTTCCACAGGAGTTGACTAAGACTTGAGGATCAAATTGATTGGTCCACTTGACTTTCCTTTATTTAATAAGGGTTAACTAAGTGGGAGCAATAAAAAATTCTCATCACACCTGATAAGGATAACTAGGATGGAATTTCCAGTTCTCATACCTTGCCAAGAGTTTTTCTAATTATTAATTTATTTTTCTTGCCATTTAAATTACTTGTCCCTTATTTCAAAAACCCAAAAACATACCTTTTTCCATAACTAATAATAAATCATACTTCTCTGCAATTCCTTGAGAAGACGACCCGAGGTTTAAATACTTCGGTTATAAATTTTATTGAGATTTGTTACTTGTGATAACCAAACTTTTGTACGAAAAGATCCTCTGTTGGTTTAGAAACTATACTTACAACGCGATTATTTTTATAAAAATTCTTTACCGATAGAAATCCGATCGTCAAAGACAGAGGCATACAACCTCGGAAGTTCATGTGTTGACCTCTAGGAGAGCTTTATTGAAACGGTCTAGGTAATCTCAGATGTTTTTCCCAGTTCTCTATTCCACACATAGTAATAAGATGGGATGCTTGGCTTGAGTTTGCCTCGAAGTGAAGTGAGCTAAAAATTTTATCTTGATATCGTGAAATGAGAAGATAGAACCAGAGGGCAGAGTATCAAACCAAGACATTGCTAGTCTGAACAGTGTGACCAAAAATGCCTTGCACCTTATCGCATCTCCCACACCTTCCAAATTCATTTGGGCCTCGAAGGCATTAATGTGCTCTTATGGATCCGACTTACCTTCATACTTTAGATCCATCCGCTTGTCAAAATACTTTGGTAGTCAAACCTAAAGTACATGTGAGGCAAACCGAGTTTGTCCCATGATGATGATGTATTCTTGAGAATTCCTTTGCCTTCTAGGACTTGGACTCCTTTGCAGAGTTCACTTCCTTTTAGACTAGGCAGATTGAGAATTGGATCTTCCCTGCCTCACATGCCTCGATATGATTCCTCATGTCGGGGAGATCGTCGACGATCATCCTCATGCTGATGACCTCAAGATCTCTCAGGGTTTACTCGCTCCTGGCTACCCCGTCGATCCCTAGTCAAACGACTTTGGGAACGAGATTGCCAAAATTGTGAGCGTTCTTCAAGCTCGCTTTCTATTTCTTGCATCTTGTGTTGCATTTCTTGTATTTCCTGCATCGTATGGATGTAATCTACTGGTCCTAGGCCAACGAAACGCCGAGTTCCAGCATTGTGATCCTGATGATGTTCAAAACCCGGCAGAACCTGATGTTCCTCCGTGAAATTGGGGTCAGTTTCATGTCCATCTTCACGAAGCATTTCTTTTCGAGGAGTGTTTGGTAGTATGGCTGATTGTATTTTGTGATCAATCATGGTATGAAATGTTCAAGGGTCCCCACAGACGATACTAATGTTCGTACCTGTTGGCTAGATACAAACACACGAGATTCAGAGATCCTGAAGTCGAACGTATCAACACCAAGTTGGGGGCGACCTGCAAAAGCACTCCGATACTAAAGTTAGTAGTGCTCTTAGGGTGATTGTAATGAGAAAAATGTACCTACTTCCTTGGCTCCATTTTTCCTTATTTATACCTTCTTAGGTATCCGTTATGCATTTATGGCTTTTGATTGTACGTTTTGATATCACGATTTGCTAACTTCTCCAATTAATGGCTTTGATTCGACGAACGTTACTTTTAGTAACGTTCTAATCTTGTTCACCCTTCCTATACTCATGGTGGCTATTCTCGTCCAGAACAACTTCTTTTTTAATAAATTCTTGCATATATATAATGTTGAATAATCATATGTGATCATATGTGGAGTGACATTATAAATCTAGAAGTATCAATATCATTTTCAAATACAAAAATGTTATACAACTAAATTTTTCTTTTAATCAAGTCCAACTAAGTTAATTTATGTATGTGAGTTTCTTTACATTCTTATTCCTCCTCCTCCTCCTCCTCCTCCTCCTCCTCCTCCATTATCATCAATCATCACATTATCATCACCATCTCCTTCTCTTCCTCCTCCTCCTCATCTTTCTTTGTTCTTTTTTTCTCTCTCTCACATAAAAGAACAAGAATAAAAAGAGAAAAAAAATATAAAAAACAAAACTGCAACATTAGTTCTTAGTACATTATTTAATTAATTAAAATAGCACCGAAATTTTCGGTGAATGACATTCTAAATCTTTAAAGTACTACAAGTCCAGAATCTTAAAAAAATTGGTTAAGAAATTTCTGTGTCATGGTTATAAAATTTCGGTGTTAATTGGTTAAAAAATTTTATGTCACAGTTAAGAAATGCTGCTGTCAAAATTAAGAAACTCCATGTGTTACCGTTAAAATATTTTGGTGCTATTTTTCTGATAAATTATGTACAATTTAAAACTCCTCCTTTTTTCTTCATCATCTTCCTTTTTTTTTTTTGGGTAAAGTATATTTTTTGTCCCTAAAGTTTGGCAAAGTTTTCAAAAATATCCTTAAGTTTTATTTTGTTTCAATTTTGTCCCAAAAGTTTTCGATTTGCATCAAATATACCCTCGACGGATAAATTTTCAAAAAATTTAAGACCAATCTAACAATAATACATGAAAATTATGCTTGATTTGCTTATGTTGAGGGTTGTTCTTATGAAATTGTTGTTGAATTGATCTTAAATTTTTTGAAAAATTAGCCGTCAAGGGTATATTTGATTCAAATCGAAAACTTTTAGGACAAAATTGAAACAAAATAAAACTTAGGAGTATTTTTAAAATTTTTGTCAAATTTCAAGGACAAAAAATATACTTTACCATTTTCTTTTTCATCTTTTCTTTCTAGTTTTACCTTCTCATAATTCTTCTTATTTCACCATCTTAACAAGAATATATGTTACGGTTAAAAAATTTCAGTGTTAAAATTAAGAAACTTCTTGTGTTACGGTTAAAAAATTTTAATACTATTTTTTTAAAAAATTCTACACAATTCAAAATAATTCTTCTTCTTTATTATTGTGTCATCCTCTTAGCCAGAATTAAAAACAAAAAACTAAAAAAACTAAAAAAAAATACTGTAATAACTACCAAGAAAAAAGAATAATGAAAGAAGAGAAGAAATAAAAAAAATGTAACAATAATAATAATAAAAGAATGAAAATAAAAAAAATTATAAAAAAGTGTATAATTTACATATTTGTTATGTGAATAATTTTGCTAAATTTTGTATAATTTAATTGATAAAAATACTTAAATGTGTGACTGACCGTTCTAAATATATAAACTTAGCCATACACCAAAAAGTTGTAAAAGTATAATTTTTAACAATTAATCTGGGTTTTACATGTGACGTGGCAGCTTAATTTATATGAAAGCAAAGCAGAAATTTTATTTGACCTTTTACTGCACCATCTCTCCATATTGATTTCTCCATCACTCTCTCACTTAGTATATAATTGTTTTCATCACGCACTTGCCTCTGCTTCGGGAGCTTCGCTTCTATTATGCTTTGTTTGGCGTTTAATGCATGGCCCTCTACATTGAAAGCCCTGTATTGCTACTTATTCTGCAACTTGCGTAGGAGTTATATATTAATTTTGCATACAGTTAGTTAGAAGTTACGATTAGAATTATTAATCAGTTATTTGGCAGATAGCTGTCCATCATCATAATTAATCATTTTAGTCCTTTAGTCTTGAGGACTGTTGGATAACAATCATACGTGTGCTCTCTATCTATATTTAACATGTGTTTTTACTTATAGTACATATTAAGATTATTAAATTTTTTATTTTAATAAATAAATGTTAATTTAAATTTATTTTCATTTTTAATATAAGCATTAGAAATAAATAAATTTTTATAACTAGATATCGTGTAACAAAATATATATAATATTAATTGAATTTTAAAAATTTTAAAAAAATAGTTTCTTTTATTTTAGTCAAATAACTATTTATTAAAGTGCACAAACTAATTAATTTCTTTTCATATATAGTTTTTTTTAAGACAATAAAATTAATTGATTGGGTCATTGGTTGAGATAACTAAAATTACTGTTTCATTAAAATTTTAATTTAAAGAGAAATCTTAATTAATTTTGGTGTAGAAATTTTGAATTTAAAAGCATTGATAAAAACTATGTTGAATTTTGATTTATTTTATTCATTTAAATTAGTCACTACATAAGTTAAAGTTATTTTGAAATTACATTCGGATTTCAATTTAATTTTTAAAGTTTCAATTTACTTAGTTTGATCTTCTAACTTGGTATCCGTGACTCACATTACGGTTTTAAGTATTTTGTGAAAAAAATCAAGGTAAAAAAGCTTCAATTGTCACATCAAATAGTTGCTAGAAAGTACAGTGTAGCCGTCGTCAGTCCATCTCAGCATGCAGTTAACGATTTTGTGAGATTGTGACAAAAATAAGATCAAGAACCAATGTGAGTCATAACTACTAAATTGGGAGACTAAATTGAGTAAATCGAAATTTTCGAAATTAGATTGAAACAAGAACATAACTTCAGAAAACCAATATAAGTATTATCTCTTTGTTGACAATTAAGTTGTTTTAATGATAATTAAGATCTAATAATGTGATTTATAATAAAAAAGAGGGTAAAGTACTAAATTGGTCCCCTATGTTTGGGCGTAATTCTGTTTTAGTCCTTAAGGTTTAAAGTGTCGTATTTGAATCCAAAAAAGTTTCATTTAGCATCAATTTAGTCCCACAGTGAAGTTAAACTTAAATAATTAACGGAATGTCCTACATAACAACAGTACAAGAACAAAATCGATAATCTGGAGAACAAGTACAAGCTCCAGAGGCACAAAATCAACTGTTGATGCATCAATACATTTATTTATCATTCTCTTTAGTTCTATAGAAAATATTTTATTTATATTATAAGAAAAAAATAAATAAATGTATTAATGCATCAATGGTTGATTTTGTGCCTCTGGAGCTTGTACATGTTCTCCAGATTATCGATTTTGTTCTTGTACTGTTGTTATGTAGGACATTTCGTTAATTATTTAACTTTGACCTCACCGTGGGACTAAATTGATACTAAATGAAACATTTTTGGACTCAAATAGGACATTTTAAACCTTAAGGATCAAAATAGAATTACACTCAAACATAGAGGACGAATTTAGTACTTTACTCTAAAAAAAAATAAGCATACTTTTGCAACAACGAACCTATAGCAGTAGTTTGAGGTGTTCATAGGTCGGATGATATCCACAAATCCATGGTATTTATCTGTATCTAATCCGAAATTTGTGGATATGATCCGATCGGATTGGATCGAATTTGATCCACACTCTAATAGGATAGGAGTAAATATGTTTAAAAGAGTAAAAAAATTTATTGACTTTTTTATATAGAAATAAATTTTTTTTAATATTTTTTATTTTACAGATATATTTGATATCCGATTTAAACATGAAAAGTACGGATATCGAATCTAATCAGATGAGTTTAGTGCGGATCACATCGAAATTTTGGCCATATCCGATCTGCGAACACCTCTAACAATAATAATTAAAATATTTATAATGATTATACTTTTAACTAAGAGGAAGTCCCAAAAAAAAGAGTACTAAATACAAGAACAATTTAATCAAATATTAGAAGAAAATTGTATTTTAAATAAATTGGACTTTTATAATATATCTGATCCAAACATAAAAAGTGTGGATATTAAATTCATAATAATAATAATAATATGGCAATTATTTTATATGTCACACAAATATAATTGTTTTTTGTTTAACTTAAGTAAATTAAAATTTTAAAAATCATATTGAAGTTCGTATGTAACTTTAAAACACAACTTTAACTTATATAGTGATTAATTTAAATGAGAATAAAATAAATCAAAATTCAACATAATTTTTATCGATGTTTTTAAATTCAAAATTTCTATATCAAAATTAACTAAAATTTCTCTTTAAATTAAAATTTTAATGAAATAGTAATTTAATTTATCTCAACCAAAGCCCCAATCAATTACTTTTATTGTCTTTAAAAAAATATATAGGAGAAGAAAAAAATTAGTTTGTCCACTTTAATAAATAGTTATTTGACTAAAATAAAAAAAAACTTATTTTTTTTTTTTGCAAAAATTTTATGAGACTTGAGCCTTGTTATTGATATAACTTGTATGATAAATTTTATTTTAATATATATATATTATGAGTGTGACATATTTTTTATATAAATAATTTTTAAAAAAAATTAATAGTTAATCTATTACTTTTTTAGTTTTAGTCTAATCTAAATATTTTTTATTATTTTTGAAAAGAAAATCTTATAAGAAATTTAATAATATGCGACAAGAAATACTGGATAAGATATATAGAAACTAATTAAAATACAACACAAAAACATCTTTAACAAAAGATGAAATAGGCATTTTTTTAAATCGTTTTCAATATTAATAGACAAAAAAACACACAAAATTTATTTTATTATCAAACATCTTCGAATTTCATAATGAAATGGAAGGCAACAGTAGTAAATAAACTGTGGCGATGCAATTAAATTTATTATTCAACAAACATGGTTATATCAAATTGATATACATGAAGTTACAAATTGGATTTAAATATAGTGCAAAGGAACAAGCCCAGAGCAAACTAAAGTATATAAGCAAGTCACTCGATCGTCATATTATATCAATTTTTCGATGTACTTATCAAGAACTTGTCGTATTAGGAGTCTGTACACTGATTCAGTTGGATGATAACTATCCCAAAAAACATATTCTGAAGCATCTGGACAAGTGGCATCCAAAGGGTTGCACAACACTGCAACCTCTAATTTCCCTGTTCCACAGCAACCTCTGTCCACAACTTTATAACCTACAGATTAAAATTCAACCATAAATGCTCATGAATAATGAATGAGTCACCAAACTAACTACCCTATGCTATGTATACTTACCATAATTTTGGTAGTTGAGAATGATATCAAGAAGGGGGTTGTAAACATCAATGTAAACGATCCTACTATTGGGTGAGTTGCGATTAAGAGAATCCAATTCTTTTGACAGTTTGGAGTTAAATAATTTTGCCGCGTAATTGTAATCTTCAGCACACTCTCTTGCTAAGCCTCCAGCTAAAGTTCTCTGTGAAGGCACACACCCAATTGGTGGTGCACTCAGTACCCCAATTCTCCGTGCTCCAAGAGCATATATCTCCTAATTATAGAGGAATTAAATAGGTTAATTTGTTGCTTGAAAATAATTATTTAAAATAAAAAACAATGTTTATTATTTATTATTTATTTATTACCTTAACGAAATTAGAGGCTGAATTGACCATAAGGTCAGTGTAAGCAGGAATATCATACTGGAGTTGTCTAACGCGAGCAACGAAATAGGTATTGGCAATATCGTCACTTCCTGCCACTACAAGGTAAAGACTGTTTTGTAGGATGACATTTGTTCTTTCTTCTCCAACTATCTGTTTAAGCTTCCCTATGTACTCTTTGAACATCTCTAGTTGCTCCGACAGTGATATCACTGACTGAAAATTAAATAATATAATTCATTACATAAACTAGCTAGCTAGATAGCTAGTTCTTTCAAGCCAAAATTAAAGAGAGATATAGTACAAGTTAGAGTTCAAAATATGTATATATATTATATATACCGCTATTTTTGGCGTCAAGGGATCGTATCCAGAGGCACCTGAAGCAAAGCACACTCCCGTAACAAGGTCACTTGGTTGTAGATTTGGATCCAAATATGCGGGCAAAGTTTGCTTAATATTCATTTCTTCAACTGAAAATCAAGGTAAATGTGGTCTAATTAGTTGACATGGGAAGAAACAAAATTGATTTAGAAAAGATCAACAATTTTTTTTTTCTTTAGTGACTTTTCAACAGTTGCTAATAGTATTGTAGACTGATAAACCAGGGACGGATCAAGGGGGTAAGCATAGGTGTTGGCCTCCAAACTTTTTTAAATAAAAGTTAACTATTTTAAGTATATAAAATTATGAGTTTAATTTTGATGTATTAATAGTGTAAAATATTTTACACAATCATACAATGACAACTATGTTTTTAAATGACTATTCATGGAATCAATATAAAAAATAGTTATTTTTATTAATATAACATTGTGATTGGATACATGTGTAAACCGATTTTACATTGGTCGTGTATAAAAATTAAATTCATAAAGTTATCACATACTATATAATTTTATTTTTTATTTAAAAATAAAATAAATAATTATCTTATATAAATAATTAAATTATTAAACTTCAATTAATATATATTATATATATTTTTATAATTTAGATTTAACAGTTAAAACAACTGAAACACCAATATTTTTGATACACTTCAAACTCTTGCTATGGTATTTATTAGATGTTATGAAAAATATTCTTTGCCATTCTGTCTGAGGCAAACTTCAAATTGAAAGTTCATGTACGTCAGTATGTCGTCATGTAACACCTTCGGTTTTGTTACACGTGTTGTGTACTTGTGTTAGTAATATTTTATTGGTACGACATTCAATATCAAAAATTGATGCCCTGGCCTTTGTGAATCATTAGTGTTTAAATGTAGTAGTTGATTGTTACAACATGCTCCTACTCAACGTGTTGTGTTAGTATTAGGTGAATAATTAATGTAAGCTCTTTACTCTAATGAAACCCAATAATCTATCCATTTACGATGGCAATTAGCCAACCACTTCACTATGCTTCACAGGATGTCAGGAACCATGCTACTTTTTAAAATAAAAGACTAAGTTATATATATAATTATTCATGTATATTTTCGTTCATGTTTCAATATATTATATTAAATATTAAAAATAAATAACTAATTATTTTTAATTATTAACTTCAAATTAAAATCTCTACGTGAATAGTCACGGATATATATGAAGTAAAAAGTAGAGAGAAGAGATTAAGCAGATACCAAGAAGGTCGGTAGGAATTTTTCCATTGCAAAAACGACCAGTTGGGTTGCCTCCCTGAAAATCCTTTCCGTACGGAGGGAAATTGCATTTGACGAGTGTCTTAATGCCGTTGTTGTTGCCAGGGTCTACTATTGAATCTCCAAAAGCTATCACCGCAGGAACTGTAACATTTGGTGGCAGTTTCACCAACGCACTCGTCGTCTGCCACAAAGCTAACAATACTATCAAACTCAAACGGACCATTAAGCCATTATTATTATTACTATTATTGTTCACAAAAACAGCCATATATACTATATTGTATACTAGTGCTTAACAAGCTAAGGGCTTCTTCTTCAATTCACAATCGAATAGCCCCAGTTTGTGTATATATATTCTGGTTGGAGCTACTTAGCATCTCTCTCTCGATATATATACAGATTATACACATGCACATAGCACACTTTATCACGTCCTTTAATTTCAATTACTACATTTATTGCACAACTAGCAAATAATATATATATATGGTTAGATCCAACGGTGATTATGAAAAGACGACTAGTAGTACGTGCACGTTTTAGAACCCTGTGAAAAATAAGGCCAAGTATATAATTAGAAGATCGAACGGTAATAAACGAATAATTAATTTAGCCAACTAATAACTCAAACTTCACAATCTTTTCATTTTCACTTCGTTCGAGTCTCACTTATAATTTTAGAAACAAAAAAACGAATTAATTTACATTATTTTAAAAGACGAAGCTCTAATCTACGCACGTATACGTATTAAG
>NC_029791.2:101742315-101774837 GCF_000816755.2 Arachis ipaensis
AATATAATTGATTAATTAAATATGTGCAATAAATATAGTAGTAAATATGATGTTAGTTATTAAAAAAAGTGAGTATTTAAATATTGAAAAAAAACTCTAAATGATCTCTGATCATTACTTCAAAAGATAATATATAAAGTCCTTAACAAAAAAAAATATTTTTTTAGTCCTTAATTTTTATTTTTATGAGATTGAGTAGTCTTTTTGTGAATATTTTTTCGAATAAACCTACATGACATGTTAAACTGTTAATTTATCTATTAAAAACTAACTAAAATTGACAAATTTTTTTGTTAGAAATCTCACTATCTTTTAAGAATAATTGTCAAGACCGTTTCTTTTTTTTAATTATTTTTTTAAAATATTTTTTTATTTTAAATTTTAAAATTAAATCATAAATTTTAATTTTAAATTTTAAATTATAAATCTAAACACTAAAATTAATTAATATTAACTAACTAAAAATTATTTTTATTATAACTTATTGATGATAGCATTAGAGGCAATTAGAGCAGTAAATTATGTTGGTAATATTAGAGTTGTAAAAAATGGACTAGATCGGTCGCTTCGATAAAAAATCGATGAACCAAATTTTTAATTGGTTCGATTCAGTTTTAGAATTGTTTAAGGGCAAGAATCGATAAAAATTGGTCAAAGTCGGTAAAAATTAGTGAAAAATCAATCCAATTAAATTGCTTAATAGAAAAATTCTATAATTGATAAAGATATAATTTGAGCTTGGATCCTTCTTGTGCTTTGTGCTCCCTTTGCTATTAAGTTGTGTTATTCTTTGTTATTTTATATATTAATTATTAATTATATAATAAAAAAGTAACCTAACCAGTTGAATCACCAGTTCAATTCTCACACTTATGGATAACATCAAAATATATATATGTACGGTTACCCTTCCATTACACCTACACTGCCTAACCAAAACCGTCCGATCTATCTTATCATTCACTTTCGTTGGTAAGATCAACAGTTTATGGGTTTCTTATTTAATTTGGTAAGCATATGTGTACATTATTTTCATAGCTGAAACGGATCTTTATTTCGTCTAATCAGGGAACTTTTTTTTCTTATTTTTCAGCAAGCTAAGAGCTAGAGAAAAAAAGAGAGAAGAAAGTTGGCCGCATGCCAGAATGTAATCATACAAAATTTGTCTGCAAATTTTATAGAATTCACCTTCTATTTTATGCATAAAGTCATAAACAAATTAATTGCTTATAGCTTTTGTCTGCCTTCGTTAAGCTAGCTACTGGTGGAAGGATAGACCAACTAATACAGACAAAAGATCTCAAAATCTGATTTGGTAGATATGCTTTAATTTCCTGGCTTTTATATAAAATTATAAAGAAAAATACTATTTAACAACAAATATAAAATTATATCTATAATTTAATTTTGATGTAATAACAGTGTAAAATATTTTACACAATTGTTTAATCGCATTTGTTATTCTGAGTGATTATTTATGTGGTTAGTCTAAAAGATAATTATTTTTACTGATGTAACATTATGTGATTGGATGTGTTCATATCCTGACTCAATACTATGGTCCAGGCCCAAGTAAGCCAAAAAAGTCCAATCCAGAGGTTGGCCTTCACCACTTACCCGACCTCATCAAAAGAGGTCAGGCTCGATATAAGCTCCTCCCCAAAGAGGTCGGGTAGTTCGACAAGAGCTGGCAGATAATGCTTATTCGAATAAGTAACTGCCCCCTAAAATCTCTCATCCACTTCTAAAAGAGATATCTCAACAAACCCTAAAATAAAGGGACGGTTATCCACCTTCAGATGTGGAACTACTCCAACGGTGGTTATTGGATCATCACTGTTCATACCCTGGGTTGAACTATCCGACCCGGGATGTTTAGCGACAAAGCGACTGACCTCTTCAGGTCAGACTATTCGACCTCTTCTCAAAGAGCTCGACCAAATTGCCAGGAAAGCCCAATAAAGGGCCCAAATAGAGGAACACGACCCAAATCCAAAGGCAGCCCAAGCCTATAGAGATAAGGGCGGTTCTCTTGAAGATAAGATGACCTCACCCAAAGATAAGATAAGATAAAGATAACTAACTTATCTTATCTAAAAAGGTCACTCCACACCATTATAAATACACTGGAGCACCCAGGTATAACTCATACTCTGATTCTACTAAAAACCTGCTTAATACCCTTGCTAACTTAAGCATCAGAGTCCCTTGCAGGTACCCCTACCCTCTGGTGACAAAGGATCAGCAGCCAGCCAGTCCAACAAGTCGGACACGACCCCTCCGGTCGCCATTCACCAGCCGGACACGTCAGCTCCGACCAGTACAGAAGATCTCGTCTGAGATCGACATACAGTTTCAGGTAACCCTCGGAACATTGGCGCCGTTGCCGGAAAACTTGGAAGTCATCCCATAACCATGGCGGACGAACAGGACAACGATCACGACTCAGATCTAGAGGATAGAACACCGCACAAAAATGCGGACACTACACCAAAGGATACTCCTCAACTTAACAACGAGAAGAATTCTCCAAACACTGGAGCCATGGAGGCGCTTCAAGACCGTTTAAAACAACTTGAAAAAGAAGCCCTACATCAACGATAGGCTGAGAGAAACCTACAAAGGAAAATAAGACGACGCCGGGAATTGGAGGACAAACTCCTAAAACTCGAAGCCGATCTCAAGGCTAAGGCTAATCGATCCTCTCATGAGGATAGCTCTCGCAAGGACCAAGATCCTTTTACCAAGGAGATCATGAAAACCAAAATCCCAAAAGACTTTAAACTCCCGGATATGACTTTGTACGATGGCACTACAGATCCCGGCCACCATCTTAGCAATTTCAGAAGTAGAATGTACCTCACCGACGCCTCAGATGTAGTTCACTGCAAAGACTTTCCAACTACTTTAACAAAGACAGCAATTAGATGGTTCGATAATCTACCTCCTAGGTCCATCTCAAGCTTCGACGACTTAGCCAAGAAGTTTCTGGCCAGATTCTCCATCCAAAAAGATAAGGCTAAACACGCCCCAAGTCTATTAGGAATCAAGCAAGGAGATCGAGAAAGTCTACGCAACTACATAGAAAGATTCAACAAAACATGCCTGGACATACAAAGCCTACCAATAGAGGCCGCCATATGGGCCTCATCAATGGCCTGCGAGAGGGACCTTTTAGCCAATCTCTATCGAAAAAACACCCCACATCTTTGAACGAAGTGCAAGAACAAGCAGAGAAGTACATCAACATGGAGAAAAACTCTCGACTAGGAGAGACCTCAAAATCTAGATTCACCTATCCCTCCCGGGATAAGGATAAAGAGTCCAAAAAGAAGGAAAATTGACATGGGAAAAATCAAAAAATACCACAATTACACCCCTCTTCGGGTGTCCCTTGTGGATGTCTACAAAGAAGTCTGCCACACCAAAAAAATACCCCTAGCTCGACCACTCAAAGGCAAAAAAGGAGGAGGAAATCGGACTGAATATTGTGAATACCATCGAATCCGCGGGCATTCCACTAACGAATGTTTTGACTTAAAGAATGTCATAAAAAAACTAGTAAGAGAAGGGAAATTAGATCGGTACCTGGCCACCCGGGACGATGAGCAAAGAAAAATAAGAAGGGACGAAGATGTCGGATGAACCGAGCGATCACCTCGTACACCAGAAAGACACGTCCACATGATACACGGCGGATTTGCGGGGGGAGGAACCTCCAAATCATCTCGCAAAAGATATCTTAAAGAAGTATATCATGTTGAGGGGAAAGAGGAAGCACCCGACATCCCCGCAATTACTTTCACCAAAGAAGATGCATCCGGTATCATCTTAGGACATGACGATCCCATGGTCATCACTATTATACTGGCAAACGCAAATGTCCACCGCACACTGATAGACCAAGGGAGCTCCGCTGACATCTTGTTCAAAACTGCCTTCGACAAGCTCGGTCTGGAAGACAAAGAGCTTAGAGCATATCCGAACAGTCTGTTCGGACTGGGAGACACCCCAGTTCAACCACTTGGATACATCTCACAACACACAACCTTCGGAAAAGGAAACCAATCAAGAACACTCAAGATAGACTACATCGTGATCGACGTGAGTTCAGCCTACAACGCCTTAATAGGTCGGACAACATTGAATCAGCTCGGCGCAATAATCTCGAATCCACATCTGTGCATGAAATTCCCAACTGCAGATAGGATAGCTACAATAAAAGCAGACCAGAAGATAGCGCGCCGCTGTTACAACGAAAGTCTAAACCTCAGAGGCAGAGGAGAAGAATTCCACACAATCGAACTCGGTGGAATTCAGAGGCGGGAAGAACTCCGTCCACAACCCGAAGGTGAAGTAGAGAAAGTCCAGATCGGAGACATCCCGGATAAAACAACCAATATTGGCACGAGCCTAAAAGGAGACATAAAAGAATCACTCGCACAGTTCTTACGAGATAACGTCGACCTCTTTGCATGGAAGGCTGCAGACATGCCAGGCATAGACCCCAAATTAATGTGCCACAAGTTGGCGGTCTACCCAAGATCTCGGGCAGTACAACAGAGACGAAGAAAACTCGGACCAGAACGATCCCAAGCTGTGGAAGAGCAGGTACAAGCTCTACTGGAGGCAGGATTCATAAGAGAAGTCAAGTACCCACTATGGCTAGCTAACGTCGTCTTGGTGAAAAAATCAAATGGAAAATGGCGAATGTGCACCGACTACAGTGATCTCAACAAAGCCTGCCCAAAAGATCCTTATCCACTCCCAAGTATCGACGCTCTGGTAGATGCCTCCTTCGGATATAAATACCTCTCGTTTATGGACGCATATTCGGGATACAATCAAATCCCAATGTATCCATCCGACCAAGAAAAAACTTCATTCTTAACCCCAGCAAACTACTGCTACATCGTCATGCCTTTTGGTCTTAAAAAAGCGGGAGCTACTTATCAGAGATTAATGAATAAGGTCTTCACAGATCACATCGAAAAAGTCATGGAAGTCTATGTGGACGACATGTTAATAAAGACACAAAGTGAAGAGACGCTATTGTCCGACTTGACCCAAGTATTCGACACTATAAGAAGGCATAGGATGCGACTCAATCCTGCAAAATGCACCTTCGCAGTAGAAGCTGGCAAATTCTTGGGTTTTATGCTCACACAAAGAGGAATCGAGGCAAATCCAGATAAGTGTCGGGCCATACGTGACATGAAGAGCCCGACTTGTGTCAAAGAGGTACAACATCTCAACGGGAGATTGGCAGCCTTATCCAGATTCCTAGCCGGATCGGCAATAAGATCTCTCCCCTTCTACGCCACTCTAAGGAAGGGAAAGAAGTTTGAATGGACAATAGAGTGCGAGCAAGCCTTCCAAAATTTCAAAAGATTCCTGGGACAACCACCTATCCTAACTCGGCCACGGGAAGGAGAACCACTCATATTATACCTCGCGGTAGGAAGTCGGGCAGTAGCCTCAGCACTAGTTCGAGAAGACGATAGTGGGCAACAACCCGTATACTTCATCAGTAAAGCATTACAAGGATCCGAGCTGAACTACCAAAAAATAGAAAAATTTGCCTACGCTCTCATACTAACATATCGACGACTTCATCCATACTTCCAAGCTCACACCATTAGGATTCGGACCAACCAGCTCATAAAAAGGATTTTGCAGAAAACAGACCTAGCAGGCAGAATATTGCAATGGGCAGTTGAGTTGTCCAAATTCGACCTTCAATATGAAGCTCGGACCGCCATCCAATCACAATACCTGGCCGACTTCATTGCAGAATTTACGGACACCCTGGAAATTCCCACAGAATGGAATCTCTATGTGGACGGTTCCTCAAATAAAACTGGAAGTGGCGCGGGTGTGATAATTGAAAGCAATCAAGGAACCCAAATCGAACTCTCCCTCAAATTCGGGTTCCCTGCCTCAAACAACCAAGTGGAAGATGAGGCACTACTAGCTGGTTTGAAGCTGGCTAGGGAGGTTGGAGCTCAAAAGCTTATCATCTTCAGTGACTCACAAGTAGTCACTAAGATCCCACCATGAAAAAATACTTGGACAAAACTAGGGAACAGCTCGGACACCTCGAAAAATATGAGGTTCGTCACATACCCTGAGAACAGAATGCCCGAGCTGACGCACTCTCAAAACTGGCCAGCATCAAACCAGGGGGCAATAATAGAAGCCTCATTCAAGAAATGCTGCAGAACCCGTCAATCTCGGAAGAAGAAAAAGTCCTAGCCATAACAGGCCAGGATCAAGGATGGATGACTCCCATAATTAACTACCTCAAAACAGAAACACTCTCCACAGAGGAAAAGGAGGCAAAGAAGTTAAAACGGGAGGCACAATACTACACCATCATAAACAATACTCTATACAAAAGAGGAATTTCAATACCATTGTTAAAATGTGTGCCGACTTCCAACACAAAGGAAGTTCTACAAGAAGTACACAGTGGCATTTGTGGCAATCATCTCAGAGCGCAAGCACTTACCAAAAAAGTACTCCGGACAAGATTTTATTGGCCAACTCTACAAAAGGAAGCCATAGAGTTTGTGAAGACATGTCCACCATGTCAGAAATACGCCAACTTTCACATCGCCCCGCCAGAGGAACTCATCAGCGTGACCTCACCTTGCCAATTCGCAAAATGGGGATTCGACCTTCTCGGACCCTTCCCTCAGGGATCGGGACAAGTTAAATTCCTCATAGTAGGGGTAGACTATTTTACAAAATGGATCGAGGCAGAACCCCTAGCTAATGCCACTGCTCAAAGAAGTCAAAAATTCCTATATAGAAATATTGTCACAAGGTTCGGGGTTCCATACTCCATCACCACAGACAATGGCACCCAATTCACAGATGCAGGCTTCAGAAAGTTAGTGGCCGACTTGAACATAAAACAACAATTCACCTCCGTAGAACATCCCCAAGCCAATGGACAAGCCGAAGCTGCCAACAAAGTCATATTGGCTGGGCTGAAACGAAGATTACAGGACGCAAAGGGAGCCTGGGATGAGGAGCTCCCACAAGTCTTATGGGCATATTGAACAATGCCACATTCCACCACAAAGGAATCACCCTTCCGATTAGCGTAAGGAATGGAGGCAAGGATCCCAGTAGAGATTGAAGAAGGGTCACCTAGAGTGATCCACTATAGTGAAGAAGCCAACTCCCAACTTCAAAGGGATGAACTCGACCTACTCCCAGAAGTCCAAGAAAGAGCTCGGATCAGGGAAGAAGCATTAAAACGTCGAATGGCTTCGAGATACAATGAAAATGTAGTACACCGAGTTTTTGCTGAGAACGACCTCATCCTAATCCGAAATGATATCAGAGCAACTCGACCTGGAGAAGGAAAGCTGGCAGCAAACTGGAAAGGACCCTACCGAGTCATAGAAGTACTTGGAAAGGGCTACTACAAACAGTCCGAACTCGATGGACGAGAGCTTCCTAGGTCATGGAACGCTTGCAACCTAAGAAGGTACTATAGTTAAGGATGATAAAGAATCTTAGGATAAGGCGCACTCTTTTTCCTGAAAAGGTTTTTTAACGAGGCACCAATCCAAGACCTACAAACTGCCCGACTTAGAGGGATAAAACTCCCGCATGTATATATTTGCATTTTCTTTTGAATAAAATCTGTTTAGATCTTCTACAAATTCTCAAGCCGCATTAATCTGAAACATTCGTCGTTTGATTATAAAGCTACAGATTGGCAAAAAGTGAAAATCAAATTCACTACACGATCACGATAAAGACCAACAGAGATGAAAACCAAATTCATTAAAAGGTCGACCAAATGAGGATTAAACCCAATTTCTACAAAATCGGCAAAGATGAAAACAGAATAATGCAAGAAGTTATCGAAAGTGATCCATAGAAAAGACCTGACGAGGTCTTAATAAAATGGATTGCTAAAAAATAACTTAAAGACTGGCCGACGTAAAGAAGTCGGACCAGTCGCAATAACCGAAGTTATAAGTAAATCCGTGGAAAGAGGTCTGGCCAACCCTATAAAAGAGGATTACTATAACTTAGAAGGGACCGACATAATGAAGTCAGCCCAAAACAAAAAAGTTATAAAAGTAATCTCTGAAAGAGACCTGAACAAGGTCCAAGAAAGAGGATTACAAAAATAACTTAGAAGGGCCCGACATGATGAAGTCGGCCCAAAACATAAAAGTTATAAAAGTAATCCTGAAAGAGACCTAAACAAGGTCCAAGAAAGAGGATTACAAAAATAACTTAGAAGGGCCCGACATGATGAAGTCAGCTAAAAAAAAAAGTTCTGAAAGTAATCCCTGAAAGAGACCTGAACAAGGTCCAAGAAAGAGGATTACAAAAATAACTTAGAAGGGCCCGACATGATGAAATCGGCCCAAAACTAAAAAGTTATAAAAGTAATCCCTGAAAGAGACTTGAATAAGGTCCAAGAAAGAGGATTACAAAATTAACTTAGAAGGGCCCGACACGATGAAGTCGGCCCAAAACAAGAGATCACAAAAGTAATCCTTGAAAGAGACCTAAATAAGGTAAAAAAAAAAAGGATTACTAACAACAACTTGGACAAAACCGACATAACGAAATCGGCCTCCCGAAAACCTTAGTGTTATACAAGGTAATTCCTAATAAAGACCTGAGCAAGGTCCAAACAAAGCGAATTACTAGAAATAACTTCAGGCCAAGGCTCAAAGGAATCAAGCCAGTCCAAAGAGGTCAGATAACGAAAGTTTCAACACTCCCAAAGCCTAGAAAAATACCAAGACGAGTGTAGATAGATGTGTTACGAAAAACACAAGTTATAATAATAACAAACTCAAGAGGCTACCAAAATTAGCCCCAAGAGCTTGGAAATTACTTTTTTTTTTCAAAATAAAGTTGCTAAACAAGCAATTGAGAATGTAGCAAAAGTCAGAACTACCATTTACAAAATATAAAGAGTTCAAAAAGCCCACAAGCCGGGCTATCCACAGAAACATCCAGAAAATTCACTAAGGATCTAAAGGCTTCTTAGTAGCATCAACACGAGGCGAAGGAGGACGAGTCTGAAGAGGCACTGCATCCACAGTCCCATCATCCCGATTCAAGATGTGACAGTCAGGTTCTGACTCGGGATGACCGGCCTCAGCTGAAGGAACTGAAGAAGTCGGCACCACAGAGGCTTTGGCAGCAAGCACAGAGGGAGGTTCAACATCATCGTCATCAGGGTCGTCAGGGACAATCTTGCCATCCTTTACAACATTGTCCAGGCTGAAGAGAGTAAGGTCTACCTCGGGAGCAAGAACTCGAACCTGCTCCTTCAGGTTCTCATAAGCAGCATTTACGCTGCCTACAAGGTGACCCTGGAGCTCAGCATAATCAACCTGGATAGACTCCAACTCCTCCCTGAGACGCATCACTTCCCTGTAGGCCGTGACATAGCTATCCTTGTGCCTCAATGCTGTATCTTCAGCCAACCTCACAGAAGCCACCAAGGCAACAGAACTAGCCTTTTCGCCCTCCAACTCCTTCTCCAGCTTGGTCACTTTCACTTGGAGCTCCTCCTTCAAATCCTTCATACGGTTGAACTCTTGCTTAGCCTCCTCCATAAAGGCTTTGGTAGCATGAAGAGGGAGGTCTTGGGCAGTTCGGTACAGGGCAGCTCCTATATGTGCCATCTTGACGCTACTCCGAGTAATAAAATTCAAATGGCGAAGGAGAGAGACATCGTCAGTAGGAATGGTACCGTAAGGACCAATCTGCTGATCGACAAACTCAACCGCGTCAAAGTCAGGGGCATCAAGGTTGAAAGGCTCAATTGTCTTTTGTTTTTTTTTTTGGAGGAGCACCAGAGGCAGCAACAAAAGACTGTGGAGGATCCACTAAACGGACTCGAGGAGTAGGGATCATTCTCCTCGGTCCAGGAGAGCTCGGCACAAACGGTTTCGACGTTGTCTGAGAAGACCCTTCGCCATCCGTCTTGGTTGAGATGTTCTAAGCTGCAGTAGCCTTTCTTGCCTTTTTGAAAGCCTTCATCACGTCGTTATTCTTGGCCATCTCTGAAAAATGAAAAGCAGCAGTTTTACAAACCAGGAAAAAAGAAGAAAGCAAAGTAAAAACAAGAAGCAATATATATATCAAGTAATACCCAATGCAGTTGAACAAGGGAGGGGTCCCCCAAAGATTTTTTAGTATCCAGATGAGGAGGTTCCCCCCAAAGGTCCTCTAAAACAGTTACAAAAGCCTGCTCAATTTTGTCGAGCATCTCCCACGTATATCGGGATACTACTACGTTCTGCTGCCAACACAAAGGGAAAGATGGCTCATCATTCGCTTCCAGAAAAAAGGGCCGAGCTCCCTCAACAGCTTGGACCTTGAAAAAATAATTCTTGAAGTCCCTAAAGGACTCGTCATACATGGTAAAAACCTTATGCCCTTGTGCAGATCTAAAGGAAACCCACGAGACTTTCTTTTTTGAAGAAATTCCAAGCTTAGTTAAAACAAACAAATAAAGGAAAAGAGTTTGAGAAGGATTAACGCCCAATTCTTGGCAAACCAACTGAAAAATCTTGATGAAACCCCAAGAATTCGGATGAAGCTGAGAGGGGGCAACGTTACAGAACCATAACAAGTCAGTTTCAAAAGAAATAAAGGGAAGGGTGATGTTCATTTGGCTAAAAAAGAAATCATATGCATAGAAAAAGAGACGCTCCCCCTGAGTCAGGACAGGGAAGCAAACCCTATCGTCAGAATCAGGTGCTACCAACTCGTAATTGTTCTCCTGATCTCCACTGCTACAAATTCGGTGATGTTTTCTAAGCTCTATGCAAAATTCAGAATTGGCTAAAGAAACACACAGCAACACAAGGGAGTCCAACCAATCAGACATCCCCTCAGGAACCTTAGAAGACGCCTCGACAATATTTTTGCGAGAAGACATGGCCAACTAGTCCTACAAACAAGAAAAGAAGATTGGATTACTAAAAAACATCTCGGACGATACCAAAACAACTCGACCAACATAATCCAGCGCAGTACAAACAACAAAAGAAAATCCCAGGACCCACATCAAAAAGATCCAGGGGCATCCTTTGGAGGCAATTAACAAGACAAGGATTCAGGAAAACCTACAAGCTCACATCTCGATACATCCTAACAGGAAAACAATAAACCCCTTTTTTGTTCTGCAACTAAAGCGACACTTTGAGAAGAAGACTACAAGCCACAAATCAAATAAAACCATCAAAATAAACTACCTCCCAGGCTCACCGTCCCATTTCGATTAACAAATGAAGCTACCAAGCAACAAAATGTATCAAGAAGAAGTCATCGAAGACGCAACCCTTTTTCAGAGAAATAAAATCTCCCCAAACAAACAAAGAAAATCGAAACAAGCAACGTTACCTTCTACAAAGTTCAGAAGCAAGGAAAGCTATCAACAGGGCAAAAATCAAGGGGCAATCTTTTGATAAGCAAACAAGTGCAGTTCACAAAACTCAAGCATTAAAATACATCACAGTAACAAGCAAACACAAGACTACAAAAAGGTTCAAGCTTTCCAACATACATTTAGTCAGAATCAAAGCTTTACCAGAAAAAATGATGAGAACAATGAAAAGAAGAACCAACCTGAACAAAAGAAGAAGCTTCGAAGAAGATTGAAGACGGAGAGACAGAATTGCCTTTCGAAAAAAGAAAAAACCAAGAAATCACCAAATGACGTCACAAGGAAGAAATGCGAAAACCGCAAACTTCAGGAAACAGAAAGAGAGAAAGAAAAGGGAAGTTACAGAGAAGAGAGACCATTTTTTCTGAGTGTGAAATTCAAAATAGAGAGGCTAAGAGAAATGGGGCAATTAAAAACCAATTAATGAAGGTATTAAAACCCTCACATATTCCTAAGGCTAAGAGCGCTAATGCATAAGCGCGTGCTTTTAAGAAGAAGCAAAAGAAAACGTTCCATATTCAAAAAGGAAGAACGCTACAAATATGAAGTCGACAAGATGCTCGAGTTCGGCTTCACCAGAGAAGGATCGAAGTCCTAAAACTAAGACTCGACCTCAAAAAGAAAGACCGAGCTCGAGTAGGGGCACTGTTCATACCCTGGTCGAACTATCCGACCCGGGATGTTTAGCGACAAAGCGACCGACCTCTTCAGGTCAGACTATCCGACCTTTTCTCAAAGAGCTCGGCCAAATTGTCAGGAAAGCCCAATAAAGGGCCCGAATAGAGGAACACGACCCAAATCCAAAGGCAGCCCAAGCCTATAGAGATAAGGGCGGTTCCCTTGAAGATAAGATGACCTCACCCAAAGATAAGATAAGATAAAGATAACTAATTTATCTTATCTAAAAAGGTTACTCCACACCATTATAAATACATTGGAGCACCCAGGTATAACTCATACTCTGATTCTACTAAAAACCTGCTTAATACCCTTGCTAACTTAAGCATCGGAGTCCCTTGCAGGTACCCCCACCCTCCGGTGACAAAGGATCAGCAGCCAGCCAGTCCAACAAGTCGAACACGACCCCTCCGGCCGCCATTCACCAGCCGGACACGTCAGCTCCGACCAGTACAGAAGATCTCGTCCGAGATCGACATACAGTTTCAGGTAACCCTTGGAACAATCACCTATAAATACACTGACATACTCAGGTAAAACCAAGTTCCAATACTCTTTAAACCTGGTTACCCCCTTTGCTAACTTAGGCATCGGAGTGTCTTCGTAAGTATCACCCCCCATTCCTTCAAACATACAACTCGGACGGCGGCTCCCAAAAGCAAACAAGTCGGAGACAACCTTCCACTGACGTTTGTGCAAATCCTTCAAGCCCAATATATCTATCTATCTCAGGTTACATACGCAACATTGGCGCCGTTGCCGGAGACCTAGGAGAGCAACTCGCAATGGCGAATGACCAGAACGAGGATGGACATACTGCATTGAAGTCTGAGCAAGAGCAGCAAGATGCAGTTAACAACGACAGGGCAATAATATCTCTACAAGGAGCTGATAGACAAAACAGAGAAGGAGGGACAACCTCACGTTGCCGATCTCATAGGACTACTCCACGGCCACCAGGAATGGTTAGAATAGCTGGAACAAGAACTGGAGTGACAGAGGGAAGTGGAGAGAAACCTAAGGAGAGAAGTTGAGCGACGAAAAGAGCTTAAAGAAAAGCTCTTAAGATTAGAATCTAATCTCCGAGGAAGGAGCTCTCGCGCTGACCGAGAAGATACCCCCATTGGGGGAGAAGATCCGTTCAGTGAAGACATCATGAGGGCAAAAGTTCCAAGAAACTTCAAAAGTCTTGACATGGATCTGTACGACGGGAATACCGACCCAAAGCATCACTTGAGCAATTTCAAAAGTCGGATGTACCTAGCCGACGCCTCTGATGCTACCCGCTGCAAAGCCTTTCCAACGGCTTTGACAAAGGTGGCGATGAAATGGTTCGATAGCCTCCCCCAAGGTCGGTCACTAGCTTCGACAACCTCGCGCGAAAGTTCCTTATGCGATTTTCAATTCAAAAGGATAAAGTCAAGCACACGCCTAGTCTCCTGGGAGTAAAACAGGAGATCAGAGAACCCCTGAGAAACTACATGGAGAGGTTCAACAAAGCATGCTTGGAAATTCAAGACCTGCCTATAGAAGCAGTAATCATGGGCCTAGTAAATGGACTCCAAGAAGGCCACTTCTCTCAGTCCATCTCGAAAAGGCATCCGACTTCTTTGAGTGATGTACAGGAAAGAGCTGAAAAGTACATCAACATAGAGGAAAATGCCAGGCTACGAGAACCAAGCTGGAGAAAACGAGGAAAATGCTCATCTACACAGAACCCTGGTGGATTAAGGGAGCTCGGCAGACATCCTGTTCAAACCAGCATTTGACAAGTTGGGATTGGATTAAAAGGAGTTAAGAGCATACCCTGACACCCTCTTCGGACTGGGGGATACACCAATAAAACCACTTGGATTCATAGCCCTACATACCACTTTTGGAAAGGGAATGAAATCCAAAACTCTAAGCATCGACTTTATTGTCGTCGATGTGGGTTCGGCCTATAATGTCTTAATAGGTAGAACAACCCTAAATCGGCTTGGAGCAGTGGTATCTACCCCCCCCAATCTTTGCATGAAATTCCCAACACCAGAGGGAATTGCAAGCATCAGGGGAGATCAGAAGCTGGCGAAAAAGTGCTACAATGAAAGCCTAAACCTAAGGGGTAAAGGCAATGAAGTGAACACTATTGAGCTTGGAGACATTCGAGTTAAAGAAAAGTTGCGACCACAGCCCGGAGGGATGACTGAAGAAGTTCATATCGGATAAGAGAACGGAAAAAATACCAACATAGGAGCCAATTTAAAAGGAGATTTGAAGCAGAAGCTGATAAGGCTCCTACAAGAAAATTCTGACCTCTTCGCTTGGAAAGCTTCCGACATGCCCGGGATAGATCCCGAGCTCATAGCACATAAATTGTCAGTATACCCAGGATCTCCCCCCCCTTTGCATGAAATTTCCAACACCAGAGGGAATAGCAACCATCAGTGGAGATCAGAAGCTAGCGAGAAAGTGCTACAATGAAAGCCTAAACTTGAGAGGTAAAGGCAACGAGGTTAACACCATTGAGATTGAAGGCATCCGAGCTAAAAAAAGAGTTGCAACCACAACTAGGAGGAAAGATCGAAGAAGTTCAGATCAGGCAAGAGGACGGAAAAAACACTAACATATGAGCCAACTTGAGAGGAGATTTAAAGCAGAAGCTGATAAGGCTCCTTCAAGAAAATTCTGACCTCTTCGCTTGGAAGGCCTCGATATGCCTGTAATAGATCCCGAGCTCATGGTGCACAAATTGTCAGTATACCCGGGATCTCGACCTCTTCAATAGAGAAGACGGAAACTCGGTCCCGAACGGGCTCAAGTGGTAGAAGAACAAATACAAGCCCTTCTAGAGGCCAGCTTCATCAGAGATGTCAAATATCCGGTCTGGCTGGCAAATGTGGTGCTAGTCAAGAAACAGAACGGCAAGTGGAGGATGTGCATTGACTACACCGACTTGAACAAAGCGTGTCCAAAAGACCCAAATCCCCTTCCAAATATCGATACCTGTTCCGAGGGTTACCTAAAACTGTAGGTTGATCTCGGATGAGATCTTCTATACTGGTCGGAGATGACGTGTCCGGCTAGTGCATGGTGGCCGGAGCAGTCGTGTCCGACTTGTTGGACTGCTGCGCTGCTGATCCGTTGTCACCGGAGGGTGGTGGTACCTACAAGGGACTCCGATGCTTAAGTTAGCAAGGGTATTAAGCAGGTTTTTAGTAGAATTAGAGTATAAGTTATACCTGGGTAATCCAGTGTATTTATAGTAGTGTGGAGTGACCTTTTTAGATAAGATAAGTTAGTTATCTTATCTTATCTTATCTTTGGGCGAGGTCAGCTTATCTTCAAGGGAACCGCCCTTCTCTCTGTAGGCTTGGGCTGCCTTAGGATTTGGGTCGTGTTCCTTGATTTTGGGCCCTTCTTTGGACTTTTCTGTCGATTTGGCCGAGCTCTTTGAGAAGAGGTCGGATAGTCTGACCTGAAGAGGTTGGTCTCCTTGTTACTGAACATCCCGGGTCGGATAGCTCGACCCAGGGTATGAACAGTGCCCCTGCTCGAGCTCGGTCTTTCTTTTTGAGGTCGAGTCCTAGTTCTTAGGACTTCGATCCTTCTCTGGTGAAGCCGAACTCGAGCATCTTGTCGACTTCATCTTTGTAGCGTTCTCCTTTTTGAATATGGAACGTTTTCTTTTGCTTCTTAAAAGCGCGCGCTTTTGCATTAGCGCTCCTAGCCTTGGGAATATGCAAGGAGTTTAATATCCTCATTAATTGGTTTTTAATTACCCTGTTTCTCTCAGCCTCTTTATTTTGAATTTCACACCCCCAAAAAATGGTTTCTCTTCTCCGTAACTTCCCCTTTCTTTCTCTCTTTCTGTTTTTCTGAAGTTTGCGGTTTTCGTATTTATCCCCTGTGCCATATTCTTGGCGATCATTAGTGCTTTCCTTGCTGTGAAAGGGCGACTCTGAATTCCGTCTTCCTTTTTCTACTTCTGTGAGGCTTTCTGCTCGAGAGGTGCCTCAACTCCCTATCGCTTCTGCTCTCAGCTTTTCTTCAGAGTTTTCTCCCACTTTCTAGGTTGGTTCTTTCTTACTTTCTTCATCATTGTGCCTGTTTTTTGTTTGAATATTTTTTTGTTGTCGTGCATCTGCTTGCTTATTGTCGTTTATTTTTCTTCTTCTGTGATCTGCACGAACCCACTTGCTTTCTCGAAAGGTTGTTCCTTTGATGTTTTGTTGACAAATTTTGCAAAAGATAACTTCTATTTTTTATTATTCTTGAAAAAGGTTGTGTCTTTGATGACTTCTTCTTGAGCTGTTTATTTGGTTGCTTCATTTGTTGACTAAAATGGGACTGTGGGTCTGGAGGGCAGTTTATTCTGATGATTTTACCCGTGGCTCATGGCCTTTTATTCAAAGTGTCGTTTTAGTTGAAAGGGGTCGTTATCAAGGTGTGACCTTGTGGGTTTTCCTGAGTCCTTGTTCTGTGCCTGCCTCCAAAGGATGTCCCTAGATCTTTGGTGTGGGTCCTGGGGTTTCCTTTTGTTGTTTGTACTGCACTGAATTATGTTGGCCGAATTGTTTTGTCTTTCGTCCGAGATGTTTTTTAGTAATTCGATCTTCTTTTCTTGTTGTAGGATTAGTTGACCTCATGTCTTCTCGCAAAAATATTGTTGAGACGTCTTCCCAAGTCCCTGAGGGCATGGCTGATTGGGTGGATTCCATGGTTCTTCTGTGTATTTCGTTGGTTGACTCTGAGTTTTGTCAGCAACTTAGGCAATTTCATAGGATTTGTGGTAATGGTGGTGATGAAAAGAACTATGAGCTTGTATCTCCAAACTCTGAGGAGAGGGTCTGTTTTTCTACCAGAATTGCTGGAGAGCGCCCCTTTTTCTACGCCTACGACTTCTTTTTTAGTCAAATGAATATCACTCTTCCTTTTACCACTTTTGAGACCAACCTATTATGGTCCTGTAATGTAGCTCCATCCCAACTTCACCCCAATTCCTGGGGTTTTATAAAAATCTTTCAGTTGTTGTGTCATGAGTTCGGTATCTCTGCTTCGTAATCCCTCTTCTTTTATCTCTTTGTTTTGACAAAGCCTGAGGTGGTTAAGAAGAAATCCGCTTGGGTTTTTTTCCGAGCTTCCCAGGGAAAAAAGGTTTTCTCCATGTTTGATGAATCTTTCTGTGACTTCAAGAATTACTTTTTTAGGGTCCAAGCTGTTGAAGGAGTTTGACCCTTTTTCTGGATGAGAATGATGAGCCCGCCTTTCCCTTGGAATGACAAAAGAATGTAATGGTGTCTAAATATACGTGGGAGATGTTAGATGAGGCTAAGCAAGCTTTTTTGACTGTGCTGGAAGAAAACTGGGGACAGCCTCCCCATCTCGACACAAAGAAATTTTTAGCCAACCCCTTTCTCCTCCGAGCTGAGCTGGGTAGTGGTCAATTTTTTATTTTGATTGTTTTGTCGATTTTATCTCTTGTAAGCTCTTTTCTGATTCATAACTTGGTTTCCCGCTGTTGTGTTTTGTCTGCAGAGATGATTAAAAATAATTAATCCATGAAGGCCTTTAAGAGGGCAAGAAAGGCTACTGCAGCTCAAAACGTCTCGGCTAAGGCGGCCGGGGAGGGATCATCTCAGGTTCAGTCGAAGCCGGCCGTACCGAGCTCACCGAGGGCGAGGAAGGTAATTCCTACTCTTCGGGTTCGTTTGGTTGATCCTCCACAAGCTTCTGTTGCTGCCTCTGGCACTCCTCCAAACAAGAAACAAAAAACAACGGAACCTTTTAACCTTGATGCCCCTGACTTTGATGCGGTTGAGTTTGTCGATCACCAGATTGGTCCTTATGGTACCATTCCTACTGACGATGGCTCTCTCCTTCGCCACTTGGATTTTATTACTTGGAGTAGCGTCAAGATGGCACATATGGGAGCTGCCCTGTACCGAATTGCCCAAGACCTCCTTCTTCATGCTACCAAAGCTTTTATGGAGGAGGCTAAGTAAGAGTTCGACCGTATGAGGGGTTTGAAGGATGAGCTCCAAGTGAAAGTGATCAAGCTGGAGAAGGAGTTGGAGACCGAAAAGGCTAGTTCTGTTGCCTTAGCGGCTTCTGTGAGGTTGGCTGAAGATACAGCATTGAGGCACAAGGATAGCTATGTCACGGCTTACAGGGAAGTGATGCGTCTCAGGGAGGAGTTGGAGTCTGCCCGGGTTGATTATGCCGAGCTCCAGGGTCACCTTGTAGGCAGTGTAAATGCTGCTTATGAGAACCTAAAGGAGCAAGTTTGAGTTCTTGCTCCTGAGGTCGACCTTACTCTCTTCAGCCTGGACAATGTTGTAAAGGATGACAAGATTGTCCCTGACGACCCTGATGACGATGATGTTGAACCTCCCTCTGTGCTTGCTGCTAAAGCCTCTGTGGTGCCGACTTCTTCAGCTCCTTCAGCCGAGGCTGGTCATCCCGTGTCAGATCCTGACTGTCAAATCTTGAATCGGGATGATGGGATTGTGGATGCTGTACCCATTCATACTCGCCCTCCTTCACCCCGTGCTGCTGAGAAGACTTTGGATCCTCAATGAATTTTCTAGATGCTTGTGTAAATAGCCCGGTTTGTGGGCTTTTTGAACTCTTTATATTTTGTAAATGGTGGTTCTGAATTTTGCTACATTCCTAGTTGCTTGTTTAGCAACTTTATTTTGAAAAACAAAGTAATTTCCAAGCTCTTGGGCTAGTTTTGGTAGCCTCTTGAGTTTGTTATTATAACTTGTGTTTTTCGTAACATATCTGTTTGCACTCGTCTTGGTACCTTTTTAGGTTTTGGGGTGTCGGAATTTTTGTTGTCTGACCTCTTTGGACTGGCTTGATTCCTTTTCGCTTTTGCATGATGTTATTTCTAGTAATTCGTTTTGTCTGGACCTTGTTCAGGTCTTTATTAGGAATTACTTTGTAAACCGCCAAGGTTTTCGAGAGGCCGATTTCGTCATGTCGGTTTTGTCTGAGTTGTTGTTAGTAACCCTTCTTTTTTGGGACCAGGTTTAGGTCTCCTTCCGGGATTACTTTTGTAACCTTTTTCGGGCCAACTTCATCATGTCGGGTCCTTCTAAGTTATTTTTGTAATCCTCTTTCTTGGACCTTGTTCATGTCTCTTTCAGGGATTACTTTTATAAATTTTATATTTCGGGCTGACTTCATCATGTCGGGTCCTTCTATGTTATTTTTGTAATCCTCTTTCTTGAACCTTGTTCAGGTCTCTTTCAGGGGTTACTTTTATAACTTGTTTGTAGGAGACCGACTTCGTCATGTCGATCTCTTCTAAGTTATTTTTGCAATCCTCTTTCTTGGACCTTGTTCAGGTCTCTTTCAGGGATTACTTTTATAACTTTTATATTTCGGGCCGACTTCATCATGTCGGGCCCTTCTAAGTTATTTTTGTAATCCTCTTTCTTGGACCTTGTTCAGGTCTCTTTCAGGTATTACTTTTATAACTTGTTTGTAGGAGATCGACTTCGTCATGTCGATCTCTTCTAAGTTATTTTTGTAATCCTCTTTCTTGGACCTTCTTCAGGTCTCTTTCAGGGACTACTTTTATAACTTGTTTGTAGGAGACCGATTTCGTCATGTCGATCTCTTCTAAGTTATTTTTGTAATCCTCTTTCTTGGACCTTGTTCAGGTCTCTTTCAGTGATTACTTTTATAACTTTTATATTTCGGGCCGACTTCATCATGTCGGGCCCTTCTAAGTTATTTTTGTAATCCTCTTTCTTGGACCTTGTTCAGGTCTCTATCAGGGATTACTTTTATAACTTGTTTGTAGGAGACCGACTTCGTCATGTCGATCTCTTCTAAGTTATAGCAATCCTCTTTTATAGGGTTGGCCAGACCTCTTTCGAGGAATTTACTTATACTTTGGTTATTGTGACTGGTCCGACTTCTTTACGTCAGTCAGTCTTTAAGTTATTTTTTTAGCAATCCATTTTATTAAGACCTCGTCAGGTCCTTTCTATGGATCACTTTTGATAACTTCTTGTATTATTCTGTTTTCATCTTTGCCGATTTTGTAGAAATTGGGTTTAATACTCATTTGGTCGACCTTTTAATGAATTTGGTTTTCATATCTGTTGGTCTTTGGTATGCGAAATTGTTACTCTGAGGTTGTAAAATTTGTTGTTCGTTCTCTCCCTGGCAATGGCGCCAAGAAATGGTGCACAACACCATGGAAAGTATAACTTCACAACTTCGCACAACTAACCAGCAAGTGCACTGGGTCGTCCAAGTAATAAAACCTTACGTGAGTAAGGGTTAATCCCACGGAGATTGTTGGTATGAAGCAAGCTATGGTCACCTTGTAAATCTTAGTCAGGCGGATATCAAATGGTTATGGAGTTTTCGAAAATAAATAATAAATAAATAGAAAATAAAGATAGAAATACTTATGTATATCATTGGTGAGAATTTCAGATAAGCGTATAGAGATGCTTTCGTTCCTCTGACTCTCTGCTTTCCCGCTGTCTTCATCCAATCAGTCTTACTCCTTTCCATGGCTGGCTTTATGTAAGGGCATCACCATTGTCAATGGCTACTTTTCATCCTCTCTGTGAAAATGGTCCGATATGCTGTCACTGCATGGCTAATCATCTGGAGGCATCACCGTTGTCAATGGCTGCATCCCATCCTCTCTGTGAAAATGGTCCGATGCGCTGTCACTGCATGGCTAATCATCTGGAGGTTCTCGATCATACTGGAATAAGATTCACCCTCCTTTTGCGTCTGTCACTACGCCCAGCACTCGCGAGTTTGAAGTTCGTCACAGTCATTCAATCCCTGAATCCTACTCAGAATACCACAGACAAGGTTTAGACTTTCCGGACTCTCATGAATACCGCCATCAATCTAGCTTACACCACGAAGATTCTGATTAAGAGATCCAAGAGATATTCATTCAATCTAAGGTGGAACGGAAGTGGTTGTTAGGCACGCGTTCGTAGGGGAATGATGATGATTGTCACGTTCATCACATTCATATTGAAGTGCGAATGAATATCTTAGAAGCGGAATAAGTTGAATTGAATAGAGAAACAGTAGTACTTTGCATTAAATCATGAGGAACAGCAGAGCTCCACACCTTAATCTATGGAGTGTAGAAACTCTACCGTTGAAAATACATAAGTGAAAGGTTCAGGCATGGCCGAATGGCCAGCCCCCAACGTGATCAATATGATCCAAAGATGGTTCAAAAGATGATAAGATGCCTAATCCAATAGTAAAAAGTCCTATTTATACTAAACTAGCTACTAGGGTTTACAGAAGTAAGTAATTGATGCATAAATCCACTTCCGGGGCCCACTTGGTGTGTGCTTGGGCTGAGCTTGAAGTTTACACGTGTAGAGGTCATTCTTGGAGTTGAACGCCAGTTTGTAACGTATTTCTGGCGTTCAACTCTGGCTTGTGACGTGTTTCTGGCGTCTAACTCCAGACTGCAGCGTAGAACTGGCGTTCAACACCCTTTTGCATCGTCTAAACTCGGCCAAAGTATGAACTATTATATATTGCTGGAAAGCCCTGGATGTCTACTTTCCAACGCAATTGGAAGCGTGCCATTTTGAGTTCTGTAGCTCCAGAAAATCCACTTTGAGTGCAGGGAGGTCAGAATCCAACAGCATCAGCAGTCCTTCTTCAACCTCTGAATCTGATTTTTGCTCAAGTCCCTCAATTTCAGCCAGAAAATATCTGAAATCACAGAAAAACACACAAACTCATAGTAAAGTCCAAAAATGTAAATTTAACATAAAAACTAATAAAAACATTCCTAAAAGTAACTAGATCCTACTAAAAACATACTAAAAACAATGCCAAAAAGCGTATAAATTATCTGCTCATCAATCTTTATCGTGATCGTGCAGTGAATTTGATTTTCACTTTCTGCCGATCTGTAGCTTTATAATCGGATGATGAATGTTTCAGACTAATGCGTCTTGAGCATTTGTAGAAGATCTGAACAGATTTTATTCAAAAGAAAATGCAAATATATACATGTGAGAGCTTTATCCCTCTAAGTCGGGCAATTTATAGGTCTTGGCTTGGCGCCTCATTAAAAAACCTTTTCAGGAAAAAGAGTGCGCCTTATCCTAAGATCCTTTATCGTCCCTAACTATAGTACCTTCTTAGGTTGCAGGCGTGCCATGACCTAGGAAGCTCTCGCCCATCAAGTTCGGACAGTCTGTAGTAGCACTTTCCAAGTACTTCTATGGCTCGGTAGGGTCCCTTCCAATTTGCTGCCAGCTTTCCTTCTCTAGGTCGAGTTATTCTGATATCATTTCGGATTAGGACGAGGTCGTTCTCAGCAAATCTTCGCGGCACCACCCTTTGATTATATCTCGAAGCCATTCGTCATTTTAATGCCTCTTCCCTGATCCGAGCTCTTTCTTGGACTTCTGGGAGTAGGTCGAGTTTTTCCCTTTGAAGTTGGGAGTTGGCTTCTTCATTATAATGGATCACACTAGGCGACCCTTCTTCAATCTCCACTGGGATCATTGCCTCTATTCCGTATGCTAATCGGAAGGATGATTCCTTTGTGGTGGAGTGCGACGTCGTTCGATACGCCCACAGGACTTGTGGGAGTTCTTCAGCCCAGGCTCCCTTTGCATCCTGTAATCTTCGCTTGAGCCCCGCCAGTATGACTTTGTTGGCAGCTTCGCCTTGTCCATTGGCTTGGGGATGTTCTACGAAAGTGAACTGGTGTTTTATGTTCAGGTCGGCTACTAGCTTTCTGAAGCCTGCATCTGTGAATTGAGTGCCATTGTCTGTGGTGATGGAGTATGGAACTCCGAACCTTGTGACAATGTTCCTATATAGGAATTTTTGACTTCTTTGAGCAGTGGCATTAGCTAGGGGTTCTGCCTTGATCAACTTTGTGAAATAGTCTACCCCTACTATGAGGAATTTAACTTGTCCCGATCCCTGAGGGAAGGGTCCGAGAAGGTCGAGTCCCTATTTTGCGAATGGCCAAGGTGAGGTCACGCTGATAAGTTCCTCTGGCGGGGTGATGTGAAAGTTAGCATGTTTCTGACATGGTGTACATGTCTTTATGAACTCCGTGGCTTCTTTTTGTAGAGTTGGTCAATAGAACCCTGCCCGGAGTAATTTTTTGGTAAGTGCTTGCGCTCCGAGGTGATTGCCACAGGTGCCACTGTGTATCTCTTCTAGGACTTCTTTTGTGTTGGAAGTCGGTACACATTTTAACAATGGTATTGAGATCTCTCTTTTGTATAGGGTATTGTTTATGATAGTGTAGTATTGTGCCTCCCGTTTTAATCTTTTTGCATCCTTTTCATCTATAGGAAGCGTTCCTATTTTGAAGTAGTTGATTATGGGAATCATCCATCCTTAATCCAAGCCTGTTATGGCTAGGACTTTTTCCTCTTCCGAGATTGATGGGTTCTGCAGCATTTCCTGGATGAGGCTTCTATTGTTGCTCCCTGGTTTGGTGCTGGTTAGCTTTGAGAGTACATTAGCTCGGGCATTTCGTTCGCGGGGAATGTGGCAGATCTCATATTCCCCGAGTTGTCCGAGTTGTTCCCTAGTTTTATCCAAGTACTTTTTTATGGTGGGATCCTTGGCTTGGTAGCTCCCTGTTATTTGTGAAGTGACTACTTGTGAGTCGCTGAAGATGATAAGCTTTTGAGCTTCAACCTCTCTAGCCAGCTTCAAACCAGCTAGTAGTGCCTCATATTCCGCTTGGTTGTTTGAGGCGGGGAACCCGAATTTGAGGGAGAGTTCGATTTGGGTCCCTTGGTCACTTTCAATTATCACACCCGTGCCGCTTTCAGTTTTATTTGAGGAACCGTCCACGTAGAGATTCCATTTTATGGGGAGTTTCGGGATGTCTGTAAATTCTGCAATGAAGTCGGCCAGGTATTGTGATTTGATGGCTGTCCGAGCTTCATATTGAAGATCAAATTCGGACAACTCAATTGCCCATTACAAGATTCTGCCTGCTAGGTCTGTTTTCTGTAAAATCCCTTTCATGGGCTGGTTGGTTCGAACCTTAATGGTGTGAGCCTGGAAATATGGACGAAGTCGTCGAGATGTCAGTATGAGTGCGTAGGCAAATTTTTCTATTTTTTGGTAGTTCAACTTGGATCCTTGTAATGCTTTATTAATGAAGTATATGGGTTGTTGCCCATTGTCGTCTTCTCGAACTAATGCTGAGGCTACTGCCCGACTTCCTACCGCGAGGTATAATATGAGTGGTTCTCCTTCTCGTGGTCGAGATAGGATAGGTGGTTATCCCAAGAATCTTTTGAAATCTTGGAAGGCTTGCTCGCACTCGGTGGTCCATTCAAACTTCTTGCCTCTTTTTAGAGTGGCGTAGAAGGGGAGAGATCTTATTGCCGACCCGACTAGGAATCTGGACAAGGCTGCTAACCTTCCGTTGAGTTGTTGTACTTCTTTGACATAAGTCAGACTCTTCATGTCAAGTATGGCCCGGTATTTATCCGGATTTGCCTTAATTCCTCTTTGTGTGAGAATGAAACCCAGGATTTTACCAGCTTCTACTGCGAAGGTACACTTTGTAGGATTAAGTCGCATGCCATGCCTTCTTATGGTGTCGAATACTCGGGCGAGGTCGGACAGCAATGTCTCTTCACTTTGTGTCTTTATTAACATGTCGTCCACGTAGACATCCATGATTTTTCCGATGTGATCCATGAAGACTTTATTCATTAATCTCTGGTAAGTAGCTCCTGCGTTTTTAAGACCAAAATGCATGACGATGTAGCAATAGTTTGCTTTTGGGGTTAAGAATGAAGTTTTTTCTTGGTCGGGTGGATACATTGGGATTTGATTGTATCCCGAATATGCGTCCATAAACGAGAGGTATTTATATCCGGAGGATGCATCTACCAGAGCGTTGATACTTGGGAGTGGGTAAGGATCTTTTGGGCAGGCTTTGTTGAGATCAGTGTAGTCGGTGCACGTTCGCCACTTTCCATTTGATTTTTTCACCAAGACGACGTTAGCTAGCCATTGTGGGTACTTGACTTCTCTTATGAATCTTGCCTCCAGTAAAGCTTGTACCTACTCTTCCACAGCTTGGGATCGTTCTGGTCCGAGCTTTCTTCCTCTCTGTTGTACCAGCCGAGATCCTGGGTAGACTGCCAACTTGTGGCACATTAATTTGGGGTCTATGCCTAGCATGTCTGCAGCCTTCCATGCAAAGAGGTCGACGTTATCTCGTAAGAACTGTACGAGTGATTCTTTTATGTCTCCTTTTAGGCTCGTACTAATATTGGTTGTTTTGTCTGGGATGTCTCCAATCTGGACTTTTTCTACTTCACCTTCAGGTTGTGGGCGGAGTTCTTCCCACCTCTAAACTCCACCGAGTTCAATTGTGTGGAATTCTTCTCCTCTGCCTTTGAGGTTTAGACTTTTGTTGTAACAGTGGTGCGCCATCTTTTGGTCTGCTTTTATTGTAACTATCCCTTCTGTAGTTGGGAATTTCATGCACAGATGTGGAGTCGAGACTATTGCGCCGAGCTGATTCAATGTTGTCCGTCCTATTAAGGCATTGTAGGCTGAAATCACATCGACCACGATGTAGTCTATCTTGAGTGTTCTTGACTAGTTTCCTTTTCTGAAGGTTGTGTGTAGTGAGATGTATCCAAGTGGTTGAACTAGGGTGTCTCCCAGTCCGAACAGGTTGTTTGGGTATGCTGTAAGTTCTTTTTCTTCCAGGCCGAGCTTGTCGAAGGCAGTTTTGAACAAGATGTCGGTGGAGCTCCCTTGGTCTATTAGTGTGCGGTGGAGATTTGCGTTTGCCAATATAATAGTGATGGCCATGGGATTGTCGTGCCCTGAGATGATACCGGCTGCGTCCTCTTTGGTGAAAGTAATTGCGGGGATGTCGGGTGCTTCCTCCTTCCCCTCGACATGATATACTTCTTTAAGATATCTTTTGCGAGATGATTTGGAGATTCCTCCTCCCGCAAATCCGCCGTGTATCATGTGGACATGTCTTTCTGGTGTACGAGGTGATCGCTCGGTTTGTCCGACATCTTCGTCCCTTCTTCTTTTTCTTTGCTCATCGTCTCGGGTGGCCAGGTACCGATCTAATTTCCCTTCTCTTACTAGTTTTTCTATGACGTTCTTTAAGTCAAAACATTCGTTGGTAGAATGCCCGTGGATTCGATGGTATTCGCAATATTCAGTCCAATTTCCTCCTCCTTTTTTGCCTTTGAGTGGTAGAGCTGGGGGTATTTTTCAGTGTGGCAGACTTCTCTGTAGACATCCACAAGGGACACCCGAAGAGGGGTGTAATTGTGATATTTTTTATTTTCTCCCCATGTCGATCTTCTTTCTTTTTGGATTCCTTGTCCTTATCCCGGGAACGGTAGGTGAATCCGGATTTTGTGGTCTCTCCTAGTCAGGAGTTTTCCTCCATGTTGATGTACTTCTCTGCTCGTTCTTACACTTCGTTCAGAGATTCGGGGTGTTTTTTTGATATAGATTGGCTAAAAGGTCCCTCTCGTAAGCCATTGATGAGGCCCATAATGGCGGCCTCTGTTGGTAGGCTTTGTATGTCCAGGCATGTTTTGTTGAATCTTTCTATGTAGTTGCGAAGACTTTCCCGATCTCCTTGCTTGATTCCTAATAGACTTGGGGTGTGCTTAGCCTTGTCTTTTTGGATAGAGAATCTGGCCAGAAATTTCTTAGATAACTCGTCGAAGCTTGAGATGGACCTAGGAGATAGATTGTCAAACCATCTGATCGTTGTCTTTGTTAAGGTAGTCAGAAAGGCTTTGCAGCGAACTGCATCTGAGGCGTCGGTGAGGTACATTCTACTTCTGAAATTGCTGAGATGATGATCGGGATCTGTAGTGCCATCATATAAAGGCATATCCGGGAGTTTAAAGTCTTTAGGGATTTTGGTCTTCATGATCTCCCTAGTGAATGGATCTTGATCCTTGCGAGAGCTGTCCTCATGGATGGACCGAGTAGCTTTGGTTTTGAGATCGGCTTCGAGTTTTAGAAGTTTATCTTCTAACTCCCGGCGCCGCCTTATCTCCCATTGTTGATCCTTCCCAGCTTCTCGCTGATGTTGGGCTTCTTTTTCAAGTTGTTTTAAATGATCTTGAAGTGTCTCTAGAGCTCCCGGGTTTGGTGAGTTTTTGTCCCTGTTAGATTCCGGGGCGTCTTTTGGTGTAGTCTCTGCGTTTTTGTGCGGCGTTCTATCTTCTAGATCTGAATCATGGTCGTTGTCATGGTCAACCGCCATGGTGATGGGATGACTTCCAGATTCCCCGGCAACAGCGCCAATGTTCCGAGGGTTACCTGAAACTGTAGGTTGATCTCGGATGAGATCTTCTATACTGGTCGGAGATGACGTGTCCGGCTGGTGGATGGTGCCCGGAGCGGTCGTGTCCGACTTGTTGGACTACTGCGCTGCTGATCCGTTGTCACCGGAAGGTGGTGGTACCTGCAAGGGACTCCGATGCTTAAGTTAGCAAGGGTATTAAGCAGGTTTTTAGTAGAATCAGAGTATGAGTTATACCTGGGTGCTCCAGTGTATTTATAGTAGTGTGGAGTAACCTTTTTAGATAAGATAAGTTAGTTATCTTATCTTATCTTATCTTTGGGCGAGGTCAGCTTATCTTCAAGGACTCCAAAAACTCCAATTTACCCAAAATTCCTAATTTCACTTTTGCCCCAAATTAAATCCAAACCCTAAATTTAACCAAATTAAACCCTAACTCCACTCATCTAACCCTAGCCACCATCCATTCTATTTTGCCCTAATTAACCTACGGAAGAAAGAAACAAAAATGAAAGGAGAAGGGGGAAAAAAGGAAAGGGAGAAGAGAGAGCGCTTGGGATCAGAGAGGAAGAGAGCGACGGAGAAGAGAAGGATCAGAAGGGAAGGGACCGTGTCCTGCCGCGCCGCCACCGTCACCCCGTCATTGTGGCCGTCGAGTCACTGTCATAGAGCTGAGTCACGAAGAGTTCACGAGCGAGAGAGAGAGACGTGGAGGGCGAGAGTCTTAAGCCTAAGACCGCCGCGACCGTCACAGCACCGCCATCCTCGTGTCAGTCATCGCCGTTGTCAGTAATGAAGCCCGTCGCCGCCATCCGCGCCTCTGTTGCTGTCAGAACCGTGCTCCGCCGCTGGAAGGATCTTCGTTGCCGTCGTTGAAGCGAACGAGAGAGAAGGAGACGTGGAAGGAGGAGCCGTTGAAGTGAGCTTGCTTCCGTCGCGTCCTGCCTAGCCACCGTCATCGAAGCCTCATTGCTGTTGATTAAGGGTGTTATCGAAGAGCTCAAGGAAAACGTGCAAAAGTTGAGTGGAGCCATCTTTCCACTGCTGAAATCATGCTTCGATTTCTGCCCTGTTCGGCCCGGATTCATTCTCCATTCTGCCCCGCCCCTGTTCCATTGGGGTTTGCTGTTCTTCATCGCGCGCCACCGTCGAGCCTGAAGCTGCCACCATCGTACGAAGCAGAGAGAGTGAAAAACGCGATGGAGGGGTGAGGGAGAAGTTTCCACTATTGTTGCCAGGGCTAGCCGCCGGAGCCATTGTCGTTGCCGCTGGAGCAAGCCGCTGCGGAGCGTTCTGTCATCGTAAAACTTGAAAGGGGATGTCACTGCTGTTGTTGCCGGTAGCACTGTTCCCGTTCTGGTTCCAATTCCTTCGTTTATGAGACCTGTAACATTTTCTTCCTTGCTTTGTTACCATTTTGTTCCTCTGTCATATTTTTTTCCTAATTATGTTAGCATATTTTATTCTGGTGTTGCTAATTTAACTCCTAAACAATTATGATTGGTGCTGAGATCATTGTTGTTGCTGCTCCAAGAGGAAAGTTGTTGCTACTAGGAATTAAAAACAAACGAAGGGTTTGTTGCGTTTAATTACCGAGTTTTGGTTAATTGAGGTAGGGGATTTTATTTTGAAATTAACTGTAATGTCATGGAAGTCTAGGATTTAATTTATTAGAACTTCTGATTAGGGATATTGTTTTTGATTATCAGAACTTGTGAATATTAAGGCTGTTGATTATTGTTCTGTGTAGTTTTTTTCTGATTTGTTACTTGTTTTTTTTTTATTTATTCTGATTAGTAATTTAGTATTATTGGAAATTCAAATTATTACTTTTTTTATTTTTAATTTGTTCTTAATTTAGTTAATGCTAGATTGATACCCAACAAAATCCATTCATAATAATAATTATTTACATGTTGATACCATCAATTGAGTTGTTACTCTTGAGTTGTTATCCATGATTGAGTTCATACCACCATGAACTGTTGATGAATTCTAACAGACAACACAAAATAAAAAATGTTAGTGAAACCACCAAAGATATTTGCCTCTTTGTTGCCGGCATGGAACTTTATGAAGAGTCTAAAAAGGTATGTAATTTTCGTCATCTAGCTTGCTTCATGATCCTTACGTTTGTTTTTGGAATTCACTTTGAGAAGTTTATGAATTATAAAATTGTTTGAAACTCATGAATGTATATTAACATGAACTTTCATATTCATCCAAATAAATTGAAACTTTAGCTGGATTATGTATAAGAATTTTGACTGTCATGAAAAACTACTTTCAAGTTATTTACTGAATTAAGCTATTACACATTTTTGTTCCCTATTTTCTTTAGGTAAGTCAAGTCTTTCTCTTTAGCGAGTTCTATATTAGTATACATTCTATGGAAGTTATTGTCAGTTGTTTAAGATAAATTTTATTCATTAATCATGTTGGATGGTGCTTATCGGTCCCCCCTTTAGAGGGTTGTACAAACGAAGTAGTTAAAGTGATGTAAAGTTGGTAAACAAAAGATTATGACAATAACAAATAGTATCTTATTGTTTAGTTATTCCATATATTACCTATGCAACAAATTGCATCAATGCAATCACTTAAGAAGTCCCCTCGTGGCAACTGGCAGAGAAAATCTAAAGAAGATAAAAATAAAAAATGTTTGAAAACTTGGCTTTATATGTATCCTTATATATTTTCAGAACTACTCCAAATGTTTCATATTATATTTGTCACTTTACCTTTCGTTACATGATCATCACTCATTTGAACATCATTCAGTGTTGTGTAAATATCAGATTAACAACAATTTTATACTATCTATCTTTTTATTATCACATTCAATTATCTTATAATAGAAGGTGTTTCACTGTTACCCTCTTTTTTTCCTTCTACAGTTATTCCTTGAACTACTTGATTGTCTGCTAGAATACTACTCCTATGTATTGCTTTATTGATAGTCTTAGCTTCACTAACTTCTATAAGATAATAAATAAAGGCAAAAAGAAAAGATGTTCCTAAACATCTTGATTATTATTCCATTGTTTTATACTTTTATGATATTTAATAAATTTCTTAAACTAAAATGCATGTTTAGATTTGAGTCATGATTATTGTATTAACATGTCCTATTTTATTGCACTTTTCTTCAAAGATTATTCATGGTAAAAATTTTAGAGTTTGTATTCATTGTTGAATAATATGAGTATAATTTTTTGTTTTTTCCTGTGCATTTTTAAAGAAAAACAAATCTTGTTTTTTAAGCTAGTGTTTTTTGTTTGGTGGTCTTTTCAAGTGTGTGGCACTTATTAGAACTTCTCCATGAGAAATGAGAAAGGAGCTGTATGAACATGATAGAATTTGTAATTTCTAGTTTACATTTTGGAGATTTATAATTCCTTATTTTTCTTGTCCTATGTATCTATCTAGTTTATTAGGGTTCTTCAATGTGTCTTGTTAGTTTGTACTTTAAAGTTTATATATTAAAGAAAAAAAATATTACAAAATCAAGTTACATTTTGTAACAAAATTTTATGATAGAAAAAATAGATTGTCACCAAAAATACCTTCAAGATCAAAATTTGTTACCACTTTTGTAACGATTTCTAGTTTTTTGTATCAAAAAATTTTGTTACAAAATATCACTTTGAATTGTAACAGTTCCATTTTTTGTTACAAAAAATTTTTGTAACGGGACATACTACAACAGCCCTTTTTTTGTTTTAAAATTTTGATTTTTTAACAATTTTTTATTACAAATATTAATTTTTTTTTTGTAGTGTGTATTTATACACAAATGAATTGATAACCAATTTTAGTGACTAATTCTAGTATACCAATAATATTTTTGTTTATATAAACAATATTGGTCGCAAGCATGCCATAATGACAACACGTTGCAGTTGGGTGTGCAGGTTTTTAATAAAATGCCTTCGCTTGTTTCCAATTCTTGCATGCATGTATATATATCCATACATGATTCCTAATGAAGACTAAAGTAGTGGTTGTTAACTTGTTATTAGGTCTACAGGCTAGTCGATCGTTTAACTCTTTATCAACAAATTTTCACCCTATGCAATTTGAATTAAAATTAGACTATTCTATTATTTAAATAATCCAAATTCAAAATCAGATTGATTATAATTGAGCATCCGCGTGTATATTACCAACAACGTCGACTAATTTAAGAACATTATTTGCTACACGGTATTAATAACGTGTGTAAGCAACCAAAATATTTAACGGAAATAAAAAGTAATGATGGAATCTGAAAGTTCTGTTTTAAAGAAGGTAGAGATTAGTTGATGGGCAAAATTTTTTTATATAATTTGGTGAGGTAAAATTCGAAAAAATAGAGATCATTGGTAATTTTCAAAAATATGAGGACATGTAAAATTTGTCAGGAATAAATTGTCAAAAGCGAATTTGCCACAGCCAAATTGTTATTTTTTTTTTATTTTAAAAAATTGAATTTGTTGACTGTGAATGATTTTTTTATTTTTTTAGTTTTTAAAATGTGAATTAGTTGACAAAAAGTTATCTTTATTTTTTTATTTTCAAAAAAGTGAATTTATCGACGGCAATTTATCTTTTTTATTTTTAATATTTAATTTTAAAAAATACAATTAGCCGAAAACAAAGTGTTTTCTCTGATCTGTTATTTTTTGTTTTTTGTTTTTTGTTCTTTTAATACAATACGTCAAGAATGAGTTTTCATTACCATCTCAGTAATAATATTCCACTATTCTTCATAGAAATTACCTAACCCAAAACCATATACAAATGAAAAAGCGGAGGTTGGTGCCCACTAATTATCGTGAAGAAGTGTGCAAGTGTATGTGACTCATACATAATACATATAAGATTATAAGCTAGTAGTGGATATATATTTGGGTTAACTCGTTGATATATATATATATATATAATTGATAACTTGTGTTATGCATTAACTCGTCCAATACTTTAAGCTAATTAATTATTACATATTGATAAGACAAAACTGTGGATGAATAAAAAACGATGTGTAAATTATATTATTTATACAGAATAAAATCTATTTTAAAAAAAATTAATAATAAAATGCTAAAATACCATTTAGAATTA
>NC_029791.2:101774960-101784349 GCF_000816755.2 Arachis ipaensis
ATACATAAAATAAAATTTAAACTCTAAATATTAATTTAAGAGAATTGTGAGTCACACGTATAAATTACATGATATTTTATTAATAATTTTTTAGTTAAACTAAAAATACATATAACTCCATTCAAAAAAAAATGTTCTCTATTTTTTTTCTCATACCAAATACACACATGCACTGATGCACCCTTAAATTGATAATTGAGGGAAATAAAGAAACACAAACACACACATCACATATACACCACTCGAACACCACGGGTTTCATAATTATAGACCCCATCCAGGCATCCATGAGATTGAGAGTTACACGTTTTACTGTTGTTTCAGTTTTATGAATCGCATCAATTAATAATGAGTTAATGACAGTAATGGTATGGAAAATTGTTTGTATAATACTGTAATATTATAATACACTATACAATACGCGAGCCCCCTCAACATACACAGCTAAGTTCTAACCGGAAATTGTAGGTACGAACCTAACTTTGGAAACTAATCCTGCACGTATTATTACTATCATCATAATTAATTAATTATTACTTCTTGCGTTGTTGGTTCTAGTTTTAAAATGTTAAATAGTAATCAAATACTGGTGTGTTGTATGACTTTTGACCAA
Organism: Arachis ipaensis; assembly: GCF_000816755.2. NCBI lineage: Eukaryota > Viridiplantae > Streptophyta > Magnoliopsida > Fabales > Fabaceae > Arachis > Arachis ipaensis. The sequence goes on from NC_029791.2 coordinate 101,775,574, forward strand.
TACACAATTATTTTGGTGGGTGGAGGGGGGTGTTGGGTTGGAGAGACACACAACGGGCGTGCTACAACTTGTAGACATGTTTCTGTTAATATTTTTATGTGAGTTTTTGAAAGTTTATCCACTAAACTTTAATTAATAGGTTATTATACCATTCAAGATATAAACTGCATCTTAGTCGTAAGTCGTAACATACATCAGTTAAGTATTTAATGCAGTCCAACTGCATGTGAAGCAACCAATAACAATGCAAATTTTTTGCAAGTCCAAAGTGTAAAAAAAAAAATAATTGTTGAAAGTATGAAAAAAAAAATTAAGTTTTTAAATATTTGAATTGATTTGATATCTAAATTTTGAGAGCTAATAAACCTACTCTTCTTTATGAGTATTAATTTTATTTGTATCAAAATTTATATATTTTTGACAATAACAAAAAAAAGTGACTAAACTTTGCATAAACTAAAAATGAACAATAAAATTTAAATAATTTGAATAAAAGTGAAATTAAATTAGTTAGTAAAAATATTTGAAAAAGTAAAGGATAAATTAAAATGTAAAGGCCAATAAAAGATTGTTGAATTTAAACGAAACAAAATGACATTGCAAAGAAAGTAAATTGTATGAAAAGAAAGTATAAAAATGATAAAATAAAATTGAAATATATGAAAATTGATCAACAATATAATATTTGACACTAAACAATGATCGAAGTCTACACTTATTGAATACTGACTTATCAAAGAGTTTAATAATATTTTGTTGTTAAAAATATTATTTTTAATATAATACATAGTAATTAAACTCATCAACAACATAGCAATAAGCACAACTAGAAAATTACTTAATACAGACAGATTTAGTCTTTATTATAGACGGATTTTTGGTTACCGACGGATTTTGTCCCTCTGTAAAAGTCTCGTCGAAAATTATTTACCGACGGATATTTTTCTGTCGGAAAATTAACGATGGATTTTTACTAGTTACCGACGGATTTTCCGTCGGTAATTACAGACAGATTTTCTGTCGGTAATTGGCAACAAATTTTTTGACAGATTTTCCATTTGTAATTTGAACCTTGAAAAATCATCCCACACACAGACAAAAAATCTGTCTGTAAATCCGTTAGTAAGGTAAAATAACATTTTTTTAGATGTTTTTTATTAGAAAATAAACCTAATTTCATACAAAATAAATATAAATTTAATGAATACAAATTTCATTTAATTTTCATCTAACTTATATCTAAATATTCAGTATTTCAAAATAACTAATATTTGATATTAGCAATAAAATCAAACATGATGTTTAATTTTGACAATATATCAAGAACAAAGACATTTAGTAATCTCTTCTAAATAGTCCAACATCATTAGTATATATTTTTAACATACAAGAGATAATCATTTATAAATTTATTTTTATTTGGAATAATTTTGTGACGAGGGCTTCACTTAATTTAATCCACTTAATTTAATTTTCCTTGCATCCATATTGTGAGCATGTCAAGTGCGGCTTGTAGTTGGTCCATAGGAACCAAGTGTGCAGCTTTATTTACCTGTTTAATATATAGGGGTGGCAACACTACCCGAACCTGCGGGTACCCACCCCACTCCTACCCGCTTGGGGCGGGTAATTACCCGCCCCCGCACCGGGGCGGGTTTTAACGGGGCGGGTTCTTGGGCGGGGCGGGGCGAAAGTGACAGTATTTGTTACTCTGAAAAGCCATGCAGCTCCCCACAGTAACTCATCATGAACAACTAACACAACAAAATGCTTATTAATGAATTAATTAATGAATTATTCAAAGGAATAATAACTGGTATGTTACCATGAAACCAGAATAGGAGCAATAAAAAGGACAAACTGGTGATCCAAGTGAACTACTATAAGAACTCTAATGTTGATATGCAAACTGAAAAACTGAGAGAGCACGAGCAAACTCTTCGAAACCAAGTATCCCATTGTGCTTTGTGTCAAACAAATCAAATATCTAAGAGATAATACATTGAGAAGCTCATATGAGTGTAGTGCCTATTTTGGAATATGAAAGGAAAATAGACAAGGAAAAAAGGAATATGAAATTTTTCATACCAAAATGCAGGTTGACTAGGTCCTTTAAACATGTACCTTTGCGAGTATATAGCGAGGTTTTGTAATTATTCTTTTCACTATTTCCACTAAAGCAGAGCTCACTTTAAAATTAATGTCCAAACTTTCAGAGGCAACTGCACATTTGAAAATAAAGTAGATGATTAGATTGATGGACATGAAATTATATTTCTAACATTTAAAAGCACTTTGCTGTGGTTATTTAGAAGTTCAGATGAAGAACAACGGTAAACTATCTTAGGATGACATAGAAAGCTGATAGAGTCAGGATTATTAATAATTTAATAGTAGGCTTGGGATTGTATTAGTAACAATAGAACCTGACCTAATTGGAAAACAAGTGAATTAGGCTACGGTATTATTAAAGATAATTTTACTAATAATGTCATAATATATTTTCTCTTTTTCTCTAATTCTATGCCTATAATTGAGGTGGAGAGAAGATAAAGAAAAATAAAATGGAGAAAGATAAACTTTTTCCAGTTATGAGATTCTGGCTGGTCATTATAAGGGTGTCTTTATGAGCTTTAAGGTATGCATCTGCTATTTCAGCTGCTCGACTGACTTCCTCCTCCCGCTCCTCGACAGGCCTCATTGCAAGTTTTTCAACTGAGACCTATTTCAAAAAAGATCATATTAGATTGAAAAAATAATTTTGAAAAGAAAGTATTTTTGTTAGGCACAAAGCTAATGCCTCTGATAAAAGTTAACAAAAATATATATAAGTTACACCATGAAAGAAACAATGATGGATTCATAATAAAATGGCAAAAAGAAAATTTAAGATGTCAATCACCTCAATGCTTTTCAAGAAATGACCACACTGTAATTTAAGTTCTTCAACCTGTGGATAAACTTGCATGAGCACAAAATGGGTATGCCAAGGAGACTTGATTTGAGTAATTTATCAAAATTTCATTTTTCACCTGCTTTGTTGTTTTTGGAACATATGATCCCACAACTATCAAACTACCATTCCTTTCTCTAGTAATTCCTAGATCCTTTGGCAATATTGGGGGCCTCGAGATAATTCCAATTCGAGAAGAAACAAAACTAGCAGCAGTACGACATAAGAAGTGTTTTTCCATCAATTCTGCCTATTAACAGGACAAAACAACAAAGTAGCATTAACATATGTAAACAATCATGCAAAAGGGCCAAATAAATACAATTAACATGAATAAAATTCTACCTTGATCATTTCAAGTGCAAATACAGCCATGTCTCTTTCACTAGTTGCATTAACTACACATGCTGAACCCTGCTTTTACAATAGAAACATAGTAAGGGGATTGGTAATAGACACACACTAATTCATAATATTCTAACAAGACAAAGTCAAGTCACTGATTTTCTTCTTATAACTTAAGAATGTAGAAACTAAAGTGCATTATCAATTTCTGTATACCTTTTTTAGACTGTATAGATGCTGGCAAACTGCATCTGGTCCTCCTTTCCTCAAAAGTTCAATGGAAACAGAAGCAACAGTGGATGCAGGTATTCGACCACCAGTCTTCTCTTCTACCCACTAATTGGATAAATATCTTTTAAAAAATTTATTCTATGCCAACATAAAAAAAAAAGTCAGCACAATCCAGTAATAAAAAGGAACAAAGAGGCTTTTACATCACGCAGATTCGAAGATTTGTAGCCAAAGGCAGCATCTTTAGCAAACTCTGTGTCCCCTGCAGGAACAAGCCTGCAGACAAAAAGTGAAGTAAGCAAGGTTTCTAATGTCCATCCCTAATTCCTTTCAACCAAGTTAATGAAGAATGGCAAGACATACGTATCAGAATCAGCAACATAGTGTATGTCATTGATAGTGTAGCGGCCTCCTTGAAGGAAAAAGGAACAAATTATCCATGCATCCATTTCACCTAACACCGAAACAGCAGCATCTGGTTCCTGTGCACAATAACTGAGTGTCATTTTGCATATTGAATCATAAGTATCATCATTGACTGGAACATATTGTTAAGCTAAAGAATATCATTCTTGCCTCAGGAAAATGGCCACGCAAAGTTGAGTCTCCCCTCAATAAATCTTGTTAAACAAGTTTCATAACCTATTCCCATGTATGGTTGTTTCTGTGAGATGGAAGCTATGTAATACAAGTTCAATTTCTACCATCAAAAGTAGTGGTTAAACTACCTAGCTAAGCTTCAGTAGTTCTAACTACTTTCTCAACTTCAGCAATGGTGTTTCGAGCATCATCGATTTCAGGACCTTCCTTCTCATTTGATTCCTCTAGCTCAGCCTGAAAGAGGACATAAAAATGGCCCACATGCCATGAATCAGAAGCATAACATATAGACTCAATTTTAAGCATATACGCAACTTGGACTTGCTATTTGAAAATAGAGAAAACAAAACAAAAATATAGATCAAACATAATGAAGAAATAAGTACAAATTATTTCAAATAAATAAATGAACCTTCATTGGCTTGCTTAAGAGAACGAAAGATAGATTTCTCTTTAGTTGTCAACTTCTATATTTCAGTTTAATACATTTTGAAAAATATTTTTAGTTATAAAATTTTTTAGCAGAGTACCAATCAAAGCAGTGCCTCAATCTTCCAGTAATAAAATAAATAAGTTGTTTATCACATTGAGATTATGATTTGATGAAGAAAAATAAAGCGACACACAGGAATCAAATCAACAAATGCCACACTGATAAACTCAAAGTTAACCCAACTCATAACATCATTAATGGGTACCAATACCATCATCCATTGGAAACAAAAATCCAAGGCATGAAATGAAAAGCATGTAAAATGTTTGCAACATGAGAAAACAGCACAAAACTAAGGCATAAGTTAATAACCATGGAAAAAGAAAATAAGAAAATGTACATTACCAATGCTCCTTTTAAATCCACAAGTGTGGCCTTAAGGCGCTTGTGGAAATCAGGAATCATCATCCTAGACTCAGCCAGCACATTTTTCTATCCAAAGTATCAAGTCAACAAACAAAACTTGCAATCATTATTCACCATATCATCACTGACCTTAGTGATTTTCCAAAAACAATTACGGAGGCAAATCCACACCCTACTAAGATGTACAATTTAAAAACTTCAATCTAATAATAACTATATTTAAAAATAATCACATATTATTTTTACATAAATAGATAAATTGAAATTAGATACCTGCTGCTTGAGATCATAAGGGTCAGCACCCTTCTCCTTCATGTCAACAGTTTTTGCAGTTTCTCTCTCAACTTTCTTCTCATAAGATACTAATAGAGTAGATACTTGAATGCTGGAATTACTATAGCTCTAAATTTATTTATCTCAAACCTTGCTTATTTTACCATTGGATATGATTCTTATTAATTCATGCAAGATTATAAGTGGACTTATTGCAGTGAAGTTTTATCCATATTGAAGAACTACTAACGAGATTGTAGCATTACACTTCTGAAGTTTTATCTATATTGAAGAGCTACTAAACTAAACAATCAAGAGATTTTTCTTGGTCTCGTTAGGTACCTGAGCAAAAGAGTTGCTTAAGGAGTGAGCAGGGTCAGTTGAAACCACCATAGTGGGGGTGCCCATGATTTGCAAATCTCACTGCAAGGGAGGTAGCACAGCTTGTTTTTCCCACACCCCCTTTCCCACTAAGCATGTAATACTTCCTCTCCTTCCCTGCCACCATCTCGTCAAATCCACAAACACCTTCTGTGCAAGATCCTAGAAACCTCACTACATTACTAAATATAAGAGCAGATTAAAATATAGCAGAAACTGGTGTAGTACGATTTCTTACACTAATTGAAGAAGTCCATCGTAGATCCCAGGCATCGGTGAAGAATGCGAGACAACAGTAGGGATGATGACGGAGGTTCAAAGCAGAAGCAGAACCAGCTGAAGAAGCCTCCATTGAAGAAGACAAAGACTGTGCCTACTTCTTCAACAACGCATCTCAGAGTGTCAGTTGAGAACGCGATCGCAGCTGAGGAGCAATGGAACTTCCCTTCCTTTCTTGGTACCAAGCCAAGGAGGAGGCGCCCTTCCCCTAACAACCTCGATTTCTCCAAATCACTCCCTTCCCGCTTCGATCCCCCTCCTCCTCCTCCTCCTCCTCCTCTCATCCTTCATCGCCGCCAACATCACCACCACCTCTGATACCACAGCTCACTTCCGATACCAGCTCCAGGAGACTGCAACACCACAACTGCTCTCCCTTCTTCTATCTGATTTCAATTCAAATCGTTTATTCTGTGTTTTTTATTCCAATTTTTTAGGACAGGAACACATTGAGATGGAAACAGAGATAATTGACAATAAAGCAGATTGAATCAGAAGACTAAAATCACGACCAATAGATAACAAGAAATCACAAGTTGATATCAATTCTGAATGAAGAAAATAGAATCGAGAAAAAGAAAAGGCTTACAGCGACGATGTCAGGGTCACACCAGAGAAGTTGGTCTTTGCCGGAGAAGAAGTTACCAACGGAGTCAACTATCATTCCGAGCTTCGCTTCAAGCTTCGCCATTCAACAATAACCACCGAGTTGAGATGAGTTTCACGAATCGCTGCAGACGCGACGAGAGCAGCGGCGGAGGGAGCTCGTGCGACGCAAGGGATGACAAAGAGAGATCCTGCGAGGCGAGCGGCGGCGACAGCGGCGGAAGAAGCTGGTGCGATGGAGAGAAGAAGCAACTCGGTGACGGAGAGTGGAACAAGCTCATGTGATTTGTGTGGAGTGTGAATGGATCGAGAGGGTAGGGATAAAATTAGGGTTAACTCAATATTTTCGACGAAATATTTTAAATTACAGACTGATTTTTCATCCGTAATAATTTAATAAATGCATCATTTTTGTCCATTTAATTACAGATGAATTTTCCGTTTGTAACAATTTCCCACGAAAAAAATTAATTTTTCCGACAGAAAGATCGACGGATTCTCTTTTTCGTCTGTAATTTATGCTAATAAAAATTTTTTTATTTTTCGACAAAAAATTTCTCCCAAATTCTGTCTGTATTTTCGTGGGATAAAATCCATCAGAAATATCCATCTGTAGTAACTAATTTTCTAATAGTGAAAAAACAGTAACAACATAATTATCAATCACTATTTAGATTTTGTTTAGTGATAAAATTATGGATCTCATATATATTAGTCTTTTCATGTTGTATACAAGGTTATAATTTGCCCCCATCCTATTCTTCAAGAATCAGAAAGATGCTTTTCAATCAAGTTTGAATTTGTTCGTTTGGAATCGATCGAACTTGTTGAATAACTAGTATTTATATTGAATAAAACTAGTATTTATATTGAATAAATAGTATTAATAGTGATTTATCATATAAATATTAATTTTAAAGGATTTATATTTGTTCTAGGTTTTTAGGAAAAATGGAACAATTCTATTCAGTAGGAACAAAAAGAAGTGGATCTATTTTATTCTATATCCGATAAATAACAATACGCAATGGTGGTGTGGGAGGACGTTGACCAAATGAATAAAAAAAAGGATAGTTATATATATATATATACACACACTAAGCCTAAGGTTACTTTTCGTAAAAATGTCGGTTACAAACAATACATTATACGCCGCTTATTAAAGCCGAGTTATTATGACATAAAGTTGCATAGTTAAAATGAATAGATATTAAGTTGAGCGTCAGAATAATATTTCAAGCTGAAGTTCTAGCATGCTATAGAACAATTTGTATAAATTATTTTTTGATACACTTCTTTCATAAATTCTAATCGACAATTAACACTGTTAATTGGTTGGAAATAATAATTAGTTGAATATCATATCACATTTGCATAATTTGTTCAATGACCTTTATTTGTCTTTCTTTTTCCATCTTTAACTTCAGTCTGGGGATATCTGTAACCATCATATTAATTAATAACTGAATATAATAATAATGTCTTAAATAAAGGGGAGTTAGTTCAAATTTAGACATCAGTGTCCTAAAGGAATGGATCACGTTGCTTAATTTCTACTACACACACTTGGAGCTCTTCCGTGCGATGCCGAATTAAAAGTGACCAAGGAAAAGGGACACGACTAGCACAAAATTTTCCAATTCGAAACAAGTAATTTCTCATTTTATTAAAGATAAAGATACCCCTCGTTTTAAATATACTCAGCCATGCAAACTGTTGCAATAATACACTTTGATTGGAAGATGAGGTGTGGTATAATTAATAGTAGATGACAAAATCCGTTAACTTGTTAAGTTATTCAGTGGGCTCAGAGTGGCGCGTGTGAGGACAGGTGTCCATTTAGTGGCATCCGCTGCAGTTATCATTATATTTCCAACTAGATTGATAGGTTACATACTCTAAATTCAGCCACACAAATTAAAGAAAGCAAATCCAGCAAATATAATAATGCATCCACGTTTCGTTTCGTTTCGCTTCGTTTCTTATCTTTTGTATTAATACTATAGGCAAAGTTTCAGGTATGCCAATCACTTTATTAGAAGATTGAAATTTTGATTATTATGTCTATTAAGATATAAAATAAAAAAATATTAATGGTTCTAGTTGTTTTGTGAAATTGTGGTGGAGTCTTTAATTTTGTAGTGTTACAAAGGCCTTAACCTATAGTGTCGTTCTACTAACATGATGGTTTATTAATTACAGGCTATGTGTAGCTTGTCCCAGCCGGAGCAGGCTAGTATGGCTAGTAT
>NC_029791.2:101784420-101785046 GCF_000816755.2 Arachis ipaensis
ATATAAAAAAATTGTAGATAAAAAATTGAATTATAAATTTTTAGCGAAAAAAAAAATTGGAAATATTTTTATATGGTAGTAGTCTATATAGATAAAAAAGGCATTGACGATGTTGTTGTGAACATGCTGCGATTGTAATAGTGGAAAACTTTAAAAATTTATTAATTTTGCATAACATGAAAAAAAAAATCAAAGTTTATTTATAGATGTATATGGTCTAACTAGATGCGTAGGTATAATTTGATAAAACTTGGTAGAAAATTACTTGTGAGCAAAAATATACATGATTATTAGTACCATTAATGTTACTTAAGTGAAAAAATTTGAATGTCGGATGACTTTATATTTGACTTAGATAATAATGAAGTGAAAAAAAAGATATAGGATACTTTTTATATGTATTAGAAAAAAATTGAATGAGTGAAGTATTTAAACATTTATAAGGTCTCTTCTTACGTGCAACCTGTAAGTGAGTAATAAGATTGTGTAAGAGAAAAAATTTGTGAAGAATAAAAGTAAGAGTGTTGTGGTATGTATACATATCTTGGAAGATGATGTTATTGAGAATAAATAGTATGAATAGAATTCAATCTATTATGTATAAGATAATTTTTTATTATTATATG
>NC_029791.2:101785598-101818034 GCF_000816755.2 Arachis ipaensis
GAATATACATTGAATATAATTTATATATTTGTAAAATTAATTATTAGTTAATAACAAATCCGTCAACTTTTGATAGATTTTGATCATGAGTTATATGATTATAATGATTGAACTAAATAAAATTTTATCCAAGTGAATTGAATGAATAAAGAAATGAGTTTTTTGAGTCATTTATTAGTTCATTATGATAATGGTAATAAATTAGAGTTTGATAATTAAACCATATTCTAAAGATTAACAAAGAGCCAAAAATTATGGAAGGAATTATACTTTATTCTTCTCTTATTCTAATTAGTAAAATGATATTATTTCATACTATTAGATGTCAAAGAATGTTATTAGACGCCAAATTCTATTAGTAAATTTAATAATATATTACCGACTTAGTATTGAACATATCACTACTAGAAATAGGATTTTTTCGGACGAAAATTTCAAACGAAATTTATTCCGTCTGAATGACTTTTTCATTTCGGACAAATTTGAGATAAATGTTGAACAATTTTTAGTGGAAATATTGAAATAATATATTCTGTCTTAAATTTGTCTAAATTTTGTTCCAAATTTTGGCACCAAATTTTTTTTAGATGGCGCCAAAATTTTCATACAGATTAGCGACACATTTTGGACAAAAACTATAATTCGTCCGTATTCCATCTGAATATGCGCAATAACTTCAGACGGATTTGGGACGTATTTTGAAAAATGTTAATTCTATCCCAAATTTGTCTATAATTAGTCTTAAATGCTTTTACTATAACTAACCCTTTAAAGTAGACAAATTTTTTTCCCACAAATTTGAGACAAAATTAGCATCATTTGTAAATTTCGTTTGAAAGTTCATCAATTTTCAAACAGATTTCAAATATTTATTGAAAACTTTTAAAATTTAGTATAAAAATATTATTTATATTTTAAATTAGTCTATGATCTGTCCCAAATATTTTTGCTATTCCAAAATAAATTTTTTTTCCCTAAAATAACCTTAATTATATATAACTTATAAAAAGGTACCGTTTTTGTTTGCACCTTTCAATTCCAAAACCTCTTGATCAAAATATGAAATAATGATCATACCAATTAACATCTTATTTATTATTATACATATTTTTAAAAATTGGATTAATAGGCACATTAGTGCTTATTTATGCAGGCTTTTTTATATAAATAAGTAAATAAAATATATTAATTCCCATAATACGCATGCAGAAAAAGCTTTACAAAAATGCGCAAGGCCATTGTTCACAAAGCACCCGCGAAATGGATTTAGTCGCCATCTCAAGAGGGGCGCACACGAATTGGAACTTCTGGTGGGGAAAGCCATTTTGTGCCTAGCGCCAACGAAATGGGTACTTTTGGTGGGGCTATCATGAAATTTAGTTGGTTTATTTTTAAAATAAATTTTTTAATATTTTAAAAAATAAAAAATTATTTAATTTTTTATTAAGTTAATAATTTATTTTTATATAATATCAAATATGAAATAAATTACAATCTTAAAATAATTAATTGAATAGGGCCAACAGATTTTGTGATTTGTAGCCATCAATTAGCCATCAGTAGTGTTTTTAATGGTGTGAGATTACATCTAATGCTGGAGAATTACTCATTTTTCTTTTGATGGTTAAATGCTGGCCAAATTTTAATAAAAGTGCTGACTCCTAGACTTTCTCAATAAATTATATCTAATCTTCTAAAAAAAGTAAAAATAAAATATAATAAAAAAATCACGTAAAATAAAAAAGTCATATACTTTTTCATAAGATTAAGGTATATTAAAAATTTAAAAAAATACAAATAAATACATTTCTTAGTGGACTTTTTCATACTATTCATTTTGATCTTCATCCTCATTGTTCTCGTCGTCGTCCTCGTCCTCGTTCTCATCCTCATCCATATCTTCGTCCTCATCCCCAAGTGGCTCATCATCATCATCATCATCATCATCATCATCATCTTCTTCTTCTTCTTCTTCTTCTTCATATCTTGTACTATTTGTATCCAGTAAATCAACAATAATGTCAATATCATTTGAGATATGATTGTTAGATTGATTTGTGCCATCTTATTGATATGCAAAATCCTCTGTTGTTTCAATATCAATCTCACCTCTTGCTTTAGTTTTGAATACAAACCACCATTCTGCTTTTTCTTTGGTGTTGCTCATTGGATGAGGTGCAAAATATACTTGAATTGCTTTATGTGCAATGATAAACGGATCATATTTACCATATCGCCGATTCTTTCAAATCTGTATGATTCCATACTCTTTGTTTACCTTTGTTCCTTTGCCAATCGTGGGATCAAACCATTCACATTTAAATAGTACAACTCTTTTTAGTGGTAGTCCAGTATACTCAACTTGAATAATTTCATCAAGCTGGCTATAGAAATCATTTTCATATTCACCATAACCTGTGCCTTTGACACATATTCCATAATTCTGAATTGACTTTCCACTTGAGTGAGATCTTGTGTGAAACTTGAAGCCATTGACTTTGTAGATAGGCCAACATTTAACAATTCTCAAAGGACCTATGCCAAGGAATAAATATTCGAATTTGTCACATTATTTAAAGGATCATGAACCTGTATTAAATAAGAACCAATAAGTTAGAATATAATATGTCATCTACCAAAAAATGTGTGTACAATAAGACTATCATATCATGTTGACTTACATAATTTTTAAATCATTTTACAAAATCTGCTTCAATAAATTGATCAATTTGTTCATCACTTAAAGTAATACGATCTTGTCGTATGAAGTTCACAAAGATCCTGTAGTACATGAATTTCAAAAAAATTAAAATTATTAATATAAGAAAATATAATTAATAGTAAGAATATATATAGGAAGATAAATACTCACTCAATATATGGCTTAATTTCATCACAGTTTATTAGTATATGATTCATGGTTGCACTGAATTCTTTGTCATCTAAATAACGAGTTTTGCATTCACCAGCCAAACAATCAGGCAAATTAAAAATAGACAAAGTTGGTTGCATTGAATCATCACCCTCATCATTTTGCTTTCTGTCGATGCTAGTTTGGCTAAAATAGTACTCACAAAAGTGAGAAATCTCCTCAATTAGATATTATTCAACGATAGATCCTTCAACATGTGCTTTGTTCTTGACCTTTTTCTTAAGATAATGAAGAAATCTGTCGTAAAAAAAATTATAACAAAAATCAAATAACAAATAATTGGCTTAATAAAACAGTAAAAAGAAATTTGAGAATAAATATAGAGGTGTGACTAAGGTACCTCTCAAAAGGATACATCCATCTATATTGCACAGGACCACCGAGTAATGCTTCAAATGGCAAATGAATAGGTAGCTGTTTCATTGAGTCAAAAAATCCAGAAGAAAAAATATGTTCTAACTTGCATAGCACAATTGGAATATTTTCTTCAAGCTTATTGAGAACATCTTCTCGTAACGATGTTGAGCATAAATCTCGAAAAAATTGACTTAACTCTGTTATTGGCTTCCATATTTGCTCTGGCAATGAACTAAAAGCGATTGGGAGTAAACGTTCCATAAATATATGACAATCATGACTTTTCATTCCATATAACTTGCCCTCCTTCATGTCAACACATCTCCCTAAATTTGAAACATATCCATCAGGCATCCTTAACTCTTTCACACATTCACATATTGCCCTCTTTTGCTGGAGAGTAAATGTGTAATTTGCTTTAGGTTTTATAATTTTACCTCCACTTTGTTCTGGCAGTTCTAAAATTTTTCGCTTGCAGTATAATGATAGATCCATTCTAGCCTTTGCATTATCTTTAGTCTTCTCTTTGATGTCCATGACAGTATTGAATATATTATCAAATACATTCTTCTCAATATGCATTATATCAAGGTTATGAAGGATTAAATTATGACGCCAATAAGGCAAATCCCAAAATATGCTTCTTTTGGTCCAATTATGCATACTTCTATATCCTTCTATCTCAAGTTGCTCAACATCACTTATCTTATCATAATTCTGAACTATATCCCATATTTGCTCTCCAGTCAATTTTGACGGAAGTTCTGATCTCTCAATTCTATTCTTATAGAATGCATCCTTGTTTCTTCTAAACATGTGATTATCTGGCAAGAATTGTCTGTGACAATCAAACCATGATGGCTTTCTCCCATTTTTTAATTGGAATACCTTTGTTCGTTCCATACAGTATGGACATGCTAGCCTGCCTGCTGTCATCCATCCAGACAATATTTTATATGCAGGAAAATCATTAATAGTCTACAACAATGCAGCTCGCATTACAAAATTTGACTTGGAATGAATATCATAAGTTAAAACTCCATCTTCCCATAGTAGTTTTAGCTCATCAATCAAGGGCTGCAGGTATACATCAATCCGAGTTTTGGGATTACGAGGACCAGGGATAATCATGGATAAAAACATGTAAGGAGTTTTCATGCACATAGAAGGAGGCATGTTATAAGGAGTGACAATTACTGACCAACATGAATATTGTTTACCAGATTGACCAAAAGGGGTGAATCCATCAGCACATAATCCTAGTCTGATATTGCGTGGTTCTTGAGAAAATTGTGGATGTTTTCTGCTTTTGAATCCGATAGATGCTCAAAAACTCCTTTAAACTCGTGATAAAAATGCCATCGCATGTGAGGTGCTGTGTTCATTGAAGCATAAAGTCTTCTTAAACGAGGTATAAGCGGTAAATAATGCATTCGTTTCAAAGGCACTTGTTTACCCTTTTTACCTATCTTATACCTTGGAGAATGACAAAATTTACATTCCCTTCTTGGTATATCATCCTCATTGTAATACAGCATACAACCATTAATGCAACAATCAATTTTATTACTTTCCATGCCAAGTTTCGATACTAGCTTCTTTGCTTCATAAAAATTGGAGACAAGTTATCCTTCGGCATCACTTCTTTCATAGCTTTCACGAAATCATCAAAGATTTATTGAGATACATTCCCTTTAGCTTTTATACTCAACATTTTAACTGTCATTGATAATTCTGAATGATTAATACATCCCTCAAATAATGGGCGCTGAGCAGACTGTAATAAATCATAAAATTTTTTAGCTTCTGCATTCGGAGGCTCCTCCATGTGTTCTTCAAATTGACTCATAAATTCTGGTCCAGCAGTATCAACCATCATAGATTCATACGAATTTCTTATTGGCACATTAGCATGCGGAGAAGAACATGTACCTTCTTGATTATTATCTTGATCTACATTCAAATGCAAAGGACTCTCTCCATGTGAATCCCAACACCAGTATCTTGGCATGAAACCATATTTATATAAATCTAATGAAACCTCATCCGGAATTAAGAAAATCTTATTTTTATGTTTGTTGCAAGGACATCTAAGTACACCGCCTTCAAGTATAAATTGAAGTTGTTTTGTAACTGTATCAATAAAATTTCGAACACCATTAACAAATTCCTGTCGTAATTCTCCTCAGTTTGGCAAATTTCTATTGTACATCCACTTTCGATGTTCTGGAATTTCCATATCTACATATAAAGTATATTAAAAATTAGATTAATTAAATTATATTTTTATGAGATAACCAACTATGAGTATAATTAATTTAATGTTACAAAATTATAATATTATATTTTGATAAATAATAAATAATCGAATCGAACCGACTGCTTCGACCAAAAAATCGATCAAATCCAAAAAAAAATCGGTCCGATCGTAGCGTATGAAGTTTGAAGTTTAAAATTTCTCAAAATGTGTGAATTGGAGTTCTAAAATCGAATCGAACCGACTGCTTCAACCAAAAAATCGATCAAATCCAAAAAAAAATCGGTCCGATCGTAGCGTATGAAGTTTAAAATTTCTCAAAATGTGTGAATTGGAGTTCGAACCCTTGTCATTTACAATAAAAATATCTTTCTCTGCCACTAAGCTGATTTATGTCTTATTAATTTATATGCAAATTATAATATATATAGATATATTTTATCAAATAGTTTACTTCTACTTAATTAGAGATCTACTGGAACCTTACTAAATCATACCGGTATTATAAATCTCATCGTTTTGAATATGACCGTTCATTGTTTCAAGTTTTTAACGTTATTTAATTTAAAACTTAAAAAGTATTCCATCCGTATGGCTGTGTTTGTTTATAGAGACAGACAGAGACAATAAGATGGAGACACTAAAAATTATTCTTTGTGTATTGTGTTTGGATACGATGTACAAGTCACTAATGTAATATCCAGTATTATGTTTGGATACACATGGACAAGACTAAAATATTATATAAAATGACTAAAATAGTCATGTAATTCCAAATTTTCTACATCAAATACAAACTAATTTAATAGAAAATGAGAGGACATAGGAGTACAGACAGAACTTGAAAAAAATGTTTGAAGAGGCAAAAAATTTTAATAAAAAAATATATAATAATATTTATATTAAAATAAAATTTATAAATATAATTATTTTATTTTTAAATTTAATATTTATATGTAGCAATACATATGGTTAAGATTAACAAAAAAATAAATATGAGTTTGATTAATAAAAAAATTTGTTTAGGTTAATAAGCCAAACTAATTTTAAATAAAAAATCAATTTTAAAAAGGAATTCGTTTTTACATGAAAAAAAATAGTTTTTGCACATAAAAAATTTATTTTTATTTAGAAAACCAATTTTTTTTATCTAAAAACTTATTTTTCTTTAAATTATATAAAATCAATTACAACTTATAAATTATTTTTTAGCATTTTAAAAGATCAATTTTACCTTTGATAATATTTTTAAAAGTTTTAAGATTAATTATTTTTGTTATTATTTTTATTACAAATCAAATAATATAATACAAGGTTAAAATGGTATTGAAGTAAGAACGATAAGAAGGAAGGAATTATCCAGTCCAATAAAAAATTCTACAAAAAGGAGAGAATACCTGAAAGAAAGAGAAAGAAAGAACGCAGAGATAAAGAAAGACCAGGAAGAAGAAAGTACCTCTCTGAACACAACGCAATAAGAAAAATAAGAAGGAGTAACAGTGGAATAATAAAAAATATCTATAGACAAAAAGAAAAATAAAATTTATAAAAAAGTCTGTGTCCATCCTTCTAAATCCCGTGTCCATCACTGTCCTTCGTAAAAGAGTGGACACAAAAGTATAAAAAACTGTCTCAGAGACAATATGTTCAATGTCCATGTCCCTACTTTCAAACATTTTTTAGACATGTATTGTCCATGTCTCTGTGTCGTGTCTCCGAAAACAAACACTACCTATATGTTTTTAAAAAGATAAAAAAAGATAATTTTTTAAAAATCAATTCAAACTTATTCTTTATCAATTTTACTCTTTATTATTTTTTTCATAAAAAGACACAAATAACTTTTTATCTTAAAAATTATTAATTCAACTAAACAAGATAAATTAAATAAAGAACTAATCGGTAAATAATAAAATTATTAATAATGAAAAAGTATAATAATAAACATTAAATCACATAATGATAGATATTAAAAAAATTTTACCTATGTACGGATTGTAAGATGGATCGAAAATTTGCGAGTTAAGATAATTTGTCTTATTGGAACGATGGGGTGGGTACTTATAAAGATACTCCAACCTCAGAATATATTTAAAAAGTATATGTGTGTGGAATGACTAATGTAATTGAGGGGTCTCTAACATCTCTTTATATAATTTGAGACAATTATCTTATCTTATCTTATCTTATCTTATCTATCTTATCCATTAATATAAAAGATGTATTTAATTATGTTGATCTTCTAAATATTTAATTTTTAAGATTATTATATATTAGGATTTGGTTGAATTAGTCCCACATTGCTTAGGATAGCAAATAAAGTGGGTGGCCTAGGCTATAAATATGAGGCTAAGTTCTCCATATTTTTTACACCAGTCGGAAACACTTAAAGCTTGTATCTGACTTTTTTTTTCCTCTATACTCTTTGATTAGAGAGTGTTGTGAGGTGTAGTTAAATATTTGCTTTGAGAGTATGGGTGTATTGGGGTGTCGGTGTTATAGAGAAAGAAGTCTATGTGTTGTAACAATTTTCACATAGTGATATTCTTTGGTTGTCATTTGACAACAGCCGTGGTTTTTTTCTCCAGTAATTGGGGTTTTTCACGTTAAATTCTTGTGTTGTGATTGTGTCTATTTTATTTCTCTGTGAAAGGTATTTTCTCAAGGGGGAATGGTGTATTATTCCCAACATGTGGTATCAGAGCTTCGGTTCGGTGGGATTTATTCTTAGTATGCTCTGTGGTTGCAGCCTAGTCTGACAGTTCGGTGGGATTTATTCTTAGTATGCTCTGTGGTTGCAGCCTAGTCTGACCTTCCACATCAGAAAAAAATTTTGTCCTGTGGCTTGAGGTTGATCTTTGGTTGCTGTTGTTGTTGCTGGAAGGCAGTGTGATACTATGAGAGTGCATTTTGGAAAGGTTCTGGCTAAGGAAAGACTTGGTATTTAAGTGTGTCCATTGTGACCCACCTCTCTTTCCTGGGGACCCTTCCTAGTGCACGGTCTACAGTTGAGTTATACTATTTCAGTATACGGTTGCAACAATGTCAGGATATTCAAGTGCTGTGAAGCTTGAAATAGAGAAATTTGATAGAAGAATCAATTTTGGCTTGTGGCAAATACAAGTTAAGGATGTGTTGATACAATCAGGTTTGCACAAGGCGTTGAAGGAGAAGATCTCTGGTATGAAGGATGAAGAATGGGAAGAACTAGATTTGAGAGCTGCAAGTGCTATTTGCCTGTGTTTGGCTAAGAATGTTCTTGCAAATGTGCAAGGAATGAAAACAGCTAAGGAACTTTGGGATAAAGTCGAAGGGTTATATCAGGCAAAGGGCATCTCAAATCGGTTGTCATTGAAGGAGCAATTCCATAATCTACGCATGGATCACAATGTGAAAATCTCTGACCATCTTAGTGCTATCAATGGTATTGTCTCTGAATTAGAGGCAATTGGAGTGAAAATTGATGATGAAGATAAGGCACTGAGGCTCATATTGTCTCTTCCTTCTTCCTATGAGTATATCAAACCTGTTTTAATGTATGGGAAGGAAACTCTGAATTTTGAAGAAGTTGCCAGTAAGCTCATTGTTGAATAAAGAAGAATGAAAAATGAGGGTAGCACTTCATCAGATTTGGCGCTTGTAGCTAGAAGTGACAATTATGGAAAAGGAAATCGTGGAAGGAGTGTAATATGCTGGAAATGTGGAAAGCCTGGACATGTAAAGAGAAATTGTCCAGGTAATGCAGTTTTAGAAAAAGACTCTCAATCTGATACTTGCAATATTGCTCTCTCTATGAGAGAAGATGATGTTCTCTAGAAGATAAGAAGTATCCTCATGGTATTGCCGCACTGCTATGGATAAGGATAAGTTGTGGCAATCGGGTCCATAATTGCACACGGACATTGGTTGGCGTTGAGATGCAAGGTGTGTGGCGGAGTTATGTCCATGGCTGAAGAACTTCCAGGAAAAGCCAATTTGGAAGTTGCACCATGAATTTTCAGCAAGGTTTCGATCTGTACCAAGGTGAAATGCTTGGAGTGGTCTAATTCCAAGTGAGTATACTTTCATGGTGGAGTATGATAGTTCTCTAAACTATGATTGTCAGTATAGACAATGGCAGCAAAGAATTGTCGGTGTTGACTATGGAAGCTGAAGATGTGTGACTATTTCAATCAAGGTGGAGATTGTTAGGATTTGGTTGAATTAGTCCCACATTGCTTAGGATAGCAAATGGAGTGAGTGGCCTGGGCTATAAATATGAGGCTAAGTTCTCCATATTTTTTGCACCAGTCGGAAACACTTAAAGCTTGTATATGCCTTTTCTTTTCCTCTATACTCTTTGATTAGAGAGTGTTGTGAAGTGTAGTTAAATATTTGTTTTGAGAGTGTGGGTGTACTGGGGTGCCAGTGTTAGAGAGAAAGAAGTCTATGTGTTGTAACAATTTTCACATAGTGATATTCTTTGGTTGTCATTTGACAACGGCCGTGGTTTTTTTCTCCAGTAATTGGGATTTTCCACGTTAAATTCTTGTGTTGTGATTGTGTCTATTTTATTTCTCTGTAAAAGGTATTTTCTCAAGGAGGAATGATGTATTATTCCCAACATTATATAACAAAAATTTAAAAACATAATTTAATTCAAATACTTTAAAATTAATATTATATATAATTTTTTAAAATATCTATCTTTTAAAAATCAATATTCCTTAACTTATTTTTAGATATTTTCGTTATAATTTTATCTTTTTTTTAATTTGAAAGTAAAAATTAGATATAATATTAATTTTAAATATTTTCGTTATAATCTTATCTTTTTTTAAATTGATAGTAAAAATTAGATATAATATTAATTTTAAAATTTATTATATGTAGTTATTTTAAAGCCACTTATTTACTTGCGCCAAAAATCAAAATTTTTAATCAAAACCGCCATTTGGGTTCCAGGGATTTCAGATTTAGAGTGCCTTTTCCCTCCTCATATCACAGCTAAGGTCACTTTCTTCTGTGTGCTCTGCCCCCTGCTTGTGGCCGCCATTGATCTTCCGGGACGAACGCTAGGCAAGCCTCGGACCTCACACCTCAGGCAACCTCCACGCTCGTGCGCCGCGCTCAAGGCTACAACCCCAGTCGCTCACACTGCTTTGCTCACACCGTTCTGCCTCCTGCATGTGGTCACCTCCTCCGGTCTCAGAACTCGTACCCCCGCCAGCCTCAGACACTGTACCTGAGACGACTTCCACCCTCGTGCTTAGCTAGGTTACCCTTGCCTCCTTCTCCTCTCTATGCATCCTCTGTCAGGTTCTAATTTTTATGAGTAGTAATTGTTACTCTGTCAGATTCATTGTTAATTAATTTTCTTCATTGTTAATTTGATTGTTACTCAGCATTGTTCATTGTTAATTTGGTTGCTAATTTTTGTGCGTCCTCTGCCAGCTTGATTTGTATTTTTTTTTCTTTTTATTTATGCATGATTTTTCTGTTTTTAATGTCAATTTTAATAATTTGTCAATATTTGTTTGCGAGTAACCAAGCAATTCAATGTGTGTATATGCTGAGGCTGAGATTGAGAAAATGCATCTATGTAGATTGTGTGTCATTCATCAAATTGTGTTTAAATGATTATATAAAACAGTGATTTACTTAGTTTGTGGCTTGCAAGTAATCACTTGAATAGAGACAACCTTAATTACTTCTATTGGTTATTGGCTGTGATGAGTGTTCTCAACTTTGTGTTTTACTTAGTTTGTGCTTCTTGGTATAAGTACAAAGCAGTAGAAGACAAGCACCGTGATTCAAAAGATAATGCTCTTGAAATGGTTAATGCGTAGGCCTGTACGCTCTTCATTGTAATTTATATATGCTGCTGTTAGTTCTTACAAGAAGCTAGTTAAACTGTATAACAAGAAAATTGTTATTATTAATAACTGAAAATAATGATTATAGTTGGCTTTTGTATGTGCTATGGTTCCTATTAAGACAGCAATGACTATTGGTTCCCAAATTCATTCCTGGATCATCATTAAGCAATCATACTGCAAGTTGAACAAAGTAATATAAGAAACAGTCCTTGTATATAAGCAATCTTAATGCATCCTTGTTTCTTAAATATTCTTCTAAATAACAAGTTTAAAAATTCATTAACATATATAATGTTAATATGTTAGAGTAGTCTTAAAATTGTACCTTCTTTCTTTGAAACAATTAAGATTGTTAAAAAGTTTAGCATGATAAATCTTGTATCCATTAATATTTTATGATTTTGAAAAAGGAAAAAGGAGCTAATTAGCGACTTTAATTTGCTATTTTCTTTATAGTCAATGATTCAGTGTGGTCTTTACTTATAGAAGCTTTTATAGGCAATAAATAATAAATAATTAGTAGGATTGCCCTTGTTTTCTTCTTCTCTCTGTGTGTGCTCTGTCACTGCCAGGTTCTTATTTTTGTGAGTAGTGATTGTTAAAACAGTTTTATTTATAAAAAATTTCATTTCTTCATTGTTAATTTCCTTTTTTCATTGTTTATTGTTAATTTCCTTTCTTTATTGCTAATTTAAGAGAAGAAAGGGAAGAAGGCTTATACTTCTCCCAACAATTTTCATCTAATTACTTTTAGAGTTCACTCAAAGTGGAGATTTCATAACCCAGTATTAGTCTATTTTAAACTCCCAAACAAATGCCATGTTAATCCCTAATATAATTCATCTTATCCTTAACCTTGCCTCTCCTTTCCTCATAACTCCCAAACACATTTCATGTCTTAATAATAACAGAGAAAAAGAATCATGTAATTTTTACTTACACTTCTGAATGATCTGAAATTTAAATTAAGAGAATTTTATGAGCCCATGGAAACATAGCAGAGGAATAAGAAAAAATAAAGCAGTGTAAGTGCAGTTAGGTGAATGTCTGAGTTGATGAATTATTTTCCGCTGTAATTTAATAGAGAAACCGCAAATTAATTGAGAAATTATTCACATTATAAATATTTCATTTCTTAATGAATTGCTTTTTGTTAGTCAACTTACCGACCATGACGGTTGCAATTTACAAAACTAGATGAGAGGTTAAAAAAGTGTATACTTTTTAAGCGTTTAAGTTTGTAATTCAAAGTGCGTATTATTTTTTGAAAATTATATTACACTTAGGTATTTATTTGAAATTAAATCATATTAAATTCACAAATCATGAGTTGTTCGTATAATAATTTTATACTTTATTCATCCGATTTTGAATCTATAGTCTTTTATAAATATGAGACTTTCTTTTCTTGATTGAATTCATCATATTATTCTTAGTTTATCTATGTATATAAGTAGTAAATATTGATAAGAATTATCTAATATAGTTGTGAGCAATAATAGTTCCTGATTGCATTATTTCATATTATTCTTTGGCTTCAATATGGAATTTGCACTTGTACAATGGAATAGTTGTGAGCAGTAGTGGAATATAAGTATTATATATATAAAAAAATGACTTTAATTTTAACAATACTTAAACTTAATTAAAGTCAATTAGTTGCATTTTACTTAAATTATTTCTTCTATACGCTTCTCAAGAGTTGTGAACCCTTCCTGAATTGTTTAAGTTTGTTAACTTTTTTATTGTATTCTTTGTATGGCTTCTTTTAGAAAAGCAGGAGTCAGTAACAAGCTATACGCACACATATTTTAGTGAAGACTACGGCATAATCATGTATTCTTATGAAGAAAGGAGTAAAAAGGTATTTATGACTGGAATTTTGATGCTAAAACACCTAGCGTTGTATTATGTGATTATTTGATGTAATTGACTTTGGTTTTTGACTATGAATTATAATTGTCATTGATATTATTGTGATTATAGTTTATTGGTTGGATTTAGTTTGATTATGTCTGTGTTGTAATTATGACTATGAACTTGTTAAAATGCTCATGTGTACATATATTAGTAGTTTAGTACTAAAGCATAGTAGTACTTTATTTTACATCCTCATGGATTATTTTGGCAGCTAAGTATTATTTTACATTGTTATTTTTTTAATTCTTTCGATGATGTACATGTTACTGAAATTTAAATGCAATGTCTTACTAATCTTATAAATCTTTGTTGTTTTAGATGTCAGGTTCTAAAAAAAATAAAAAACACTTGTCAATTAAAGTACAAAAGTCTGGTAATAAGGAGGTGATTAGTGCACACAAAACTAAGCTTTCACACCCTAAACCTACAAAATCACGAGCTCCAGTTCCTTCACATGTATCTAAAAAGCCTTCAGCATTACCACCCTCTTCTTCGCAGCCACCACAAAAATTCAAGAGAAATTTACTATCTTTCCATGCCGATCATACACTATCACCATCACCATCACCAGCTGAATCACCATACTGTTCACCTATCCAACCTCAGTCATTTGATAATGCTCCTAATAATGAACGAAATTTACATTATGCTCACTCATAGGATGAAAATCAGCAAGATGAATCTATTGCTCAAGAAGGTGAACTTGTCACTCAAGAAGGGCTCTTGAAAATAGTGCCTTTTGGCAATGAGTAAGTACAACAATCACTTTTGTGTTTTAACGTTTTCTCTATATTGTTTTTATTGTGAATACATGTGTAATTACTCATTATTTGAACTTCTTATAGGTTTAATCCATGTACTGCTGTTCGTCATGTAACAAATGCCATTAAAAGCAAATTTTCATAATTCTGCCCTTCCTGGGGACATGCCAGTGAGCAAATGCGAGATTTGTGGTTTACTGAATTTAAGGTAAGTATTTATTATCATTTTTTTGCTATTTTGATATTATACATAGTGTGTAATTCAATGTATATGTTTGTTTTCTTTTATAGAAAAATTGTATGTGGGAACCTCAACACAATGCAAGAATTCGTCAAATTTTTTAGATTAAAGGGAGTGCTTGATTAAGATCGTTGATGAATCAGGAGAGAATCAATTATTCAAAAGACCCTAAACCCTAAACCCAAAATATATTCCTGAACCTGTTTGGCATCAACTATTACATTATTTTGCTACAGATTCAAAATTTAAGAACTGGTCAGCAGCAAATACTGTGAATCAAGCATCAAATGCTGGAAGTTCCATGCATACTGGTGGTTCCATATCTATGGGTGAACATGCACGCAGAATGGTAAGATAAAAATAGTTTATTTTTAGTCTTGTTCTTATTATGTGCAATGTTTTCTTATTCTTTTTTCTCTCCTATCGATTAAAACTGTTATATTATAAGAGAAAGCTACGGGAGTAAAACCTTCTCTAGAGGAGGTTTATACTAAATGCCATACCAAAAAGGACAAAAGTTGGATTGATGAAAGATCTGAGAAAGTCATTGTATGTGATGCTAATTTGTTCTTCTTTTTGTTTTTTTCAACTGCTAATTTTTACTATATGTTAGTATTTGTTCATGGCATATTTAGTTGCGATTAACATGAATTGATTTTGTAGGATGAATTCAAAAAGCGAAAGACAGAACTTTCTCAAGTAGCTTTATCCTTGGATAATGAGGGAGATGTTGAGGCATCTACGGAAGGCTTAGATATATCAGATGATTATACTGTTTGGAACGAAGTTGTGACAAAGGGAAAAAAGAAAGCTGCTTTTGGTTTAGGTTCTTTTGGTTTAAATCTCTCTTCAAAGTTGGATTCCAGAAATTGTTCAGAGACATCCAAAGACAATCTAAATATTGAGCAAGAACTTCACATGTGGAAAGAAAAGGCAAATGAGTAAGAAATGATCAATGAAGAGCAAAAGGTTAAGTTGAAAGATGCTGAGCACAAGTTAAAAGATCAAGGACGTCAACTAAAAGTTCAACAGAAAAGAATTGGTTCTACTAAAAAGATAATTCATGCTTTGTATAAAAAGTTGAATCTCCCACTTCCTTCAACCTTGTATGATTCTACGGAAGATGAGCTTGGGACAGGCTCTAGTGATAATAACATGTGATTGATATTTGGAGTATATGTTTTTTCTGATTTAGATTAAGGAATTTTTAGGTGAATTAGTTAGTACATTTTATTTTATTCATGATATTTGACCTTTTTAAAGGCTTTCTTTGTTTTAGTTTAAGTATTTATTTCTTATTTTAGTTTGATTACATTTATGGACAAAAGTATTTTAATAATAAATAATTTTTTAACTCTTTTATGGTAATTAACTTTTTCATGATTTTATTATGTGTTTAGAATTTGGATGATGTAATATGAAAAAAATGATTATGATGGTCTTAATATAGAAAGAAAATTGAATACAATTTATTTTCTAAAATATTTTTATCTATTAAATAGCAAATTATTTTGTATGAAAATTATTTGAAATATTATATTAAATTTGTAGAAAAATTGTGCGAAAATAATTTTTTGTTTTGTATGAAATTTGTTTCAAATACGTAAATTTTTTTAAATTAAATTTGTCTGAAATTTAATTGAAAAGAAATATTTGATTTGTCTAAAATTTGTTTGAAAAAGATTTGTTATATTTGACTAAATTCGTTAGAAATTTGTCTGAAATAAAGTATATTTTTTGTTTGAAATTTGTCTAAAAATTAATATTTTTATGTTTGAAATTTGTCTGAAATACGTTGTTTTTTGTTGGTTAATCTGTCTGAAATTCGTCTAAAATACATCATAATAGTTAGAAATCTAGCAGATAAATGCCTATTCGAAATCTGTCACAAAATCGTCTGAAAAAAATTTCGGACGAAATTTCAGACAAAATTTAAATTAGCAACAAGGCTTTTTGGGACAAAAAAAATTTGTCCCAATTTTGTTTAGAAGAAAAAATTTGTCTCTAATTTGTTCGAAATTTATTTTAATTTCATCTCAAAATTCGTCCGAAAAACCCCTATTTCTAGTAGTAACTTATAGAGTCACACACTAATAAATATTATGATCTTTGCTAAAGAATTATTTAATTATTATTTTAATTCGATTAAATAAATAATTATCTTAATTCGAATAGAATATTATTATTTTTTGCTAGAACCAATAATATAATAATTTTATGATAATTTAGAATGTTAAATGACCATTAAGAATAATTAGTTATTTTACCGTTTTAAATTTTAAGCTTAGTTTGAATAAGATCTTAATTGATTTGTTATTTTCGTACTCAAATATTATATATAATCTATATTGTTTGAATAACATCTTAAATACAAAATAAATAAATTATGGAGTAATTTATTATTTTATCTGTGTTATAAATTCTTACTAATTATCATAATTTATGTTTTCTTTATTATCTCTTTTTTGGCTTTTATCATGGCTTTTTTTTTTGTTATCAGATTTTATTATGATTAAACTCTTGCAATAAATAAATCAACCTATAATATGACTCCATTTCGACACCCAAACATTATAAAGTCAAAAGTCAAAACTATAAGGCACATTCACGATTTCTACCACGACTACTTATGAAACCTCCCAAACCATTTTATGATGGGAAGTTCTCTGGTGCTAATTGCAAAAATCAACATGTGATGATGAGTGTGCGTGGCGGGTGGAAGTGTGACGCATGTACTTGAAGCATGACTGCTTCCGTTTTCCGTTCTAGGCAGAGAACACGATTAGACATGATTATGTATTTAGTTTAAAAGTTTTTGGATTGAATACAATGGATATGTGGATAGCCATAACTATTAGACCACACAATTTATTGATTTATTGTTTTTAATTTGGAATGAAAAAATTTTAAGTAACATGACCAGATGGCCTTGAAAAAAAACTGTTAGCCTTTCAAAAAGTTTTGTTAATATTACATGTTTTAAGTTTAAAAAGTATATTTACTTTACCCAAATTTAATTTATTTTGAAAATAAATAATACCTATTAAAATTCTTATATTATTTGTAAATATTTACTAAATGTAGTTATGGTTTGGCAGATAGTTGTGTGTTATTCTATTGTTAAAAAAAATAACTTAAATTATTTAAAAATAAGTGGAGATAAAAATATTGGGAGCATGTAAGAAATTTTTAAGAAGTACGTTTTACATAATTATTGACTAATAATGGAAAAAAATAATATTCATGTGAAGGGAATATAATTTATACTTGAGAGATAAATGTTCGACTAAAGTTGAATTAATGATTAACTTGATAAGAAATTTTAAGGTGTTTAATAAAGAAAAAAGCATAACTTGCCTAATTTACTTGTCATTTTTTGAAGAGTTGAGTCTAATTTTTTAAAAAAATAAAAAAGAGAAAAAATATTACATTAACACTAAGTAGTTTTAATTCTCAAAATAAGTAAGTGATACAAAGCAAATATCATGTGTATTTGTAAGATTTCTAATATTGTTGGGATTATTAACATTATCATGGAATAACAAAATGAGATAAAATATCATTTTATATTTAAGTTAAAAATAAAAACTCAAATAATTTTAAACATAAAAATATGAATTAATTAAAAATTCATAACAGGCTCCCAATATTTTTATTCTTACCTATTTTTAAAAACATAACTTATTTTCTTGTCAATGAAGTAAAACACAACTATTTGCTGCCAACAAGTACACTGAGTCATATCAAGTAATATACTCATAATGAGTGTCGATTACACGAGGATTGATGGACTAAACAAGTAATAATTGATTAATTACTCTAGTTAGAAAAGTTGAAATGAGAGTTTGAATATCAAATAGCATAAAAGATAGTGAATTAAGAAAAGTAAATAGTAAATGTGTGAGAAAATATGATGAGCGAATATTTTATACGCTTTTTGACATCATTTTCATATAGTTTTTAGTAGTTTTTATAAGTTTTACTGTTAAAATCATATTTTTGGTTTCTACTATAAGTTTTTGTGTTTTTCGGCAATTTCAGGTAATTTTTTGCTGAAATTGAGGAGTTAGAGCAGAAGTCTGATTCAGAGACAAAAAAAAGTACTGCAGATGCTGTCCAGATCTAACCTGCTCACAAGCAAAGAAGGCAGTAGTACCAAAGTTAGTTCAGAAAGACAAAACAACTCCAACTCTCAACTCTATTTCTATTGTTGCTTTCCAATTAGAATAACAAGTACTTATACAAAATTCTAAACATAATCACATCTACAACCTTCTGATTCTGCCTGACTAAGACCTGCAAGACAATCATAAGCTTACTTCAAGTCACAATCCTCGTGAGATCGACCATGACTCGTTCAGGTATTACTTGGACGACCCAGTGCACTTGCTGGTACTGCTGCTGTTGTACGAAATAGTGTGACGCCCACCAAAATTCTATAAAAAAAAAGAGTTAAAGCTTTAAAGATGTTTAGATTGGAAGTAACATTCAATGTCAACTATCTTGATTATGCAAAGATTGAATTTATGGCAAATATTGGGTGATTAAATTCCTATTCCTAGATAATTCAATTTCCTCTAACCCAACTAACTGTCAATTTCTTGATCAATTAATTGTGTTAGAAAGTTAAGTTCAAAATCTGATTTATAAGCTACACAATCCCTAAGAATCCAAAAATAATTCGACTATATGTCATGTATCACATTAAATCCAGACAATTAAGGAGTTGTGAGAATAGAATTTCAAACTTTAATTATAGTGATGTAACTTTTCTAAGATTCAAAAGAATTCAATTTAGATTAGGATTATTTTTCAATACACACTAATCCGTAGGATGAAGAATGAAACCACTTCTTAAACATAAATCAATGCACAAATCAAGAGTAGAAAAATAAATAATTATTAATCCATCAGAGTAAACAGAGCTCCTAAACTTAACAATGGAAGTATAGTGGCTCATGCTTTTTTCTTTACTAAACACCTTAGAATTTCTTATCAAGTTAATTATTAATTCAACTTTAATCGAACATTTATCTCTTCCAAATATAAATTATATTCCCTTCACATGAATATTGTTTTTTCCCATTCTTAGTCAATAATTACGTAAAACATACTTCTTAAAAATTTGTAATATACTAATAGAATAAAACACAACTATCTACCAAACCATAACTACATTTAGTAAATATTTACAAATAACATAAGAATTTTAATAGGTATTATTTATTTTCAAAATAAATTAAATTTGGGTAATGTAAATATAC
The DNA here is from genome assembly GCF_000816755.2 of Arachis ipaensis. Classification (NCBI taxonomy): domain Eukaryota; kingdom Viridiplantae; phylum Streptophyta; class Magnoliopsida; order Fabales; family Fabaceae; genus Arachis; species Arachis ipaensis. The sequence goes on from NC_029791.2 coordinate 101,805,189, forward strand.
TTTTTAAGCTTAAAACATGTAATATTAACTGATGCAAAACTTTTTGTAAGGTTCACAGTTTTTTTAAACGTCATGTTATCTAAAATTTTTTCATTCCAAATTAAAAACAATAAATCAACAAATTGTGTGGTCCAATAGTCATGGCCCATCCACATATCCAGTCCAAAGATTTTATTAAACTAAATACAAAATCATGTCTAATCATGTTCTCTGCCTAGAATGGAAAACGGAAGCAGCCATGCTTCACGTACATGCGTCACACGCCCACTGCGCTACGCACAGTCATCATCACATGTTGATTTTTGCTATCAGCACCAAAGAACTCCCTTTTTATTATTCAATCTACTCATGTTGCAACTAAAGCCAGCAACCAACACGTGATATTGGCTGCCTTTTTTTGTCTTTCAAAACCTAGTAGACATACATTTTGGTAATTTTACTGCTCCTTAAAAACAAAACGTAAATCTATCACTGGTCCATAGAAGATTGGAATTTCAATAAAGGACTTGTCATACTAAAAACTCTTCCAATACTATGTTTATTTAAATGCGTTGATACTATGCAATGCATAATTACTGCATAAACAATTATTTGAAATAAAAAGTTTAAATTTGAAAAAAAAAAAGCAACTTACAACATCGTTTACCAAGTATTTTACAATCAAGAATAGGAAATTAGTGCGCTAATCTCTTAAGTTAAATACAGGTCTAAGATAACCATACTTTGGTAGCAAACAGAGCATGGTAAACATCTATCAATGTATCCGATCCTGCTACCAAGAAAGTTTCTAGTTATATAGGGAAAACTCCTTAGACAATTTGTTGTAGAATAAGTAAGATAACAACTTTCACCATTCGCTGTACTTGTATTCATGCTCCAAGTTGATATAACTCCCTTCAATTATACAATAAATTACAAAGAAAATTGTATATACATCATGATACACGGGGAGAGGTGAATAATTTGTTACTAAAAATAATTTACATGGTTTTTATGCATATTAGCATAACTTTTACTTAAGGATTTTTTTATTTAAATTAATTAAATATATTATTTATTAAAAATTCGTAAAGTAGAGAATATTTATTGATATACATAATATGTTACAGGTGCTGTTCATTAAATATATTTCGATAACTAAAAATCCAAAATATGATACAAGAAAATCTGAATATATTCCAGATACATTTGAGATATGGTACAAAATCAAAAATAGGTACACATTGCCCGAGATACATGTATTAAAAGAACGTGATCACAATATTCAAGATATACACAGACGACAATATATAATGAGTGCAGTCGAAATATTAACTCATTTGTGAAATTTTTTTAAACTTTGGTAACTTTTTAACATCTTTAGTTTTAGTACTTTTTAATGGCTAGGAATTTTTGATAACTGCGGAATGGCCAAAAGAAAAAGGAAGAAGAAATGGAATACCCCCACTAGTTGGAGTTTTCGACACATACTCTTCAGAAGAACCATTCTCATTGGACGACCCGATATCAACAACATAATCTAAATTTGAGTCACTATCGTCCTCTTTGACGCTATCTCGAGGCTGGTGAAACAATATTGTCTCCACTAGGACTACCTACCAGATAGAAAAGGATGACTCAACCACCACCAATGTCACAAACCATCGCATACCACTCCATCACATGTTGTGGTATTAGCCTAGTATGTATGCCAAACACTACCCTCACATGCTGATCAACTTTGAGCCAAAATACCCTGTTAGTAAACCCTCCACTTGGCAATGCTAATAAAAATTTATGTGCAACTCTTTCAACCTCTTTGAAATCTATTATACCCATGTTGCTCAGTGTGGCATTCTTTAGCACATCTAGAGGATCAACACACCGAATACGCAACATTACAGTTTTCCTATACTCTAATACGACACCTTCGTCATCATTTTTTATTGTCCCATTGGGATAAATTATTACAAAAAAAGAATTGATTATTATTTATGTGTATGTAAAGAAGTATAAAGACTAAAAGTAGAGAGACTAATGATTGAGTAAGGAAGTTTCTTTATAGATATTTTTTTATGTAGTCATCTAGGATATAAAGACACTTAATAGATAATTAGATAGTATATTAGGTAATGTGATCCTATTTTCTTTATGGCCTCCTTTTTTAAACTTGTTCACTTTAGTTTCAAACTGGATGTGGAACTTATTTGTTGGCGAGTCTGTCAAGTTGATATTTCAGGAGAGATTTTTATTTTGTCTCTTCACGATTGATCAGGAACAGAGCAACCTCTTTTCTTTTGGTTGCTGTGACTTTTGAGATATTGATAAAGTAGAAGACAATTTTATTTTATCTCATATCGAAGGAAAACAGAAGAAGAGTAGAGAAGAGAGAATCACACAGTTATGTATCCTGGTTCAACTACCATGTACAATGTGATCTACATCCAGTCTCCACCACAACAGTGATAGAATTTTCACTATACTTTTCAAAGATTACAAATACGAATTTTTCTATGATTCCAATCCTATCTGGAACAAACCCAGCTTCTACCCAAGCTAGATTTAGCTAAGTTTATTCCCTAGACTTTCAACCACTAAGTATTCACCCAACTTAACAAGGAAATCCCTCAGGATCATGTGTATAACGGATTGGTGCTTGTATATAGGGATTATTTCTGTGTTCTAATCAGGTTAATCAAAGCACACATTAAGGGGGAGCATGTTGATCAAGAGAAAGGGGAAGCAGTCCGTGAATCATCAAAGGAAAGTTTTCTCTTCTAATCTTTTTATTTTAAATTCATTTTAGTAATGTTTGTCATCAAGGACGAGATTGTTGAGTTTGAAAAACTAATATGATGAACAAACATTATTATATTGCTACTAATTGGTTGTTTAATGTATTTGGTTTAGTGTGCAGGAAAACAAATTAATTTTCATGTTGGCCTAATCAAACAAGCCCATCTTGATCAATAAACGAATTCAGCCTTATACCAAAATGATCCAAAAACTAGTGGCTGAACTTTGAGAAAGAAAACCAAGAAGGCCCAAAGATCCAAGCCTATTCAATAAAGTAATCAAGGCCCATGTGGTAACTTACACTTCCCACCATCAGGAACGTGAACCCCAAACTCATTTTGATTAAACTCCTTGAAGCTTCCATCGAAAGCCAACATTTCTCTCTTCTCTCTCCTCTCTCTCTTACTTCGGTCACGTCAATCAAAGAAGAAGAAAGAAGAAAATGGAAACCACAGAAGAAAGGTCATGAAGAAAGGCAAAAGGAGTATTACCAAATCAAAGCAAAGAAAAGGGGCTACAACCAAGTAGCTAATCTCACTCGGTCAAAATACATCTTCCCTCATTTGTGCTACACCAAGGAACCAAGAAGAAAGCCATAAGGTCTCAAGAACGGAACAAGCAACAATGGAGAATGTGAAGTCAACTTGGTTCAAAAGCTCATCAACGCTCAAAATTAAAACTTGGGGCTAAAGTCAAGCTCAATGGTCAAGATTGAAGGAGTTTGAAGAAAAAGGATGAGAGAGAATAGGTGAGTTGCATGCAACAGATTCAAATTTCTCTTTCTTCTCTGCTGAAGCCACTGCAAGTCTCTGATGTTGGAGAAAAAGACAGTGTTAGGGTTGAACCTGATTCAACCTTAGAAGCTTCACTCTTCTATATTAAGGGTGAACGGCCAAGGGTTGAAGGCAAGGAGAGTAAGTGAAAAGCACAGAATTCACTCTCATAGCTACCGAAGTTGTTAGAGTCCTTCTCCTTCATGTAGTTCATTTAGTATTTTCTTTTTCTTAGTTTAGTCTGTCTGAGTCTCATTGAAAAAGGCAAACATGGTGAAGTTTGTAAGAAAAAGCCAATGAGAGATAAAAGACAATGAGATAAATTGTGAGAAAAAGTCATAAGATGTCTCAGAGGTTCTTTGTACATCTTTCTGTTTTGTTTCATGATCCTGTGGGAATTCCCTTGTAAGTTGGGTTAGCAGTTTGTTGTTGAAAGCTAGATTGAGGTCTAGTCAAATTAAGATTGGAGTTAGAATCTGGATTTGTCCCAGATAGGATTGGGTAGATCCTAGAGAGAATTGGTGAATGTAATCTTATTGAAAGATAGTGAAATTCCGTCACTGTTGTGATGGAGAATAGATGTAGACTACATTGCACTAAGTAGCTAAACCAGGATACATCTGGGTGTTACTTTTTCTTCTCTACTTCATTTCTGTTTCTGTTATTTAGAAGACAAAATAAAAATGTCTCTCAACTCGTTACGAGACAAAAGTAAAAATATCTCCTAAGTTCCTTTGAAAAAGCAAAAGTACTTTTCAACAGAAAAAGAAGCTAAGATTTACTCCTCCTCCCTCCCCCCCTCCCTTTCTCTTAGCCACTGATAACCATCACAATATATGTATCAAGAGTTGGCCAAGACATTGATTAACGATTATAGAAAATCAAACATCTTACTATTTTCAAGTTACATTGAAGACTCTAATAAATCAAATCGAATCAAATATGTATCACCTTATTAGGATTTAGTTTAGGACTTATTTTATGTTTAGTTTACTTATTTTGTTTTTATTGTTTTAGGCCTAACTATGATATTTTTTTGACCCATTTTTGTTTTAGGCCTAACTATAATGTTTTTTCTTCTGACCCATTTTTGTTTTAGTAAACTTATGAATTAGAATTTTGAAACTAAGAAGTATAAAAACCTCTAAATCTTGTAGTCATTTTTTTCAATTTTGATGATTGAAATTTTTTTAAATTTTTTGAAAAACTTGAATGTATATAGAAAAAATAAAATAATTTTCTTAACTCTTACATCAAAAAATCAAATTAAAGTAGCTAAACTTTTGATTTTCATCTTATCCTGAATTCTTTTTTGTTTCACTTAATCGATCTAACTCATTTGAAATGAAAGATTTCAGTGAAATAATGCATATTGGGATTTCGTTTTAAATTCGACACGTTGGATGAGCTTTAATTTTACAAGAGGATCATCATTTCGCTTGGATAGAGAGGTGTGGATTTACGCTCGGTAAAACTGAATAATTGTATAGAAGTGCTTGTTGATGCTAAATATATTCACCGAACCAAATCACAATCATCGATAATATTCACAGAGCTAATGATTTATTTGTCCTTTCAGAAAAAATTACTGAGCTAATGAACATATAAATTATAAACCAAGCTACGAGAGGACGAATAAATAACAGAAAATAGAAAAGGCAAGTGGACGATATTCGCGAGACAATCCGAATCAATAATTACTAATGTGCATGAGGTGTGTCGGTCAGTATACTGAATTTATGATTTTGGTATATTCTTGGCTTCTTTTGCATCCATGTCATCAAACTCAATGCGCACTCACAAGAAATGGGTGCTGGCAAACTCCACATTCAATGGTTTCTGAACCTGAGCTTGGCACCTGAACCTGAAATAATCCCACAAAAAAAATAAATAAGCCATGATCAACTATGACGTGTATTGAGTGAGAAGTGGGGACAAAATTACTAGAAGTCAACCTGCAGATAGACAGTGCAAATGGGACATGCAACTTCCCTTGTCCGTCTTCCAGATCCTCCAGAGGTCGAACCTGCAATGGGGCAACACATAATTAAGTTGGATAAAATTATTTCAGCTAAATAAACTCAGAACAAAGTGAATGAAGCCTGCCACAGAAGCAATTTTACAAGTGAAACTCCTAAAATTGAACTCATCATTACCTGATGTCTTTTGGTTTCTCTGCAGCTCCTCCTGCCAACATATTCAAAAACACAAATAAGCTTCTGAAGCGTTCTTAACCATAAACCAACAAACAAAGAAGAATAACATGGGCAATTGAAGCAACGCAAACAGACGGTATAAAATACTCCAATTATTCACCTGAAGCTTCCTGGCAAGATCCTCGTGACTCTGTAACACGGGTTTACTTGATGACTCTTTAGCACTACTCAGCCTTTGGGTCACTTCCGCCTGAACAACAACAGGAATATTAAGAATCATAATTACATTGCTTCCATAGTTTATAAGGATCTTCCTATTTAAAAGCATTAAACCCTGAAGGAATTACAAATGCAAATGCATTCCAAAATAAATACAATTAGTTATCATTATGCCCAAACTAATGCAGAGAAAAGCCAAGAGATGGTACACATACCATGCATCGATCACAAACTCGTACTGGCTGAGCATTCGCATCGGCAGTTAAAGCAATTCTACCTTGTGTACATTTGTCACAGAAAATATCACCACAGTTCCTACAATGATGCTGTTGGAAGAAGAGGATCATGAAATTAACAATTGGGAACACAACAGAAATATCATAGATTAAGAAAAGAAACAGGAAGATCAACCTTGCGATTAAAAGCCCCAAAATCAGTCTGACAATCTTTGCATTTTGAAACTGCTTCATCTGGGACCTATATATAAAGAACCTATAAGAACTCCAGTTGCATACAACAAAGACGAACCAATCCTATTTATTAGAGATATATACTGATGATGTAGGTTAATATAGTTGATCTATCAACAACATTTTCACTAAAATCAACTAGCACTTAAAATATTTTCCCAGTGTTAATCATGGGAACAGCACAATAAAATTTCAGAAATTAAATGACAAAGTTAATTGCGGCAACAAATACATGTTTAAACAATCATAGTCAGCATCTCAACCCAGTAAAAACACGAGGTTTGAAGGAATGAAAAAGTGTAAGAAAAACCCAAAGTTGCATCTAACATTACCCAGTGATCCTTCTCTTCATTGGCAGGCTTTATCAGATTCATCCAATCGCCAAAGCCTTTCTTTCTTTCTGTAGGCTGTTCATTTGCTTTCAATGGCTCAGGAGGCCTCCTGCTGCTTCCATTCATTTCCTTGAACTACATTATAACATCGAGGGAGAAACAAGACATAGAAAATACTTAATATTGGAAAAACAATTGAGCAGGACCTTGAAGATTAGTAACTGGTCACAGATAACATCAACAGAAGAGATCTTATTTCAGTTCAACACACATGTAGAAAATATTTGAAAGCTTTTAAGGAGCATGAACTAATGGGATTATAATTTTCACCATATCTGAAGTAACTTTTGACTTCAATTCTTAGAAATCAAGATTAGTACAATAACGTAAATTTCAATGAGACTAAAATTTTGCATCACATAATCATAATTCTAAAAAATGCAATTGTGCAATTATTCAAGGTACCGACTATCTTCTAACAGATATATTTAATTAAAAAAAAAAGCCACCTCCAACCTAACTCATCAGCAAGATATCATTTTCCTAAAATACCTGTATGGTTGCAGCAATCACTGTATCCAAAAGTGTGTTTGTAGTGTAGCTATTGGATTGCAATCTGATTCGTCTTGGTTCAATGTCTACTGGGCTCTTTGACCAAAATGCAAAGGTAGCTGAGTCAAGTCTCTGCACAATCCAGTTAGCAAAATATTATGCTGCCATAGTCTCGGAAATTCAATTCTGTATATATAGTATAGTTTCATCAAAGAAATGAACAAGCTTACATCACATCCTGTTATGTTCTCAAGTGGATATATTCTCAATGTCCGACTTGTATCTGGATCTAGCATGCGGATTCCATCCAAACCAATCTGAAAGGATAATAATTAATTAAGCTATCAATTCAGATCATGAATCAATTACGGGCAAAAAACAGAAAGGGAGTCATGAATGCATAAAATACAACATGCTGAACATTCTAAGGTTGAGAGTATCAAGGGAAAAATAATTTATTCAAAGTGACATTGTAGTTTGCTACATAAAAAATAAAAATTAAAACTGGAAAAATAAATGAACATGGGGATTACAAAGATTTGAACTTTTACAAACACACAACATATATACTATTCAAATATTTATCAGCGGACCTAGCTAGCTAAACCAAAATTACTTCAAATTCAGGTTGATGATCATAAATACATCCAGAATAAAAGGCTATAAACAATGCAGTTATACATAAACAAATTTAATAAACTAGCCGAGTTACACACTATCACGAAGAATTGTTCACCTGGCATAGAACATCTGTAGCGCTCTGGCCACCACTTTCTGCCAGCAACTTGACCCTGAACTTTTGCACCCCAGTTTTTCCATCTTCTTGGGCATCAGCTTTTGGCACCGCTTTCACGATCTTACTTGAGACAGAAGAAGATTCATTCTGAGAGGGAAAACTGATGGACCTTCCATAATCATCGAACGTGGTTGAGGACCACGTCGAAGATTTAGGAGCTGTGCCACGCGCACCGTAGGGCTCCACCTTGCCCCCTTCATAAGCATACACACCATCACCATAGCCTTCATCGTAGCTCGAAACTGATCCCAATTCTGAACGGCTCCGATTAAGGCCTCCGAAATCGTCAAAATATGCACCGCCGTGATCGGCTTTCACTGGATTCTGGTAGGGGCTATCGTATGAGGGAACCGGAGGAACGGAGGCTCCGGCGTGAGTGTACGGTGCCGAATTGTACAAAGAGGAGTACGAGGAACTGGGATTGGACTCGGAGGGAATTGAGGAGATTGGAGGAGGGGCGTAATTCGGAGTGGTTTGATGCTGATCATAGGGCGGGAAATAGGGCTGGTTCTGCGAAGGTGGTTGATGGTACGAAGGGTGAGAATCGAAGGTGGAATTGAATGAGGGGAGGTTAGGGTTAACGGAGGTTGGAGGGTAGGAAGGAGCGGTGGGTGCGGCGGTGGAGGGTGGTGGAAGAGGCTCGGGGTTTGGGGGGTATGGGGAATACGTGGTGGTCGTGGCGGTGGCGTATTGGGTGTAATCGGGTGTGACGGGGGGTGCGGAAGCGTATAGATTGGAGGGGTTGGGATTAGGGTTTTGGAGGTGTGGGAATTGATAATATGGAGCGGAGGTGTAATCTCCTTGATGCATTGCTGATTCTGATTGTAAGCAGCACGGCGAAGAAGAGATCACCCTAGGGTTGGAGTTTTGATGATATGATGAAGAATTGGAGTAAGGAATATTGTTGGATTGGGAATTGTGAATTGTGAATTCAGAATCAGAGGACATGCAAATGGGAAAGCAAGTTTCTAGAAGTTGATCTCTCTAAGAAAACCACTATATGTCGCTGTGCAATATCGTTAGGAAAGAGACAACGAAGAACAGCAGAGTGGAAGAATGGTTACGATTACGCGAAACTTCTTGAGCATTACCAAGGTGTCAAATATTATTGAGGAGAGCATTAACTTGTCACTTTGATTGTTGAGCCTTGAGCGTCCAGTATATAATAATTAAGTTAAAGATAAATTATTCTGTTACTCAATATAATCTTTTCAAATTTATAACCAGTGGAAACAAAAATAACAAATTAAAATTAAATTCTAACAAAATTAAAATTAAAATAATGCTATTAAAAACAATTTTGTTTTATTCTAAGTCTGGTATATAATTAGTTAACAAGAATAATAAACACAATTATTTTTAGATGAATTTCATATATGTTAAGAAATTATTTAGTGAGTAATTCATAATTTTAGATGTGTTAAAAAATTATTTAGGTTAAAAAACATACAAGCATGAAGTTCAACGAATTTTAGATGTATACCAAAAATATTTTGTGTATTATCTTATTATTTAGATGTGCTAAAAAACATATGATAAAATAATATTCAAACACAATATAACTTTACATGATAAATAATAAGTAAAATCATTAAAAGAGACTTATCAAATAGTATTTTGATGCCTAATGTAAGAGAATTAATTAATTTGTAAACTGGCTAGTTTAGAAAGTGTTTTCTTAATTATATTTGTTGAACCTTCTTGAATTTAACTGTGGAGGGTGTAGATTAAAAAAATGGGATAAAATATTTTTATAATACAGTGAACTGTATGGCTAAAACAGTTATTTTTAGCGCAAAATTTTATTTAAAGTGATTTCAACTTTGTTAAAATTTTTAATTTTGGATTAACTTAGACATAACATCTGCCATTTAGTTTGGCTAGTTTTCCTTTTCTTGTTTTGTTTAGTTACTAAAGAAAAATGAGTAAAAAAGATAAATTATTTTGTATCCTTCTTAAAAAAATATTGAATGGAGAGGTGGTTAGATTATTAGGTAACTATTATATTTATTTTAATTTAAGTTAAATAAAATTTAAAATGATTCTTTAAAAATAGGAAATGTAACTAATTAAGAAATAATATAATAGAGTAGTTAGATTAAAAGAATATTTAAAAATAGAATGATTATTGGATAAATATTATTTTTCATATATAATTAGATTAAAATATTATTTTAATCTTTAATATTTAAGTCAAATTTTAATTTAATTATTAATGTACTAACATTTCAAACATCCTAATTCAATTTTGAGAAAATCTAAAAAATTAACTAGATTGCGAAATATCGGCCAACTATAATGTGGACTGTAATAAAGAAAGTCCAATAATACCAAAATATATATATATTCGATAACATTACTCAAATCTAACTCTAATTTGATTTCTCATTGTTACTCACCGTGAAAAAAAATTGCACACTCTATCTTTTCCTTCCACTTCCATTATGTTGTTTATGGTGTCATTTTCATCTCCCGCTCCACTTACGCTGTCGTGCTTAGGGCTGGCAATATATACTTTACTCCTGAGTATCCAATCCGGACCAATCTATTTGGATAGGATTGTCAATCTTACCCACTACGGATAGAATAAAGTAGGATACGAATTTGTCTGCAGATAGGGTAGGATACGGACAGGGACGGTTCTATGTACAATGGTGTGGGGGCAAGCGCCCCCACTACGATTTGAAATTTTTTTGAGTAGTATATGATAATAATATTTATTTGCCTCCATTAGATTATTAAATTTGACTCCACAATAATTTTTTACTCAACTTTTGGTACTTAATCTTCAATTTAAAAATTTTATATTAGAAATTCGTTAGAATGATTAATTCTCAAATTTAAACGAAATTAGTGTTCCTTTTTTAAAATCAACTCAAAAGAATATTATTTATCTTCTTCTTAAATTAGCTTTAATTTTTGCATAGCAACTTAATTAATTGAAAGAACTTTTTTAATTATAAATATCAATAAGAGTCGACTTCTAATTGCGTTGAGAAGTGGATTTCTATATAATTATTTAGTAATATATATAAAAAGAGAGAAATTTTGATGGTAGTGTTAAGAAAAAAATTATTTAATTTTTTAAAATAGAAAACCTAAAACAATAGAATTTTACTATAAAATTTGGAATGGTTGAATTTTATATTTGCTTGAAAATTTTTTATTTTTCTGCGGGTAGGATTGGGTAGGGTAGGATTTAGAACTTTAGAGTGCGGGTAGGGTTAGGGTTGAGAGATTCTTAACCCGCGAGTAGAGTAGGGTAGAGTTTTAAAAAAGTTTTCAACCCGCGGGTAGGGTTATGGTAGAGTAGGGTAGAGTTTTAAAAAAGTTTTCAACCCGCGGGTAGGGTAGGGTAGGGTTTGGACTCTATCCTACCCATTGCCAGCCCTAGTTCGTGCCGCCCCCGCAAACAGTGTCGACCCTATCCCATCCTCCACCCCAGTTGTCATATGCGCAATGTTGGTGATATTCTTTGCCGCGACACACGATCTGCATGCAATGTCTTCTGCAGCGTGGATGGTTCCTCTACATCGAGCTTTTCCCGCGAGTCCTGTCCATCCTAAGTCGCCGAGGTAGGCGCTTCTTTGCGCCGCAATTCTTCCTGGCTCCTGCAGACGAACACCATCACCGCGACGTGCAGCGTTGCGTGCGCTCGTGTATTGTGTCGCGATCGGACCTTCAAAAAATACCCTTGTCATTGATTGCAAACGAATATCCTAATAAAGTAAATGTGGGATTTTTTTTATTAAAATTCAGATGTTTCTGTTATTAAATTAACTGTGGGATATTCCTTTTGTTTAATTTGAAATGTTTCTTTTATTAAATTTGGGATATTCCTGCTCTAACTGTTCGAGGCGACTGTGGACTAATCCCATAAGCTCAGTTGCATGGGAGGGGTCCCTCTTTCTCTGATTCGCGCCCTTCTGAAGAGTTCACCTTCGAATTTTTTATTCCGAAGGTATCTTTCCTGTGTTGGTCATTGGTTTCCTGGTGAAGGGTCAAGTCTGCATCCTTGTTTCCGGTGTCCAGATTCTCTTGTTTAGAATCTGACTCCACATGACCCTCTTCAGGGGATCTATCCGCCATCACTGGTTGATCTCTCGGGTCCCCGGCAACGGCGCCAATGTTACGATGGGTAACCGGAGATTAGTGGGCTGGACGGCGTTGGTTGGCCCAAACGTATGGAGGAGGGAAGCCTTTGAGAGGGTCTACGCCTTGGGGGCCTACATCCGACTTGTGCGTATGAATGAATGGGGGGGTGGTACTTGCAAAGACACTCCGATGCCTAAGTCAGCAAGAGTGTTAGCAGGTCTAGAGAGTATTGGGACTTAGAGATACCTGAGAAGTGTCAGTGTATTTATAGTGGTGAACCAATAACCACCGTTGGAGTAGTTCCACCTTTTTAGGGTGTTAACCGTCCCTTTATCTTAGGGAAATTAAGATATGGCTTGTGGAAGTGGTTAGAGAGATTCTATGGGCAGTTATGCATTCAAATGAGTGCTTATCTGCCAGCTAACTCTCGTTCCCGACTTCTTTAGAGTAAGTCGTGACGAGTACCGACTTCTTAAGACGAAGATTGGTACTGGGTGAGGCCCAACCTTTTGGATTAGGCCTTTCGCTTGGTTCTGGGCCTTTATTATTGGGCCAGGGTATGAACAGTGCCCCTACTCGAGCCCAATTCCTTTTTAAGATTTGGATTCGAGTATTCTACTCGGGGTTGTAGCCGATTTGTTGGAGGACCGACGTGATGGTCTGAAAACCGACGTGACC
>NC_029791.2:101818130-101818934 GCF_000816755.2 Arachis ipaensis
ATTGTTTCGTTTTTTCAAATTTCCCCTTCATTCGTTCGTGCTGCATTCTTGTATCTTCGAAGGCTTTCGTTTCCTCCAACCCTCATTTCCTCATTTCCAGTAGTTCTTTTTGGAACATGCTTTTCTATTTGCATGCCTTTATTTTGTAGATAGGTTGGTTTGTAGACTTTAGTTCCGTATTCCCTCCCTTTAGAGACCGTGTTTTTGATTTTTCTTTTCTTTTTTCCCTTGTAGGTTTTTGTTACCTTTTTAAGAAAAAGAAATGGCTTCCGTAGATGTCCTTTCTCAGTGGGTTGATGTCACGGTCCTAGGGGAGGAACCCTCGGTCGATACTGAGTTTATCACCAACCTTCGCACTCATCACAGAATTTGTACTTCTGAGGATGACGAGCCGAAGTATGAATTGGTAGTCCCGAGTCCTGAAGACCGGGTTTGCTTTGGGAGAGTCAATGAGGCGGCCCCTCATTTTTTCTTTATGTATGAGTGCATGATCACCCGTTTGGGTGTTTTTCTTCCTTTTTCAAACTTTGAGATGTCTGTTTTGCATCACTGTCGAGTTGCCCCTACCCAGCTTCACCCCAACTCTTGGGGTTTTTTGAAAATTTATCAATTTATTAGCCAAGTTTTGGAGTTTCCGACCTCTTTGAAGATTTTCTTCTATCTTTTTCATATGACTAAACCCTTTAGTGGGCTAAACAATAAGCAACAGTGGGTATCTTTCTGAGCCATACAGGGTCGGAGAGTTTTCACACTTTTTGACGAATCCTTCCACGACTTTAAAAATTATTTTTTCAAAGTTCAAGC
>NC_029791.2:101823047-101840507 GCF_000816755.2 Arachis ipaensis
GGTTAGTTCTTTTTGGAACATGCTTTTCTATTTGCATGCCTTTATTTTGTAGATAGGTTGGTTTGTAGACTTTAGTTCCGTATTCCCTCCCTTTAGAGACCGTGTTTTTGATTTTTCTTTTCTTTTTTCCCTTGTAGGTTTTTGTTACCTTTTTAAGAAAAAGAAATGGCTTCCGTAGATGTCCTTTCTCAGTGGGTTGATGTCATGGTCCTAGGGGAGGAACCCTCGGTCGATACTGATTTTATCACCCACCTTCGTACTCACCATAGAATTTGTACTTCTAAGGAGGACGAGCCGAAGTATGAGTTGGTAGTCCCGGGTCCTGAAGACCGGGTTTGCTTTGGGAGGGCCAATGAGGCGGCCCCTCATTTTTTCTTTATGTATGAGTGTATGATCACCCGTTTGGGTGTTTTTCTTCCTTTTTCAAACTTTGAGATGTCTGTTTTGCATCACTGTCGAGTTGCCCCTACCCAGCTTCACCCCAACTCTTGGGGTTTTTTGAAAATTTATCAATTTATTAGCCAAGCTTTGGAGTTCCCGACCTTTTTGAAGATTTTTTTCTATCTCTTTCATATGACCAAACCCTTCAGTGGGCTGAACAATAAGCAACAGTGGGTGTCTTTCCAAGCCATACAGGGTCGGAGAGTTTTTACCCTTTTTGACGAATCCTTCCATGACTTTAAAAATTATTTTTTCAAAGTTCAAGCTGTAGAGGGTCACCACCCCTTTTTTCTGGATGATAATTCTTCTCCCCGCTTTCCTTTGTACTGGCTGGAGGCCTCCCCTGCGAGAAATATGGTCTAGATGACCTGGATGAGGTAGAAGCAGTCGTTGTGGGGTTCCTCCGAGAAGTGTGGGGGAGGGCCCCGTATTTGGACACTAAAAAGTTTCTCCAGGGGTCCCCGACCTTTGTCCAGGCACAGCTAGGTAGCTTTTGTTAGATTACCGACTTGTCTGATTGACCTTCCCGACTTGTCTTAATCTATTATCTATTGTTTTTTCAGAGATGACGAAGGCAAACGCTCAGGAGTCTTTCCAGAGAGTCCAGGAGGCTAAAGCAAGGTCTCGCGCCAAGACTGGTGGCGCCAGGGCGGTTATCTCTCCTCCTCCTCCTCCTCGAAATGTTGGGACTCCTTCCCAACCCATTGTGATTTCTTCTTCTGCTTCCTCTCAGCCGCCCCCCTCTGCCCGACCTTCTCCTGAGCCAGAGAAGAGGAAGCATAAGACCTTAGAGTCTGGCTCTTCTGGTGAGGTTAAGGCGGATGCTCTTGCATTCGTCCGAAAGAACATCTACCCCCATGCTCGTATAAGCATGGATGATGCTTCTGTTCGGCACTACCTTACCACTCTGGTTGAGGAGAGTCTCAAGGCGGCGGGAGTTTGCAGCAAACTCTTAGATATTTTTGAGGAGACTCCTCTCAGCTCTTTAGGGATGACCTCGAGGGTCGAGGAGCTGGAAAGAAGGCTTCTTATGTATCAAGAGCAGGAGAGGGAGTTGAAGGAGGAAGTCGCCAAGTTGAAGGAGGGGAGAGATAGCCTCCGGGAGAAGGAGAGGAAGTTGCAAGCCCAATGCAACATGGAGGTGGGCTTGAGGAAGACAGCACAGGACAGCTACCAAAGTTTATTTGACGATCTTGTGTCTGTGAAAAATGATCTGCTGAATTCTCAGAAGGCCTATACCGAGTTGGAGGACTCTATTGCTGATGGAGCTGAGGAGGCTTGGAGGATCTTTAAGGAGCAGGTCGGAGTCATTGCTCCTGACTTGGACCTTTCTCCTTTAGATCCTGATAAAGTTGTCATTGATGGTGTCATTGTGGATCCCCCTGTCCCCGTAATTATTTCCGAGTCAGAATTGAAGACTCGGAGGCAGAGGATCATAGAGTCCCCTCCTCGCCCTAAGGATGCTCCGAGTTCTTCTACTGTTCCTCCGACTTCCTCTTCATCTCCTATGGATGCCTCTCTTCCTGGTCCTGGCGGCGTTCTTCCTGACTCTGGTGGTGGTGATCCGTCTATTCTTCTTCCTAAAAAGTAATTTGTTGGCTATTTTAGGGGCCCGGCCTGTGGGTCCCCCCTTTTTAAACTTCTTTATTTGTGTTGGTGGTGATGTTCTGAACAATTTGTTTTTGGCCTTATAAGGCCGTAAACAAAACATTTAAAATACCCTTTTTTAATAAGGGTTTAAGTTAACAAAAATAAATACCCTTTTTGGATAAGGGTTTTAAGTTACCTTATGCGTGCATGCTTTTCTGATTGCGATTTTTTTCGAATTCTCCTTGATCTTTTCTGGAAAACCTTTTCTTTGGCTTGTCTGTCTTTCTGAACCTTTTAGTTTCAAGGATCTTTAGGACAGCCCTTTAATTTTTCTTGGTTTTTTTCCTATCTCTTTCGTTATTCCTAGTACTCAATTTTGTTTTATTGAGTTTTCATGACTTAGGTTATTTTTGCGATTCGTTTTCTATTTCTACTCGGTCTTTTCATTGCGACTTATGAGTCAGAATGTTTCCGAGTTTCTTACGATCACCTTTTATAACCTCTTTACACCGACTTGTACCTCGTCATTTTATCCTGACGACCATCTAGGTCGGTTCATGGGATTTTCACGTTTTGTCGAGCTTAAGTCGGCGCGTTTCATAGAAAGAGAAAACAACAAAGGAATTTAAGAGATATTTGTAAAAAAGATCTTTATTAATTGGGGAGGTACTCTATTACTGCTAAGGATTTTTGACAGTCTATTTCCCTTAGCCCCTACTATGATGCCTCGTTAAAAACCCTTCTCCAGAAAAAACCCTTTGGTTTTGGGAAAAAATCATGAAGTTGGAAAAAGAGTACATCAGGGAGTAGAGTTCGCTTTTAGCTATAGTACCTTTTCATATTACAAGCATGCCACGACCTTGGTAACTCGGTGCCGTCCAGGTCGGTCACTTTATAATAGCCTTTTCCTAAGACCTCATTAATTTTGTATGGTCCCTTCCAATTTGCAGCGAGCTTTCCTTCCCCTGATCTGTTGACTCCAATGTCGTTTCTGATCAAGACCAAGTCACTTAGGGTGAATGCTCTTCGAATGACTTTTTTGTTGTATCTTGTAGCCATCCTTTGCTTCAACGCTGCTTCTCTTATCTGGGCTTCTTCTCGGACTTCGGGGAGCAAGTCGAGCTCCTTTTTGTGCCCCTGTATATTTCCGATCTCGTCATGGAGAATCACTCTTGGGCTTTACTCGTTGACTTCTATTGGGATCATGGCTTCTACCTCATAAACTAGTCGGAAGGGTGTTTCTCCAGTGGTGGATTGGGGGGTCGTCCTGTAAGCCCATAGCACTTGTGGGAGCTCTTCAGCCCAGGCTCCTTTTGCATCTTGTAATCTCTTCTTTAGCCCTGCCAATATGACTTTGTTGGCTGCCTCGGCTTGCCCATTGGCTTGCGGGTGTTCCACCGAGGTGAACTGGTGCTTGATTTTCATACTGGCCACTAGGCTTCTAAAGGTAGAGTCGGTGAACTGGGTTCCATTATCTGTAGTAATGGAATGGGGTATCCCATATCTTGTGATGATATTTTTGTAGAGGAACCTCCGACTTCTCTGTGCGGTGATGGTGGCCAATGGTTCTTCTTCTATCCATTTTGTGAAGTAATCTATTCCCACTATCAGGTATTTGACTTGTCTTGGCGCCTGGGGAAAAGGACCTAACAAATCCATTTCCTATTTTGCAAAGGGCCATGGAGAAGTGATACTGATGAGTTCCTCTGGGGGAGTCACGTGGAAATTTGCATGCATTTGGCACGGTTGATACTTTTTCACAAATTCGATCGCATCTTTCTGCAAGGTCGGCCAGTAGAATCCAGCTCGGATCACTTTCCTAGTTAATGACCTTGCTCCGAGAAGATTTCCGCAGATCCCACTATGGACTTCTTCTAACACCTCGGTGGTTTTTGAGGTCGGTACGCACTTTAACAATGGTGTTGATATCCCCCTCCTGTAGAGAATATTTTTCACCAAGGTGTAGTATTGTGCTTCCCTACGGATTTTCTTAGCCTCTTTTTCCTCCTTCGGGAGGATGTCGAATTTTATGTATTCGACCAAGGGGTTCATCCATCCGAGGCTTAATCCGACTACCTCAAGGACCTCTTGCTTGTCTTTTTCTTTTACTACGGAGGGTTCCTGGAGAGTTTCCTCGATCAGGCTTCTGTTATTCCCTCCTGGCTTGGTACTTGCTAACTTGGATAGGGCGTCTGCCCTGCAATTGAGATCCCGAGTTATGTGTTTGAGCTCGGTTTCTGCAAAGTGTCCAAGGTGTTCCAGAGTTTTTTCCAAGTACCTCTTCATATTTGGGTCTTTTGCCTGATACTCTCCACTTATCTGGGAGGTCACCACTTGCGAGTCGCTGTATATCATCACCTTTGTAGCACCGACTTCTTCCGCCAGCTTCAATCCAGCAATCAAGGCTTCATACTCTACTTGATTATTTGAAGCTGAGAATTCAAATTTGAGGGAAACCTCTATTTGGGTTCCTCTTTCGTCCACCAATATTATGCCTGCACCGCTTCCTGTTTTGTTTGAGGATCCATCTACATAGAGTTCCCATGTAGTTGGCTTTTCCTCTTGGTCTCCTGCGTATTCTGCAATGAAGTCGGTGAGGCATTGGGCTTTAATCGCCATCCGAGTTTCATACTTCAAGTCGAACTCGGAAAGCTCTATTGCCCATTGAACCATTCTCCCTGCAATATCCGTCTTTTGGAGGATTTGCTTCATGGGTTGGTTCGTGCGGACTCTTATTGTGTGAGCTTGAAAGTAAGGCCGTAGTCTTCGTGAGGCTACTACTAAGGAGTAGGCAAACTTCTCTAGTTTGTGGTACCTTAGCTCAGGGCCTTGTAGAACTTTACTGATGAAATATACTGGGTGCTGACCGGCCTCGTCTTCTCTTATCAGGGCCGATGAGACGGCCTTGTCTGCTACAGATGGGTATAGGACGAGGTCTTCTCCAGCTACAGGTCGAGTTAGAATAGGAGGTTGGCTCAAGAATCTCTTGAACTCCTGGAACGCCTCCTCACATTCAGGAGTCCATTCGAACTGACATCCCTTTCTCAATAAGGAGAACAGCGGAAGGGATTTTAGCGCTGATCCTGCCAAAAATCTGGAGAGGGCTGTAAGTCGGCCATTCAGTTGCTGGACCTCTCTCAAGCAAGTCGGGCTTTTCATCTCCAGGATAGCCCTACACTTATCGGGGTTAGCTTCAATCCCTCTTTGTGTTAGCATAAACCCTAGGAATTTTCCTGCCTCTACCGCGAAGGCGCACTTTGAGGGATTTAGTCTCATCCCATGCAAGCTTATGGTGTCGAAGACTTGTGAGAGGTCAGTTAAGAGGTCGACTTCTTTCTTGGTCTTTACCAGCATGTCGTCGACGTATACTTCCATTAGGCTCCCTAGGTGAGAGGCAAACACCTTATTCATCAACCTCTGATATGTGGCCCCTGCATTTTTCAGTCCAAATGGCATGACCACGTAGTAGAAATTAGCTCTGGGTGTGATGAATGATGTCTTCTCTTGGTCTGGCTCATACATCGGGATTTGGTTATACCCCGAGTAGGCGTCCATGAATGATAAGTATTGATACCCCGAGCTGGAGTCTACTAGGGTATCAATGCTTGGCAATGGATAGGGATCCTTGGGACATGCCTTATTTAGGTCGGTATAGTCGACACACATTCTCCATTTGCCATTTTTTTTTTACTAGCACTACATTGGCTAGCCATGTTGGATACTTGACTTCTCTGATGAAGCCAGCTTCTAGGAGCGCTCGTACTTGCTCTTCTACTATTAGGGCTCGTTCTGGGCCGAGCTTGCGTCTCCTTTGTTGTACAGGTCGGGAACCCGAGTATACCGAAAGCTTATGGGTCATGAGCTCGGGATCTATCCCAGGCATATCGGAGGCCTTCCAGGCAAAAAGGTCGGTATTGTCTCTTAGGAGCTTGGTCAACCCTTGTTTTAGGGTTTTCCCTAGGTTGGCTCCTATGTGAGTATTTTTTCCTTCCTCTTCGCCGACCTGTATCTCCTCGGTTTTTCCTCCCGGCTGTGGTCGCAGCTCTTCTCTAGCTTTTGCCCCACCAAGTTCTATTGTGTGGACCTCTCTACCTTTTCCTCTCAGGTTTAGGCTTTCATTGTAGCATTTCCTTGCCAATTTCTGATCTCCCCTCACTGTTGCTATTCCCGCTGAAGTCGGGAATTTCATACAAAGGTGGGGAGTGGATACCACCGCTCCGAGTCGATTGAGGGTAGCTCTGCCGATTAAAGCATTATATGCTGACCCTACATCGATGACTATGAAGTCTATACTCAGAGTTTTTGATTTTTTCCCTTTTCCAAAAGTGGTGTGGAGGGGCAAAAATCCCAGTGGCTTTATTGGCGTGTCACCTAATCCATACAAGGTGTCGGGGTAGGCTCTTAACTCTTTTTCATCCAACCCTAGCTTGTCGAAAGCGGGCTTGAAAAGAATGTCCGCTAAGCTTCCTTGGTCTACTAGGGTTCTATGGAGATGGGCATTTGCTAGGATCATAGTTATTACCACTGGATCATCGTGTCCAGGGATTATTCCTTGCCCATCTTCTTTTGTGAATGAAATGGTAAGGAGGTCGGATGACTCTCCTCCGACCTGGTAGACTCTCTTGAGATGCCTTTTGCGAGAGGATTTGGTGAGTCCCCCTCCCGCGAATCCCCCTGAGATCATATGGACATGTCTCTCCGGAGTCTACGGTGGTGGGTCTCTTCTATCCATATTGTCTCGCTTTCTCTTGCCGTGACTGTCCGACCTTTCTATGAGATATCTGTCAAGCCGACCTTCTCTAGCCAGCTTTTCTATCACATTTTTAAGGTCGTAGCAGTCGTTTGTGGAGTGGCCATATATTTTATGGTACTCACAGTAGTCGCTGCGGCTCCCCCCCCCCTTTTTATTTTTAATGGGTCTGGGGGTGGCAGCCTTTCAGTATTACAAATCTCTCTGTATACATCCACTATGGAGACCTTTAGAGGAGTATAAGAGTGATATTTCCTTGGTCTGTCGAGACCGAGTTCTTCCTTCTTCTTGGTTTCCCTCTCCCTCTCTTTTGTTGAGGGAGGGTGCCCAGGTCGCCAACTCAGGTCTCTCAGCTTAGCATTTTCCTCCATGTTGATGTACTTTTCGGCTCTTTCCTGTACATCACTTAAAGAGATGGGGTGTCTTTTGGATATGGACTGTGAGAAGGGACCTTCTCTAAGCCCATTGACTAACCCCATTATGACTGCCTTTGTGGGCAGGTCTTGAATCTCTAAACATGCTTTATTGAACCTTTCCATATAGGCTCGTAAGGATTCTCCGACCTCCTACTTTATTCCCAGGAGGCTTGGTGCATGTTTTACTTTGTCTTTCTGGATAGAGAACCTCATCAAGAACTTCCTTGAGAGGTCTTCAAAACTGGTAACCGACCTCGGGGGGAGGCTGTCGAACCACTTCATTGCCGCTTTCGACAAGGTTGTCGGAAAAGCTTTGCATCGCGTAGCATCGGAAGCGTCAGCCAGATACATTCGACTTTTAAAATGGCTCAAATGATGCTTCGGATCAGTGGTTCCGTCGTAGAGGTCCATATCGGGGCTTCTAAAGTTTCTCGGAACTTTTGCACTCATTATGTCCTCACTGAAAGGATCCTCCCCTCCTAGTGATGGTTCTTCTCGTTCGTCTCGGGAGTTCCGACCTTTGAGGGAGGATTCTAACTTTAAGAGTTTTCTTTCTAACTCTTTTCGCCGCTCCATCTCCTCTTTTAGGTTCTTTTTAGTTTCCTTTTGTCGCTCTCGTTCCTGCTCTAACTGTTCGAGGCGACTGTGGACTAATCCCATGAGCTCAGTTGCATGGGAGGGTCCCTCTTTCTCTGATTCGCGCCCTTCTGAAGAGTTCACCTTCAGATTTTTTATTCCGGAGGTATCTTTCCTGTGTTGGTCATTGGTTTCCTGGTGAAGGGTCAAGTCTTCATCCTTGTTTCCGGTGTCCAGATTCTCTTGTTCAGAATCTGACTCCACATGACCTTCTTCAGGGGATCTATCCGCCATCACTGGTTGATCTCTCGGGTCCCCGGCAACGGCGCCAATGTTACGATGGGTAACCGGAGATTAGTGGGCTGGACGACGTTGGTTGGCCCAAACGTATGGAGGAGGGAAGCCTTTGAGAGGGTCTACTACGCCTTGGGGGCCTACGTCCGACTTGTGCGTATAAATGAATGGGGGGTGGTACCTGCAAAGACACTCCGATGCCTAAGTCAGCAAGAGTGTTAGCAGGTCTAGAGAGTATTGGGACTTAGAGATACCTGAGAAGTGTCAGTGTATTTATAGTGGTGAACCAATAACCACCGTTGGAGTAGTGCCACCTTTTTACGGTGTTAACCGTCCCTTTATCTTAAGGAAGTTAAGATATGGCTTGTGGAAGTGGTTAGAGAGATTCTAGGGGCAGTTATGCATTCAAATGAGTGCTTATCTGCCAGCTAACCCTCGTTCCCGATTTCTTTAGAGTAAGTCGTGACAAGTACCGACTTCTTAAGACGAAGATTGGTACTGGGTGAGGCCCAACCCTTTGGATTAGACCTTTCGCTTGGTTCTGGGCCTTTATTATTGGGTCAGGGTATGAACAGTTACCTAACAAGATTATTAAATTTTTATATTTGTTTTAAATTTATAATTAGATTTTTTTAGCAATAAATTATAAAAATATTTTCATCCATTTCAAACTAGTAGCAAATATGTCTCAATATATTCTGATAAGTTAAATATTTTTAGAATGCCAAAAATGTAATTACAAATCTAAAATTAATATAAAGAGCTAAACAAAAACTTTGTAAAATACATGTTTTTTGATGTAATTTCTAATTTTTTTTCTATTTTTTATTCATAAAAGAATTTGAAGTTTCTATTTGGGTTGCTATGGTTACTTTATTCTCTTAAAAATTTGCAATTTGATTTATAGAGACTTAAAAAAAACACAGATTTTAGATAAAGTTACAATTTATTTAACCCTAAAATAATAAAAACAAATGCAAGTTAAAATATAAATCTAACAATAAAAAATTGCATAATAACATTTTATTTGGATCAATTTTAAAATTTGAATCCAAAATCTAATAGAATTATCCTCGATGTTCATAAGCCATACTTTAAACAATTTATGTTGTTAGATATAATCACCTTTAAACACAATAAAAGCATAGCAAAAACAGAAAAAGAAAAAGAAATGGGAAAGAATTAAGAGTAAAGTGACAAATAAATCCTTAAATAAATCCTTGAAGATTTAAATTTCGGACCGATTAATTTCTAAAGAAAAAAAAGTATTAAGAGAATCTTCCGGAATAACAAATATGGACAAATTAGTTCAAATAAGACCTTCTACCCTAATCATAAGGGCTAATTTGAAAGTAATGTGTCCACATTTGCTATCTTAGAAAACTTTATTGGTACTGTTTTTCTTTAAGTACAAATCTATCCGAAGTGTAAATCTTAAAAGGTTTATTTATTACTTTACTCAAGAATTAAAGAAACATGCATACACACAATGAAAGAACCCCGGAGGATAAATAATCCTCATCAAATGGTCGAATTGCAAATTTCACAATGATTCATCTGCTCATCAAATGATGACAAAACCAAAAAACTATTTATTTATCACATAAAAGGAACAAGATAAAGAAAAGCCAAAAATTATTTCCTAAAAAGTAATATGGCAGTATTGAACTGAAAACCATTATAAAAGGACATCTGATCCAACCACCTCCACGTATAACACTGCTCTAAGAAAGAATTCAATCTATTGATTGTTCATTGTTCCACCTTTGTATGCTACTTGTGCTTTCACACAAAATAGCATTGCTTGACTGAAGTCAAGAAGTAAATGACCAATTATATAGGGAATATTGAATAAACTAATATTATTACCCCAAAACACCCTTGCTGAAGCTCCTCTTATTGATTGCATTACAGCATAAGTGTATAATCACACAAGTTAAGGTAGTAAGATCATTGTGCTCGTCAGTCTTCACAAAACCAGACTAAACATCTTGTTATCAGTTATCATATATCATTACTACAACCAAAAGGGGGCAGCTAGAGCAATTCGCATGCCGTTCAAAACTTTGTAGCTGCAAACTTATTTCAATTTCCATACAGCAGTCTGATATCAATTTATAAGTTGAGACTCACTATACTTTAACTATCTGAATTGACTCTGCAAGACTGTCCTACAGCCTGATCCATATCAGAGTACCATTTCCCAATCTGGGTGTGCTCTACCATATCTTTACCTGACTTGAGGTGACGGATGGGTCGTAGAACACCAAAGACAGCAAGATCTGCTAAATTAGGATCCATTCCACCTGCCAAAATCAAGAATACAAAGGTACTTATAAGTCTGGCAGTAGCAAATATTTTTCTTAGCATTTATAAATCGTAGTAGTTGGACATACCAAGAAACTTTCGGCCCTTCAAAGCATCAACCCATTGTTCTGCAGCTCCATACAGTGCTGCTCGCTCATCAGTGATATTATGTTTCTTCTTTAATTTCTTTGACACAAAATACATAGCAGCAGCACCGCCATACTTCGCCACTAACCTCTCAGATAAACTGAAATTACCTACATATAAATCAGAGGTTTATTTGCATGCATATCCGTCCCACTGTGTGCATTACAAGGTCAATATAGAATAATAACTGAATGTAAAGAACTTTTAGATCTACTAAAATGTCCAATCTCATATAATTTCCATGCAATTTGAAGTTCGTAGTAAAGGAAATAGGTTTGATGGAAGTATTTCAAGGAAATGAAATATGCTTGGAAGTGTTGCAATATTTTGAATTTAGATTAGTGTAAAAAAATTGTGATAATTATAAAACAAATAAACTACTAGTTCATTTGATTGTTGTGCCCCCTACAATTAAAACCATTACAACAGAACATAATTTAAGCTTCTATATTAATAATCTTCTAGATTCGTAAGAGTGGCCGTCTGCAACAGAGTCTAGAAGTGAAATCATACCTTGAGTGGTGATATACTCAAATGATTCAAGAGCCTCGGAAACAGTTCGATATATGTTGGGTGACAATACATGAACCAAGTGATTGTCCACCCACCTACACAAGAAGTCGGAATATAATGTTAGTGTTACGCATCAGAGGCTAAAAGCCGGGCAATCAATACTCGATAGAGATATGGAAAACAAGTAGAGGCAGTAGTAAGAAACCAAGAACTAATCCAAAAGAATAGACTAGATAAATAACAAACATACTCGCGCCACTTCTTCTCCTCAGCTGCATCTAAATCATAATCGGGACGTATCCGTTTCACCAACTTATCAATTATCTCTGCCATATATAAAATTGGGAATTCACAATCACAATGTCGGTTACAACATATAAATTATGAATCACTTATACACACAAACAAATGAAAGTACTAAACAGGAATGGCATGAACCTGAAGAATCAACCATTTGTTGACCATCGACTGTCAAAATAGGCACCTTCTTGTAATCAGACCATTTGATCTCCTTCTTGTTCATTGGATTTACTTCCACCACTTTATATGGAATATCATAGTAGTCCAGAAACGCTAACAAAAAAACAAACACAAGAAATTTCAAAATTCAATGAACAAGGACTAAAACGAAATATAATTATACATGCAGATCAAAGAGGATGTTATTGAAGATGAAAATGGAACTCACCTTTAACTTTGTTGCAGAAAGGACAGGCCTCATACTGAAACAGAACCACGTCTTTGGACTTGAAACCCTCTTCTGAGCGAAGCGAAGCATTCGATTGCACATCTTGAGCGAGAGACGTGGCAGCTGCAGAACCGAACCTAACACTGTGAGCTGAGTAGGGATTTGAGAGGCTCAAGCGATCAACGAAATTCTGAGACAGCCACTTAGAGCTGGAACTCGAGCACGTGTCGTAGGGAGCCACCTGGCAAACAGTGGAACCACCGGTAAAGCCACCGTAGACGGCGGTGGAGTTGCTCCTTAAGGCTCTGCCTAGAAATATGGCTCGATTAACGACACGTCGCATGGTCGCTACTCGCTATTCTTGGAACTTGGAAGGAAAAATCCTCAGTACAGATTCTTCAGGGTTTAGGGTTTTCAATTTTTCATTACAATGATACAGGGCCAGGCCCAAATTACTTCGGGCTTCAGTTTGACCGATAATAAGCTATTTGGGCTGGGCCTATTAATAAATAATAAAAATAGGAAACAAACAGCAAGTCGGCGTGGTCATTACGTTACGCGTATGCTGCCACTATAAATACAACCCTTGGCCTCACGATTATGTTACGCATCCATTTAGTCGCTTTGAGATTTGGGATTTCAGATCTAGCGAAACCCTAGTTCTGGTTTTATCTTCGATTTTTTGCAAACTTTTTCCAATCGTACTAGCTGCCACTATCTGGTGTGGATCTATCAGAATCTCTTGCTTTCTCTGTTGATTTTGTTTGGGATTTGAGGAAACTTTTCGTTTAATCGAAGATGTCGCGATGCTTTCCCTTCAGACCTACAGGGTATACGAGCAATGGGTCATGTAGCGAGGCCTTGATCGAATCAATTAAGGTTCGTTGAGCGGTTTTGTATTTCCGTTTGTGCTCAACTGAAATATGTGAATAGGCACAAGGCCTCTGTTTCTGCATAGACCCTGTCGTGTTATGACTTGTTGGATTCTTGATGAACTGGATCTTTCTGTGTTCATGTTTGTTTCTAGGAATTACTTAACCGCGCTAATTCCTGATGAACATAGGTTTAAAAGTTGTTTGAGAACCCTTTTGATTCACCGATAACAGAAGAATTCACGTTCTTTGAGCTTTGCTGGTAATTCGTCTAGGGTTTGAAATTGGATACTTCGGGTTCTGAAATATTAATGTGCAATGATTCTAGACTTTTAGGTTTTGCAATTATTAATCCAACAAGAATGCTTATGGGTTTTTTTCACCTTGAAAATATAAGCGTTTTATGGCCGTGTAAATTAATGCCCTAGATAGTATTATTCACAGATTCTACCCTGCATGGTTGTACAGGTTTCTCCTTTTGAAAAATATTTTCAAGAAAGTGCAAATTCTTTCTAGTTCTAGTTAAATCAATATAAAAATGGTTGTTTGAATATCTAATATTGTGGTAGTTCTTTATGCCTTGTTATTAAAACCAGGGTTAGTTTCTATCATGCTTTCTAGATCATTGTATCCCTTTTGCTAAGAAACGTTTTACAAGCATATGATATAAGATGGTTTGCACTTTGCAATGATGTCTCAAACTTTTGCACTAGTAGTTATTGTCGACTACTTTGTCACCCTCAAAAGATGTTTATAACGTGAATTTGTTTCTTGGAATGGGAAATTGCTTATTCTTGGGGTAAATTGCCTTTTAACATTGGTTATAATCAATTTTAGTTAAACCCTTTCTTTGTGAAGTACTATACTATTGGTGGATAGTTGTTCCAACATTTGTAGCTATTGTTCCAAAACAATGTGGATGCATAAATCTTGTGCTGGCCAAACTGTGAACATGCTTGTATTAGCTTGTTAGCTTCTTTGGTCTTTCATATCATCTATTTGAAAATATTACTCTGGTGACATAAAGATCCAGAGGGAGGATGCTAAGGTCAAGAAAGATCTCAAGAAAGAGAGGAGAAGGGAAAAGAAGGAAAAAAGGAAAGAAAGGAGAGAGAGGAAAGAAAAAACCTCCAATTTCAGTGATGCTAAAGACCAGAAGCACATTGAAGCAGGGAAAAGCACGACAGAGAGAAGTAAGGGGGTCTGTGTGCAAAAGCTAGATGACTCCGAAAATGAACAGCAGAACAAGAGTGACATAACCGTGGAACATGACCAACCAGTCTCTTGGTTAGAACCTTGCAGCTCGGACAGTATCCAAAGCGGCAACAAAAGGAAAAGGAGTGTATCACCATCTAGTCAAAATGGAGGTGAGTAAGAAAACTATAAAATTGCTTATATTTATTAATCATTTTGTCCTGACCCCAATGTTTAACTGTGTTGTTGGACTGTTTGTTAAACCAGCAACTGGCATAAAATTAAGACTTGCACTGAAAAAACCTGAAGAACAGAAACAAGATGATCAATTTGGCTCTACTTCCAGAAGTGCTGTAACTGTGTATTCTTCTGTTCAAAATGCCAATGAAAGCCATCATCAAGTAAGATGTTTCAGTAGTGCAGAGAGAGATACATGTGCTGGAAATTCTGATTTTAAGCTGAAAGGAAAATTGCAGAGTTCACACAACGGAGCTGCTCCAAAATCAGATGCGCCGGTGCTATCTGTTTATGATGCCCTATTTCAGAATTGGGTTCCTCCTCCACTAACTGTTGATGGATTATCTTCTGACGAAGACTGGCTGTTTGGTTCGGAACTTAAGGATGGAAGGTCTGATACCAAAAGAGTAAAACCTATTTCTGGTGCCATGAGGTGTTCAAGCACATCTTTGTGGCCTCGGGCTCAATACGTACCAGAGGTTGAAATATATGCATTGCCTTACACAGTTCCGTTTTGATTCGAATTCTGAAAGTTTGGTGGTCTTGGTGCCTGAGAATCTCAATACACAACTTGTAGATAAATTTTGTTAGGTAGTTGTCTTGTTGAGAAATTTGAAAGCACGGAGTGCGGTATTTGGTTTTTGAAGTTTAACTACGGCACTCTAACGAGAGAGGGAGCGGATTATGTATTATTCTTTTTTAACATATACATACATATAATGATTCTATTCACTCTTTCGTATTGTTGATTCCCATTTCGATGCTAAGTGAAAGTTTGTAAGAACATCTGAATCGTATTAGTGAAGTAACAAAAGTAAAGCGGAATTGCATGGGGACGGAAAGAGGGTGGCAAACATCCAAAATATGAAGACATTATGTTGTACTAGATTTTAACCCGATGACAGTAAAACAATCTGAAAGTTCTCTTCTAGCCAAGATTATTATTCTCATAAATGTGGTATTAGCTGCTGATTACGAGCTTTAGGAAATTTCTCTCACCACCTCAATTTTCTTGTAAATGAAGTCATAACTCTCGTAACACTGATTTTAAGTCACGGTTCTATGATTTTCCCTCGGTTTTCTCCATAGAGATGCTAACCTAAATAATTATCTGCATAGTACAATAAGATGAATTTAACTCTCTTTTAACAGTACCTCCTAGTTTTCTTCCTATTCTGCTAGCCACCGCGAAACATTTTAGCTTTTACTCGTAGCTCGGTATTTTCTTCCCTTTTTTTTTTCTTTTTAGGTGTGGGTGTGGGTAAGAACTTGCAATGTCTTCCTTTCCACCATAAATCTGATATAAATTCATCTTGTCATGATAACTATTCTCATTCACAACAAATGGTGGCTTATACATACACACTGAACAACCACGCTTGTATGTGTGCACCCCATTCAAAAAAACCATAGTGGTACACACAAAATTCAGCAAAGCGAACACCACCCCACCACAGAAAAGAAAAAGGAAAAGAAGTTAAAACCAGATGAAAACAAAAGACATTCATCGGTCTCTACAATCGGCAATCTACCCTCGCCGATCTTTTTTCACACATATAATTATATTATAATCTTAACATTAGACTACCATAATGATACTAAGTAACGTAACGCGCATCGTCAAACGAAGCATATACGATAACGGGAATGAACAACCTCATCGGAGGCGTAGAAGTCTGCGGAGATTGTTTGTTGCTCCGTCGTCAACACCGGCGGCTTCGGCGTTGCAACTGAGTTTGGACCTCAGAGAAAACTTTGGCAGCGGCAAGCTGCTCGGCGGCGGAGACATAATCATGTCTTTCATGTTCCCCTTATTATTATTCCCTCCCATCATCAACACTTTTGAAAGAGGAAGATGTTTGGGAAGGTCCTTTGGGTCGGGTCCCCGGCGGTGGCTACTATTATCATGTTCAGAGGAGGATCTCTTCTTCGTTGATGCTTTGTTGGATTTCTTTGGAGATGAGATCATGAGGCTCTGGCTTCTAGAAAGCAAAGGCTGGTGATGTTGATGTTGATTATGAATTGATGAAGCATTTGGCAGAGGAAGGAGCGGTGGTTGTTGTTGTTGATGTTGATAATGAACTAAAGAGTTGGCGCGTGACGGAGGATTCAAGAGACCTGCAGCTGCAGCAGCATACGCATATGTATTGTCAAGAGGAGTAACGTGATTACCTACTCTTCCTCCTCCGATTCTCTTGTTGCTGCTGCTGGCGGTTTTGATTATTCTGATCTGCTTGTTCTTGTTTGGAGAAAGTAGTGATGATGATTGTTGGCAGAAAGCTTCCATTAAATTAAATCAAGAAGGATCAAACAGTAATCAAACAAAGAAAATATATGTGTGGATTGTTGATGAGTGCAATACAAAAAATAAAACAGCTCAGTAGCTGCCTGTGATGAAAATTTTATACAAATATTATGAACAAAGGTGTAATTGAAGTTAAAGAAATGAACAAGATACAATCTCTAAGATGATATATACTAAGCTTAGATTGATTGTGATCTTATGAAATAAGCAGATCAGCAGAACAAGACTTTAACTAACTTAATTATCAATGAAACGTAACAAGATGAAGAAGGATCATAAGTTAGAACTATAATATAATGGATCAAAGGGACCCTGCTTTTCAAAAGAGATGGGTTTTCTTCCCCTTCATTAATTTGTTAGCGTGCAAAGGGTCGATGCTCGTACACCTTTTTATATATAAAGCAAGATGAAGATCAATGCCCTCAACGGCTATCTTATTCATATTGTCAAATACATCACTCAATTATTATTGATTAGGACATAATTCATCTAAACAATGTATGAGAATATTCAATATGTTTTCCATTTAAAGGAGAAGATAGAATTACCTATAATATAACGTCATGATTGCAAATATTTAATTTGTAATTACTATTAAGAAAACAATAATGTCGCGATTACTCGTAAATTACCGACAACCATTTTGGTCGGTTACCATACATGTTATTTTTTGGCACCGTGGAAATACTAACTGTAGGGCGGCAACCGCCAAAGCATTGAGAACCGTTAGATTTTGTCTTTATAAAATAGCCGTTGAGAAGAAAGTGACCGTAGATTTGCCTTATCGGGTTGCTCGAAATTGGACTGAGTTAGACAAAATAATACAATCCTGGCCATACACGTCTTCATTTTGGTTGGTCCCAACCTTTCGATATTTTTTTATTGTCCAGTGACCTCATGCACTGGGAATAACCTTGGGCTTCATAATTTTATTTTATTTTAATTTTTTAATCAACTTGTGGTTCTTATTTTATTTTTAAGCTTAGGTGAGTAATCTCCAAACTCCAATCGCATATCACGCTACTCTGCCTACTAAACCATATCTTTTCCCATCTTTATATTGTAACTTGATTAGCCTCATAATTTTATTTGAGCAGTTGTATTATTTAAAAAAAATTCTTTTAGTCACT
>NC_029791.2:101840611-101845621 GCF_000816755.2 Arachis ipaensis
AACTTCGCACGTCATATTTCGTTGTTTAATACATTAATTCATAAATCGCCGTAAATATAAGTAATCGTGAAAAATATGAGTCGTAGACTCGTAGTCCCTTTCTTACGTAATATCTCAATAATGATATTATTCTTAACACACCTGCATAATGCATTCACCATAATTTTTTCTAACATAAAATATTATTTGTCAATTTGAAATATGAAGTAAATAAATTTAAATAGACATATTTTATTGTTTTAAGATAAAACTATATTTAGTCACAAAAAAAAAAAGAAGATAAAACTATATTTGAAGTTTATCTTCCTTTCTTGCGTTTCTTCTGCTGGCTACTGAAAAAAAAAAAAAAAAAAACCAACAACAACAACTGAGAGCCTGTCTTAATCACTCATAGTTTATGAAACACGAAAGCTTCAATCCTTTGTCTACTATCAATGATTCAATGGTTTTTGATGCGAGGTTGGTTCCTTGACCTATGGCATCACTCTCAAGCACTCTACATTTTGTGAGGCAAGGCATATATATATAGGAAGAAATTGATCTTCTCGAATAGGGACATACAATAAACGATATTTTTTAAGGGTTAAGTGCTTGTATATTAGAAGCGCAAAAGAGAAACTTTGTATGAACAAAAATTTAAGAGCTTATTGATGAGAGAACTTTTGCGTGGTCTAAAAATTTGTGGATAAATCTTCGTTGTAAGTATAGTTTTTAAACTTTCAAAAGTCCTTTCATACAAACGTTTTGGTTGTCACAAGTAACAAACCCCTTTTAAAATTGATAACCTAAGTATTTAAATATCGGGTCGTCTTCTCAAGGAATTGCAGGGAGGTATGTTCTTATTATTGGTTATGGAGATTGTAAATTTGGGGTTTCAAGAATGAGGAACAAATATGACAAATAATTTAAATAGCAATTAAAATTAAATAAATAACTGTAAAATAAACTTTTGGCAAGGTATGAAAAATTGGAAGTCCATACTTAGTTATCTTTATCAATAATAATGAAAGTTGAACCTTAATTCCACTTAGTTGACCTTTACGAAAGCAAAGGAAAGTCAAGGGACTAATTAGTTTGATCTTCGAATCCTATTTATTTCCTAAGAAAAGGTTGGGATTATTGAAATTCAGTTCAATTAGCAAAGATAACAGTTATCAATTATGTTGAGCTAAGATAACTCCTGAGTTACTGCTTTCTTAACCAAGACCAAAAGGAAAAAAGTAAATTTGCTGGAATAAAAATGCCTTCAGATGTAAAGCAACAATAACATAAATTAAAGAAAGCAATCATAAACTGAAATACCTCAAATAACATTAATAAGAGAAATTATAATCTAACATGAAGCGTTCATAAGCCAATTCGGTAACATAAAGTATAGATACGAATAAAAGCAGTAGAATAAAAATATAAAAGGAATATTAAACCTGGAAATTGAGAAGAAGAAATCCTAATTCCTTTAAGAGGAATCCTAATCCTAAATCCTAAGAGAGAGGAGAGAACCTCTTTCTCTAAAAACTATATCTACTCCTAAAATTGTGAATGTGAAAGCTTATTATGAATGGATGCATTCCTCCACTTTATAGCCTCTAATATGTATTTTCTGGGCTGAGAACTGGGTCAGAAACAACCCAGAATTCGCTGGTTGCGAATTCAAACATGCTGAATTTTCGTCACTGCGACGCGGCCGCATGGAGCACGCGGTCGCGTCACCTAGCGTCAAGGCAACTATGGTATATTATATATCAAATCGAAGCCCCGAACGTTAGCTTTCGAACGCAACTGGAACCGCGTCATTTGGACCTCTGTAACTAAAGTTATAGCCGTTTGAGTGCGAAGAGGTCAGGTTGGACAGCTTAGCAATTTCTCCAACTTCTTGTATTCCTTCCACTTTTGCATGCTTCCTTTCCATCCTCTGAGCCATTCCTGTCCTGTAATCTCTGAAATCACTTAACACACATATCAAGGCATCTAATGGTAATAAGAGAGGATTAATATTAGCAAATATAAGTCCAAAGAAGCATGTTTTCAATCAAAGCACATAATTAGGAAGGCAAATGTAAAACCATGCAAATAGTATGAATAAGTGGGTAAAGAGTTGATAAAAACCACTCAAATGAGCACAAGATAAAACATGAAATAGTGGTTTATCAACCTCCCCACACTTAAACATTAGCATGTCCTCGTGTTAAGTTCAAGAGAAGCTATAAAGATGAAGAGAAATGGTAGAATGCATGAAATGCAACCTATGAATGCAACTACATGCTAAATGCTTTTACTTGGTTAAGAGTAAATAAGTTTTTCAAGACGAAAGTAATTCAAATTCCACTAATTTAAATCATACAATAAAAAGCAAGTAAACTTGTAAGAAGATAGCTCATGAAAGCAGGGAACATAGAATTAAGCACTGAACCCTCACTGGTAGTGTATATCATTCTAACTCTCAAGTGTCTAGGGTCAATCACTCTACTCTTCTCTAGTCATACTTTTTAAAACTTTGTTCTTCATCTAACCAATCAACAAATATTTAGCATACAAATGCAAACATCATGAGGTCTTTTCAGGGTTGTAATGGGGCTAAGGTAAAGGTAAGGATATATATATGGCTAAGTGAGCTATAATTTTGAATCTTTGACTAACCTAAGCTCTCACCTAATATACATATACTCTATATAACTCTAGAATCATGCCTAGCTATCCAAAATTCTTACTTTTGTATGATTCCCATACTCATGTACCAAAATTTTGATATTTCTTTACTTTTATCACATGTGCATTGATTTTTCATTAACTTAACATTGGGGTGATTTTGTCCCCTTATTTATTTACTTATTGAATATATATATATATATATATATTTAAATATATATATATATATATATAATTTTTTTCTTTTTTTTGTGTAGAGAAACAAACATAACGTATCAATGCACATGGATTTTCTATTATTTTTCTATTTTGGTTTTTCATGAGTAGGTTCCCAAATTCCTAATATTCAAATAAATTAGAAACATGTTACATTCCCTTATTAACCCATGTTCCCACAGTTTCTCCACACTTAGTTGATGCACAATCTCTATCTTAAGTTAACCAAAGATTCAATTGGGATAATTAATTTGTTTTCCGCTTAAAGCTAGTGATGTGGTAAAATATAGAACAAATGGGGGTTTACAAGGCTCAAAGTGGCTGACAAGGATGATTTAAAGGGTAGGCTTATTTGAGATAAGTGAGCTTAAAACAAGTAATGGCCTCAATCATATGCAAGCATGTAAATACACTAAATAATGGACATATAGAATGGAACAAAGCTAAGATTGCAATCAGGGAAGAAAACACACAAGAATAAAAATTTATGGTTAAATAATGTAACCATATAAATAAGCTTAAATCTCACATGTTGTGTGTTCTTTGGCTCAAAAACCATGTTCCAAATACAACTTCAACAAGTTTTAACATAAAAATTTTCAATTTAAATTAGTGAAAATTTTCAAAAATAGGGTCTTTAAAAGAAACTTATTATTTTTCAACCAAGTAGTATTTAAATGCAAACAATCAACTACACATGCAATCTATTATGCAATGCAACAATGAACTAATGAAGAAAATAAGATATTGGTGTTGAGAAGAGAATAAATAACCCATGGAGATCGGTATCGACCTCCCCACACTTAAAGACTTCACCGTCTTCGATGCATGCTGAGATGTGCAGGTGGACGGGTGGCTTCAACTGATGCTTTTTTCTATAGATTGTGTAGATTGACTTGCCTGTCTCCCTATGTAAACGTCTTCCGGTTCCCTTTCAGGTGGCCATCATGGAAGCTTCAACATGTACGTGAGAAAACAATAGAAGCCATGGCATACCAGTGGTGCAGAATATGCAACATAGGGGAGGAGTGTGGGTAAGGAGAGATAATATAAATTCATGTTAATGCAAAAGTAATATAGGTATAAAAGATTGGCATTGATATAAATAATATTACCTATCCAAAATAAAACAAGTCACTAAGCACCCAAAATAATTCAAGAGAAGATGCAACAGTTAAATAAGAAAATTTTAACACCAAAGAAAGAAAAATTAATTAATTTAGAAAAGAAAATAAAAATATGCATAAAAGTAAGATGCAGTGAATGAAATATGCAAATAAATTAAGTAAAATAAAATAAAAGATAGGAAGAATGAGAAGGGAAAGAAGGGAAGAAGAAGTAAGTAAGAAAGGAGGGAGGAAAAATTAGGATTGGGGGAGAAAAGATAAGATATTTGGTAAATTAGGATAAGCTGTGCGGCGCAAGCGACGCGGTTGCGTGGGCACGCGGTTGCGCGGCTTGCGCTTAAACTGATTGACGCAGTCGCGTCAGTCACGCGGTCGTGTGACCCGTTTTATGCTACTGGCGCGAGGGCAGCCTCGCTCTCACACAACTCTCTGTTAAAAAAAAATCATTAATTGCCAAATATTGGGTGACGCGATCGCATGGGGCATGTGATCGCGTGAGTGGCCACTTAGTAGGATGTGACGCGGCCGCGTGGGGCACGCGGTCGTGTGAGATGGACTGCGCGTCCAGCGCCAGTCCAGCACCACTCTAGCACAACCTTCGGCTGTGCACCATTATTACGTCGAAATCCTGGTCACGCGGCCGTGTGGGGCACGCAGTCGCGTGGGAGGCCATTATTCCCATATGACACGGTCGCGTGGGACGATTTGTGCCATTGGCACGCCTCCAGCCACGCTCTCGCGTGACTCTCTGTTCATTTTATTATTCTCTCCCACACCTGCGACGCGGACGAGTCAGCGACGCTGTCGCGTCGCGTGCGTGCTTTTTTTTTTATGCAATATGCAGATGCAAATGCAGTGCTGATATGGATGTTATGAATAATTTCAGGTTCAATAAAAATAGAATAAAAAAATAATATAAAAAAAAATAAACAAAACGAAATAAAATTAAAATTGAGAAAGGAATGATTATACCATGGTGGGTTGTCTCCCACCTAGCACTTTTAGTTAAAGTCCTTAAGTT
>NC_029791.2:101845643-101872309 GCF_000816755.2 Arachis ipaensis
TTAATTTATGAAAAAGCAAAAATAAAAACAAATAAACAAGTAAAAAGCAAATATTTACAATAACCAATAATAAAGCACACATTTGCAATTCCCCGGTAACGGCGCCATTTTGAAGAGAGAACTTTTGCGTGGTCTAGAAATTTGCAGATCAATCCTCGTTGCAAGTATAGTTTCTAAACCTTCAAAAGTCCTTTCATACAAACGTTTTGGTTGTCACAAGTAACAAACCCCTTTTAAAATTGATAACCGAAGTATTTAAACCTCGGGTCGTCTTCTCAAGGAATTGCAGGGAGGTATGTTCTTATTATTGGTTATGGAGATTGTAAATTTGGGGTTTCAAGAATGAGGAACAAATATGACAAATAATTTAAATAGCAATTAAAATTAAATAAATAACTGTAAAATAAACTTTTGGCAAGGTATGAGAAATTGGAAGTCCAGACTTAGTTATCTTTATCAATAATAATGAAAGTTGAACCTTAATTCCACTTAGTTGACCTTTATGAAAGCAAAGGAAAGTCAAGGGACTAATTAGTTTGATCTTCGAATCCTATTTATTTCCTAAGAAAAGGTTGGGATTATTGAAGTTCAGTTCAATTAGCAAAGATAACAGTTATCAATTATGTTGAGCTAAGATAACTCCTGAGTTACTGCTTTCTTAACCAAGACCAAAAGGGAAAAAGTAAATTTGCTGGAATAAAAATGCCTTCAGATGTAAAGCAACAATAACATAAATTAAAGAAAGCAATCATAAACTGAAATACCTCAAATAACATTAATAAGAGAAATTATAATCTAACATGAAGAGTTCATAAGCTAATTTGGCAACATAAAGTATAGATACGAATAAAAGCAGTAGAATAAAAATATAAAAAGAATATTAAACCTGGAAATTGAGAAGAAGAAATCCTAATTCCTTTAAGAGGAATCCTAATCCTAAATCCTAAGAGAGAGGAGAGAACCTCTCTCTCTAAAAACTACATCTACTCCTAAAATTGTGAATGTGAAAGTTTATTATGAATGGATGCATTCTTCCACTTTATAGCCTCTAATCTGTATTTTCTGGGCCAAGAACTGGGTCAGAAACAACCCAGAATTCGCTGGTTGTGAATTCAAACATGCTGAATTTCCGTCACTGCGACGCGGCCGCATGGAGCACGCGGTCGCGTCGCCTAGCTTCAGGGAAACTATGGCACATTATATATCAAATCGAAGCCCCAGACGTTAGCTTTCCAACGCAACTGGAACCGTGTCATTTGGACCTCTGTAACTAAAGTTATAGTCGTTTGAGTGCGAAGAGGTCAGGTTGGACAGCTTAGCAATTTCTCCAACTTCTTGTATTCCTTCCACTTTTGCATGCTTCCTTTCCATCCTCTGAGCCATTCCTGCCCTGTAATCTCTAAAATCACTTAACACACATATCATGGCATCTAATGGTAATAAGAGAGGATTAATATTAGCAAATATAAGTCCAAAGAAGCATGTTTTCAATCAAAGCACATAATTAGGAAGGCAAATGTAAAACCATACAAATAGTACGAATAAGTGGGTAAAGAGTTGATAAAAACCACTCAAATGAGCATAAGATAAACTACGAAATAATGGTTTATCACTTATACATATAAACACTCACATTAAAAGAAAAATAAAAAAGGTTTTCAATGGGCAACAATAATTATTACTTACTAGCGCATCCCCATTTTTTTTTACACTATGTTGTCTAAGTAAGTGTGTACAAAACTACAAATTCTAATGGCAGATAACGGCAAGCCATCTCTGTTAAATAAAATAACTTCTAAAAAATAGAATAATTTGATGAAAAGATTTGTTTGTCTTGAATTTAAAAAAATTGGAAATTAATATATTTTTTTATTTTTCTTCATATTTAAAATATAGTGACTTTTAGATAATTTAATACACATTTCGTAACATCTGAAATAATTATCAAATTTGGACCGAACTAATTGATTCAACCGAAAAATTGGTGAGTCAGATCCTGAACGGATTCGATTTAGGTTTCTATTCTAAGGGTTACCTGAAACTGGGTTTTTTTTGGGCCTGAATGTGA
The DNA here is from genome assembly GCF_000816755.2 of Arachis ipaensis. Classification (NCBI taxonomy): domain Eukaryota; kingdom Viridiplantae; phylum Streptophyta; class Magnoliopsida; order Fabales; family Fabaceae; genus Arachis; species Arachis ipaensis. The sequence goes on from NC_029791.2 coordinate 101,847,712, forward strand.
GGTATAGACTTCTTTTCGGGTAGCGTCCGACTTCTGTTGATGAGAAGGTGCCGCCGTCTGAGTTTCTCGTGAAGAGGTGGGGAGGGGGTGGGACCTGTAAGGGATTCCGATGCTTAAGTTAGCAAGGATTTAAGCAGGTTTTTTTAGTAAAATGGGTTATGAATATACCTGAGGGTGTCAGTGTATTTATAGTAGATTCAATAACCATCTTTTAGAGTAGTTCCACCTTTTGATGATAGATAACCGTTTCATTTTGTTAGGGAAGTTTTTGAGATCTCCCTTCTAAATTATTAGGAGATATCTTAGGAGTCAGTTACTTATTTAGATAAGTAGGGTTAGACCCATGTCGCCGTGTTCGATCTCTATGAGGTCAGGTAAATATCTCTTAATTGGACTTTATTCATTTTGGGCTTAACTGTGTTTTTGGGTCAGGGTATGAACAGTACCCCTACTTGAGATCGAGCTCCATTAGGTTGGACTTAAGCATTTGTAGGTCAGCCTTGACCTTTTATGGTGTGGGTTCATCATGTCGGACACCTCCTTTCTAGGAGTTAAGTTGAGTACTCGACATGTTTTTTATGAACCTGAAGCGTTGCGTCTTTTCGTCATTTACACGTTTCTCTACGGTTACTTTAATAAATGTACACGTCATAAATGAGGGGGTGAACTTACCTTTTTATTGGGTCTTATAAATACTGAACCCCTTTTCTCTTTCTTCTTTTTTGCTTCTTCTTCTGAGTCTTTTTGTTTTTCATTCTCTCTCAAGGTACCCCCATTTTCTTTTCAAGATTTTTCTATCTTGAATTTCTACTTGGAATTTTTCGTTCGTGCTTTGAAGGTGCTTGGAATGTTCGTGTGTTTTTCTGCTGTGTGCGTACCGTCATTTTCTCATTTATTTTCTATATCCTTGTATGTTTGTTGGATAATGCGTTTCTGGCACCGTCAATTTTAATGGTTGTGTGAAAAAATGGCAATAGTTTCTATCAATTTTTTGATGTTTGGATTTGCAGTAAGGATGACTAATGGGTCAGACGCCCTGAAAACTCTCCGTCAAGACAAAAAGAATGTTGTTGCCCGACTTATTCAACTGAAAGAGGTCGGTAAATCGGGTGACCTCCCCTTTATTTCCAAGTCGAACTTGGCTCCTTCTTCATCATGGTAACCAAACAATTCCCCTCGTGCCCCCTTTTTCCAAGTCGAAGTCTAAGAAACATAAGACTTCCAAGTCAAGAAGTGTGTATAAATAGGGCTTTGATACTGTGGCTTTTTGTGAGAAGCACGTCCATCCCCACAGTTTCATTAGCATGTGATGCATGAGCATCTTTCCTATCTTTTCCTAGTGATTTTGTATTCAAACTGTTGAGTTTAATCAAGAATTAATTATCTTCTAGCCACTCTGGATGCTACTTTGAGTCGCGTGCAATTCTGTTTATTTCAGGTAGCACTCGGATAGATTTGATGGAGTTTCTGTAGAAAAAGAGAAGAAAGCGAAGAATGCTGTCAACCATGACCTCCCTGCATTCTAATATGAATAACTCGAGCTACAGAAATTCAATTGACATGGTTCCAGTGGTGTTGGAAAGCTAACTTCCAAAACTTTCCAACAATATATAATATTTCATACTTCTTCTCCAGCAATTTGGCAAGGGTGGCGCCTAACTTGGGATTTTCCAAGTTAGGCGCCAAGACAAACTTAATCCATCAAACCAAGGCTGCATAGGTGGCGCCTAACTTGGGTTTTACCAAGTTAGGCACCAAGACAAGGCAAAAGGCTCCAAGGTTACTTCCAAGGTGGCGCCTAACTTGAGGTTTCTCAAGTTAGGTGCCATGCACAACAAGCACACACAATGGGATTCGGCTAGCATGAAGTTAGGTGCCACTCCCTTCCAAGTTAGGCGCCAGACACAACAACAACACTCATTCCTTGATGCCATGCCCAAGTTAGGCGCCAAGTGGGTGAAGTTAGGTGCCAAGGCACACGCAACTTGCCCAATCCATGCTGCCTCCTCCAAGTCTAACTTGAGGTTTCTCAAGTTAGGCACCACTCTTAGGGAAGGCAATGGTCCCCACATCTCAATCAAGCTATTGCATGAAGATCATCTTTAATTCTGATTAAACTTTATTTTATTTAAAAATAGGAAAAGATATTATTTAGTTTTAGAAAATATATTTTACATTAATTACGATTAGATATAAAAGGGAAAAGAATCAGCCCTTCGGGCTCCTCTCTTCTCTCTTACCTCATTCCGCACTTTTACAGTTTTTCAGAATCCTTGTTTTCTCTCTGAACCATGAGCAACTAAACCTCCACTGTTAAGGTTAGGAGCTCTGTCTATTGTATGGATTGATAGTATTATTTTTCTATTTTAATTCATGTACTAATTTCTATTTCAAGAATTATTTTTGTTCTTTATCTTATGAATTTGGGTGCAACGAAAGTATGACCCTTGTTCTAATTGAGTTCTTGTAAAACTTGAAAATGCTCTTTGCTTGAACAACAGCTTAAAAATAATTTCTCCTAAATTTCTAATTATCTGGACTTAACGGGATACGTGACATATAATCCTCTTATATTTGGGTAATTAGGATTTCTGTGGCATATACACTAGAATTGAACTTCACCCTCTAATTGGAATTAAGTGACCAAGAAATTGGCGGTTAATGAAGGTTAGAGTAGACTAAAAAGATCTAAGAAATTAGGGTTTAGTCACATATAGTTTGCCATGAACTGAATTGTATGATTAAAATAGTTAGTAAGAAAAGTCAATACGGAAGATAGATATATCTGAAGCCTTAACTGTTTTTTCCATATATTATTCACATCAATTTACTGTTCGCTTTCTGATTCTCTGAATTACTGTTTAATACTATTGAACTCTCAACACTCTTTTCTGTTTGTCTAACTAAGTAAATCACTTAACCATTGTTGCTTAATCCATCAATCCTCGTGGAATCGACCCTCATTCACTTGAGGTACTACTTTGTACGACCCGGTGCACTTCCCGGTTAGTTTGTGGGTTATAAATTCTGCACCAAGTTTTTGGTGCCGTGGGGATTGACTATGATTCACAACTACGAGTTGTCTGATTGCTTAGATTAGGCATTTTAGTTTTAATTTTATTTACTTGTTGCTCCTTACTTTTCGAAAATTTTACTTAGTATTTTTTCTTGATTTTTGAAATTAAGTTTGGTGTTACCTAGTTAATTTTATTTTAACTTTATTGCTTAATTTTCTTTATAAATTTCAAATTTTTAGCTTAAGTTTATTTATAATTTTCAAAAATTCCTAGTGTTAATTGTTTAGTGTTTTATTTTAGTTCTTTACACATGTTACCTCACTAAGAATTCTCTACACTCTGACGTAGGGAATCCCACTTTTCTTATTTTTGGTCTATTTATAAGCAGGAATAAAGACAAGGAACCTTTTACAGATTTTGATCCTGGCCCTGAAAGGACTTTGAGGCGGCGCTTGCAACAAGCTAGACTTTACAAGGCTAGTAAAAATCTGAGTGATACTTTTGAAAAGGAAGTTGCAGAGTCCACCATGGATTAGAATCGTGCTGTCGATGCCAATGTGGCAAATCTGAATGAGAATGAACAACCTAGAATAGTGCTTGGCTCATACACTACCCCCAATCTAGATCTTTATGGGAAAAGTATTGTGGTGCCTTCTATAGCTGCAAACAACTTTGAACTGAAGCCTCAGCTAGTCACTCTTGTGCAACAAAATTGTCAGTATCATAGACTTCCTCAAGAAGACCCAAATCAGTTTATTTCTAATTTCTTGCAGATTTGTGATACTGTGAAGACGAATGGAGTGAATCCTGAGGTTTACAAACTCATGCTCTTCCCATTTGCTGTGAGGGATAGAGCAACGTTGTGGCTAGATTCTCAACCCAAGGAGAGCCTGGACACTTAGGATAAGGTGGTCACTGGATTTCTGACTAAATTTTTCTCACCACAAAAGCTGACTAAGCTAAGGGTGGAGGTTCAGACCTTCAGGCAAAAAGATGGTGAAACCCTCTATGAGGCCTGGGAGAGATTCAAGCTACTGACCAGACAATGCTCTCCGAACATGTTTTCTAAATGGGCTCAGCTGGATATCTTTTATGAGGGCTTATGTAAAATGTCCAAAATGTGTTTAGATAATTCTGCAGGTGGTTCATTGTACATGAAGAAGACACCAGAGGAGATTACTGAGCTTATTGAGTTGGTTGCTAACAACCAATATCTCTACATATCTAATAGGAATCCTGTGAACTCTGAGACCCCTCAAAAGAAGGGCGTTTTTGAAGTAGAAGCTTTTGATGCTCTTCTTACTCATAACAAAATTTTGTCTCAGCAGATGAATTTGATTACTCAATAATTGAGTGGGATGCAGGTTTCAGCTGTCAATACTCAGAACACACCTCAAGAGGCTCCTTATAACATGACTGGTAGCTTTATGCAAGGTGAGAATTATGATTATGCCCAATCTTCTTCTTAACAGGTCAATTACATGGGAAATCCTCCTAGAAACCCCAATAATGATCCATATGCTAAGACCTATAATCAGGGATGGAGAAATCACCCAAATTTGGGGTGGAGAGAGCAACCTCAGAGATCACAGAATTTTAACAATAATTCTCAGAGTGGTTTTCAGCAGAATAATTATAATAACCGCCAGTTTCAGTCTCATCAACAATAACCACCTCAACAGGCAAATTCTCGGCCCCAGAAGAACACTGATTTGGAAGCACTATTGAATAATTTTATGCAGGAAACTAGAGCTTCCCTTAGAAACTTGGAGGTGCAAGTAGGCCAGTTGAGAAAGCAAGTACCTGAGAGGCCTCCAAGTACATTTCCTAGTGATACAATGGTGAATCCAAGAGAAGACTGTAAGGCCATTCAATTGAGAAGTGGTAGAGTAGCTGGTTCTGAGACTAAGGTCAATGAGGAGCTAGTTGAAAAAGAAGCTCCAGAGGAGAAGAAAGAAGAGGTGGAGCACGTCCCTCCTAGGCATGCAGATAACCCATTTCCAGTCTCTCTTGACACTCATCCTACATTGCCAAAGGCTCCTGAGTATAAGCCTAAGATGCCATATCCTCAGAGACTTCAGAAGGCTTCCAAAGACAAGAAATTTTCTAGATTTTTAGAAGTCTTCAAGAAGCTTCAAATCAACATTCCTTTTGCTGAGATTCTTGAGCAAATGCCTCTTTATGCTAAATTCATGAAAGAACTGTTGAATAACAAGAGGAATTGGAAGGAAAAAGAGACAGTGGTGTTAACTAAGGAATGTAGTGCTATCATTCAACATAACCTTCCTGAGAAAATGCAGGATCCAGGAAGCTTTGTAATTCCTTGCACCATTGGAGATGTCACTATTCAGAGGGCTTTGTGTGATCTTGGGACTAGCATCAACCTCATGCCACTTTTAGTGATGAAAAAACTCCAAATTGAGGAGGTAAAACCCACTCGTATTTCTTTTCAACTTGCTGAGTTGCTGATCTTTCTATTAAATTTTCTATGGGGGGTTGTTGAGGATTTACTTGTGAAGGTGGGGCCATTTATTTTTTCTTCTAATTTTTCATATTGGATATGGAAGAGGATCAAAAGTCCTCTATTATTCTTGGAAGTCCCTTTTAGCTACAAGGAAGGATCACTTCCCCCTGCCTTTCATTGATCAGAAGTTTGAGAGGTTAGCTGGTTATGCTTTTTATTGTTTTCAAGATGGATATTCTGGATATAACCAAGTTACAGTGGACACTTAAGATCAAGAAAAGATGGCATTCACATGTCCTTTTGGAGTATTTGCTTACAGAAGAATGCAATTTGGACTCTGTAATGCCCCAGCAACTTTTCTAAGGTGTATGCTTTTAATTTTTTTTGATATGGTTGAAAAGTTTATTGAGGTATTTATGGATGACTTTTCTATTTTTGGTAATTCTTTTGAATCCTGCCTTAAGCATTTATCTTTGGTCTTGAAACGGTGCCAAGAATCATACCTTGTTTTAAATTGGAAAAAATGTCACTTTATGGTCACAGAAGGTATTGTTCTTGGACACCGGATTTCAAGCAAGGGGATTGAGGTTGATAGAGCCAAGGTGGAGGTAATTGAAAAATTATCACCACCGACTAATGTTAAGGTAGTCAGGAGTTTCTTGGGTCATGTAGGATTTTATAGAAGATTTATAAAGGATTTTTCTAAAATTGCTAAGCCATTGAGCAACCTACTAGTTGCTGATGTTCCTTTTGTATTTGATACTGAATGTCTGCATGCTTTTGAAACTCTAAAAGTAAACCTTACCTCTGCTCCCATCATAGCTCCCCCTGACTAGGATTTGCCATTTGAATTGATGTGTGATGCTAGTGATTATGCTATAGGAGTTGTTTTAGGACAGAGGCACGGCAAGCTTATGCATGTCATTTACTATGCTAGTCGTGTGTTAAATGATGCTCAAAAGAATTACACAACTACAGAAAAAGAATTATTAGCTATTGTGTATGCTATTGATAAGTTTAGGTCCTATTTAATTAGTTCTAAGGTTATTGTTTATACTGATCATGCTACTTTGAAGTACCTTCTAACCAAACAGGATTCTAAACCAAGATTAATCAGATGGGTGCTACTCCTTCAAGAATTTGATATTGAGATCAAAGACAGGAAAGGGTCAGAAAATCAAGTAGCTGACCACCTTTCCAAGGTTGAACCTGAAGAAGGTGTGCAACCACCCACAGCTGTGACTGAGACATTTTTGGATGAGCAACTTTTTGTCATTCAGCAGGCTCCATGGTTTGCGGACATTGTGAACTACAAAGCCATGAATTTCATTCCAAAAAGAGTACAGTAAACAACAAGTGAAGAAGCTACTGACTGATGCAAAGTACTACTTTTGGGAGGAACCATACCTTTTTAGAAGATGCTCGGATGGTATAATCCAGAGATGTGTTTCAGATGAGGAAACACAACAGATTCTTTGGCACTGTCATGGCTCTGATTATGGAGGCCACTTTGTGGTGAAAGAACAGCTACAAAGGTCCTTCAGAGCAGTTTTTACTGGCCGACCCTCTTCCGAAATTAAAGAGCATTTGTGAAGAACTGTGACAGATGTGAAAGAGCTAAGAATCTTCTTACCAACCATGAAATGCCACAGCAGGGGATTCTTGAGATTGAGTTGTTTGATGTGTGGGGTAATGACTTCATGGGACCTTTTCCACCCCCATATTCCAACAACTATATCTTGATGGCAGTTGATTATATGTCCAAGTGGGTGGAAGCTGTGGCTCTACCCACCAATAATGCCAAAGTGGTGATGAGATTTCTTCAGAGATATATTTTTAGCCAGTTTGGTGTCCCAAGGACACTCATTAGTGATGGCGGAAGTCACTTCTATAACAGACAGCTGGACTCACATCTGCAGAGGTATGGAGTCCATCATAAAGTGGCAACCCCTTATCACCCTCAGACAAGTGGACAGGTTGAGGTTTCTAGCAGAGAACTCAAGAGGATTCTGGAGAAGACCGTCAGTATCTCAAGGAAGGACTGGTCTAGGAAGCTTGATAATGCTCTCTGGGCATACTGGACAGCATACAAGACTCCTATTGGCATGTCCCCTTATCAGTTGGTCTATGGTAAAGCTTGTCACTTGCCAGTTGTGCTGGAGCATAGAGCTTACTGGGCAATCAAGTTTCTAAACTTTGATGCTCAAGCTGCAAGAATAAGGAGAATGCTTCAGTTGAATGACCTTGATTAATTCAGATATTTGGCCTATGAGAATGCCAAGCTATATAAGGAGAGAACTAAGATATGGCATGACAAGAAGATTGCCATCAGAGTCTTTGAGTCAGGTCGGAGGGTGCTTCTGTTCAATTCAAGGCTCAAACTCTTTCCCAGGAAACTGAAATCCCAGTAGTTAGGACCGTTTGTGGTAACCAAAGCTGAAATCCCGATGGTCAGGACCGTTTGTGGTTACCATAGCATCACTGTATGGTCATGTGGAAATTCAAGAGGAGAATTCTAACAGAAAGTTTACAGTTAATGGCCAGAAGTTGAAGCACTATCTTGGAGGCGAGATTGATCGCCAAAGGTCCGCTCATCTGCTGAACTAGCAGAACTAACTGTCAAACTGGTGACGTTAAAGAAGTGCTTGTCGGGAGGTAACCCGATGTTTTCGTATCCTAGTTTGATTTCTATTGCTTTGATTTTGTTATTTGTTTGGTTTTATTTGAGTTGCTACTATTTTTCCTCTATTTTACGTGTGTGTGGATCATGCAGAGTAATTAGAACAGAAACAGGTACCTGAAGATAGATTTTCGGACACCCTGGAATAGCTTGGTTTGGATTGGGTGGCGCCTAACTTCAAAACCTCAAGTTAGACGCCACACATATGCTCAATTTGGTTTATATTCGCTGGAGGGGTGGCGCCTAACTTCACCGCTTGAAGTTAGGCGCCAGTGATGCGTACAACTTGGGATTTCTCTCTGGAGGGGTGGCGCCTAAATTGAAGTTTCTCAAGTTAGGCACCACATGAAGCATGAAACTTGGAATCACTCATTGCCACCCCCGTGCCCAACTCCACAAACCTCAAGTAAAGCACCGGGTGTGAAGAAAGCAAGGGAAGTTAGGCGCCATATGCACTCAAGTTAGGCACCAGGTGGATATGCCAAGGGAAGTTAGGCACTATTCTGCTAAAGTTAGGTCCCATGAAGGGTTCGAGAACATCAAGTTAGGCACCATATGCATTCAAGTTAGGCGCCAGGCCATACATATACACCCAAGTTAGGTGCCTTTTAATCCAAGTTAGGCACCAGCTTCGAATTGCTCACCAAATCCAAACCATACCACCTTATTTGGTTAAGCAAATCCACTTTGATTTGGTTCCCACTCTCATCAAAACCTCTCCAATCAATTCCCGGATCACCTCCCTTTTTTCAAAGACCCTTTTCCCAAGCCAATCCGTGACACCCTCTTCCCTCCCCAATGCTTGCCCGTGATACCATCCCATCCCCAACCAACCCGTGAACTAAGTCCATTCCCAACACCCCATGACCAAACATTGCCCTAATGAGACCTACCCAATCCCTCTATATAAGCCCCTTCATCCCACACACCTCAACACACTTCACCCTCTCTTCGAAGAACAACCAACCTCTACCCCCTTTCCCCTTTCTAGCCACACAACAAATCCCAAAAACACAATCTCCAAAACCCCTTCCCTTCTCAACCAGCAACAACCTTATCCCTCCTTTTACCCCCCATTCCCTTTGCAACCACCACAACAACCCCAACCCCTTTCCTATATTCACCCGTACCCCCTTCTCCTCTTCTTCTATTATTCCTTTTCTGTCTTTATTCTATTTCAAATTAAAAAAAAAACGAACAGAAAAAAAATTTAGCATTAATTTTTATTTTCTTCTTTTTCACTTTCTTCTTTCACTCTCCTCTGTCTTTCCCTTTGTATTCTTCTAATTTTCTTGGGGACGAGCAAAAGTTTTAAGTTTGGTGTTGTCGCTTTGCTTGTTTGTTTTCTCTGTCTTCTGTAATGGCACCCAAAACTAGTGCACCCTCAAAGAAAAGGAAAGGCAAAGAGCCAGCCACCAGTTCTTATGATGCATATAGGTTTAGATCCAAGCTCCATGAAGAACACTTTTATGATTATACTTACAAGAAGGCTGTGACTCCAGAGGTGAGATTTGCACTGAAACCGAATGAATATCTGGAAATTCAATTTCAAATTGATAGAAGAGGATGGCAATTTTTGTGCAACCCGAACACTGAGGTTGAGCAACTGATGGTCCAAGAATTTTATGGAAACCTCTGGGTTACTTACAAAGATGTTAAGGGGGTCAATGAAAAGAATTATCAGAGTTATGTGAAAAGCAAGGTCATTGACTTCAGCCCAAGAAGCGTCCGACAGGCCCTCCATCTGCCAGGTCCAGATCATATATCTGCCTGTTACAATGAGAGGATACATAAAGACCAGGAACTAGATTTAGTTATTGAAGAGATATGCATCCCGGGTTCTCAGTGGAGGATAGGTGCAGAGGGGACGCCAAACCAACTAAAGAGCACTGATCTTCGTCCTTTAGCTAGAGGATGGTTAGACTTCATCCGAAGGTCTATCATGCCAACTAGCAACTGGTCCGAATGCACTGTGGACCGGGCTGTCATGATTTACTGTATCATGAAGGGAGAAGTAGTTGAGGTGGAGGACATCATTCCAAAATAGATATATAGCATTGCCTCCCATCCTCTTAAAAAGGCTAGGCTTGGTTTTTCACATCTGATTTACCGCTTGTGTGAAGCAGCAGAGGTAAAGGTGGAGAATGACTTTCCCATTCCTGTTGAGAGACCAATTACCGAGAAGACCATGGAGGCTCATAGGGAACAGCACAGTGCCCTCAGGGAAGAGCAAGTTGAGGAGGAAGCTCAACAGGACTAGCCACCATTGCCTCAGGGACACTACTTCCCACCTCAGGAATACTGACAGCAGCTCACTTCCTCCATTAAGCAGATGAGGATCACGAAGGATAGCCGCTGGCAGCAGTACACTGCGTCTATTGAGAAGATGAGGGCGACATAAAACAACCGTTGGGAGTATCTCTCCACCACCCTCGATCAGATGAGAGCTGCTCAGGACTCTCAGCGCCAGGAGGTTTCCCAGCTGAGACAGGATAATAGCCGCCTGAGAGGACCATATGGATCACACCAGAGGAGAGAGATCCCCACCAGGAAGACTGAGGCGGCTTAGTTTCTTTCACTTCCTATATTATTTTGCCATTACTATGTTATGTTCACGATTTCTACTGTTTTGTCTTAGTTTCTGCATGATACTTTGTTATTTCAATTCCTAAGTTCTAGTTTGACTTGTTATTTTAATTCTGTTATTTACTTTTAATTTTGAAAAGTGTCTCATGTATCACTCACTGAGCTTAAATTCAAAAGAAAAAGAAAAATATGTATTGCATGAGAAATAGAGTTATATCAAAGAGTAGTCTTGTTTGCTTAATGTGGTGGTATTCTTTGTGATTCTGAATGCATGACATGAATCGTGCATGCTTGAATTTGAATCAAAGGATGTTGATGTATAAGGAACAGGAATTTAGAGAACTATTATGAATTCTCTTAAGTAAACAAAAGCTTAATCCTTGAAGCAAAAGAAACAGTAAAAGAAAAATAAAAGCAAGGTCCAAGGCTCTGAGCATTAATGACTAGGGAGGTCAGACATGATTAAAAGCTCAAAGAGTTTTTTCCCTAGTCATATGCTTGTGGTGCGAATGTGTCAAGTAATCCTTGAGACAGAGCACCAAGAGTCGAGATCAAATGCATTTAACAAAGTATGCCAAAGACTTTGAGCACCACTTTTGAAAGAATAAGTCAAACAAGATAAGATAAGATTTGAAAAGATTTTTAAAGATTTGAAATTCAATTTTGAAAGAAAGAAAAACTAACAAGATACTAAACTTTTTAAAATTTGATTTTAAAATTTGAAATTAAATAAGATAAGATAACAAAATTTTGAAAATTAAGGAAAAAGATATGATAAAGATAAAGATTTAAAGACCAAGAAAGATAAGCAAGATATGATTTGAAATTTAATTTTGAAATAAAGAGAAGTCAAGAAAACACTAAACTTTTGAAAATTGAATTTGAATTAAGATAAGATAACAAGATTCTGAAATTCAAAGAAAGGAAAGATAAGATAAAGATTTGAAAAGATAACAAGATAAACAAAAAGATAACTAATTGGACACCAAACTTAAAAATTTTAAATTCAAAACCTATTAAATTCGAAAATAACAAAGGAGAAACACAAAAAGACACCAAACTTAAAAATTTTGAAGATCAAGGACACTAATTTCGAAAATTTGAAAAAGGAAAAACACTAAAAGTCACTAAACTTAAAAATTTTGGAATCAAACAAAGAAAAACACTAAGAACAATTCAAATACCAAAAAAGAAAAGCAAGAACAAGTTTTCAAAAACTCAAGAAAACACAGACCAGCTAAAGCCCAAAAGATAGAAGAATACTAACCAAACTGACACCAAACTTAGAAATTTTTGAAATCAAAGCATTAATTTTCAAAAATTTGCAAAGACAAACACAGAAAGACACCAAACTTAGAGATTTTGAAATCAAAGACTATAATTTTCAAAATTTTGGAAAGGAAAAACATAAAGAGACACAAAACTTAAAGATTTTGAGATTAAACAAATAGAAATAGCAAGAACAATTTCAAACACAAAGAAAGAACAATTAAGGTAATTTTTCAAAAAAATAAAGGAAAGAAAATACCAAGAAACACCAAAAAGACACCAAACTTAAAGATTGACATAAGGCTTAAACAAAAGATAAAGAAAAGAAAGGGTTTTGAAAAAGTTTTTGACAAAGAAAACAAGAAACACAAGTAAAAGATAAATAAAACCTCAAAAAGTACCTAATCTAAGCAACAAGATAGTCCGGTAGTTTGTCAATCTTGAACAATCTCCAGCAATGACGCCAAAAACTTGGTGCGCGAAATTGAACTCCGCAAACTTCGCACAGATGAACCGGCAAGTGCACCGGGTCGTCCAAGTAATACCTTAGGTGTGTAAGGGTCGAATCCTACAGAGATTGTCGGATTGAGCAAGCAATAGTTATCTTATAAATCTTAGTCAGGCAATTAGAAAAGATGGTTGTTTGTTTGAAAGCATAAACGAAATAGTAAAGAATGAAATACCAGATTGATATGAAAACAGTGATAAAGATTCAGTTAAGGCTTTAGAGATGCTCTTTCTTTCCAGATTAATTTTTCTTACTGTCTACTTCAATAACGAATGATTCATTCAATGGCAGCCGTAAGTGACTAACTCATGTCCTCTCATCAAGTTAATCTCTTCTAAACCACAGTAGTACACCATATCTGAGTAACTCATGTCCTCTCATCAAGTTGACTCATGGCTTCTCACTGCAGCCAAAGATGAAGCTCTAAGCAATCCACTCCCCTTCGCGATCCTACTCAAAATGCCACAGACAAGGTCGGTTCTTCCGGATCAGAGAGTGCTGCTTCTCTGACTCTAGCCTTAGCGCCACACAGACCTCAGTAAGCCACGGTCAATGGGATTTCATGTCACGTATCCAAAGTTGCCCAGGTACTCTCTTGGAATCCGCAATGCATTCTCTAGCTTTAATTCAATGCTATCCGGGTCAGGACTCGCACGGAACCCATGTAGAACAAGGATGAATATCACGGTTCACCCCCAATTCATTGAGATTGAAGAATGAGAATGCATAAGAGAATAGAATTAGACATATTGAAATAGAAACAGTAATATTATTAATCCATGAGAATCAGCAAAACTCCTAACCCTAATTTAGGAGGTTTAGTTGCTCATAGCTTACAGAAAATAATAGTAGTAATGTGTATGTGCTTCTCCCCTCTTGGGAGGCATGATCCTCAGGAGGAAGGAAGTTTCTTATTTATCATAAAAAAACTAGACCTAAAAGATGTTACTATTAATTAAAAATTACAAAAATGTGATAAACTAACCTAAAGGGTGCAAAAATCCACTTCCGGGCCCACTTGGTGAGTGTTTGGGCCGAACTTTTTGTGAATCCACGTCCTAGTGCTCCTCTTGGGGCATTGGACGCTGAGTTTGATCCCTTGTGGGCGTCCAAATACCAGCTTGCTCCCTTTAGGGCATTGAACGCCAGAAAGGGGGTGTTTTGGGCGTTCAACGCCCGTTTTGGGCCATAATTTCCAACGATAAGTATAGACTATTATATATTGCTGGAAAGCTAACGCCGTTAAGATAGCATCATTTGAACCTCTGTAGCTCCAGAAATGCTTGTTTGAATGCATGGAGGTCAGAATTTGACAACATCTGCAGTCCTTTCTCTGTCTCTGAATTAGACTTTTCCAAAACTTGCCAGAATTACCCAAAAATCACCTAAAATCATAGAAAAAGCACAAAGACTCAAAATGGCATCTAAAAAGTGATTTTTTCACTAAAACCTACTAAAACATATTAAAACTCAACAAAACATTACTAAAACGCCATGAAAATAATGCCAAAAAGCATATAAAATATCTGCTCATCAAAGAGCCTGAACACTTGGAATAAGGTAGTCAATGGACTTTTGTCCAAATTCTTCCCACCACAGAAGCTGACTAAGCTAAGGGTGGATGTCCAGACCTTCAGGCAGAGAGATGATGAGACCCTCTATGAAGCCTGGGAGAGGTACAAGCTAATAACCAGGAAATGCCCTCCTGACATGTTTTTTGAATAGACCAAGCTGGAGATCTTTTATGATGGCCTTTGTGAAATGACCAAAATGTGTTTAGACAACTCTTCAGGTGGTTCATTGTACATGAAGAAAACGCCTGAAAAGACTGCTAAGCTTATTGAGTTGGTTGCTAACAACCAATATCTTTACTCCTCTGATAGGAATCTTATGAACTCTGGGGCTCCTCAGAAGAAAGGAGTTTTGGAAGTGGATACCTTCGATGCTATTCTTGCTCAGAACAAGGTTATGACTCAACAGATCAATATGCTTACTCAACACTCAAGAACTTGGAAGTTCATATGGGTCAAATAGCCCAAAAGTTGTTGAAATTGATCAGAGGATCACTAATAGCCTTCCTAGTAACACAATTCCAAATCTAAGGGAAGAGTGCAAGGCTATCACCTTGATAAGTGGACAAGTAGCAAGTATGGAAGCACAAGTTACTAAGGAGTCAGTTGAAAAAGAAGTTCTAGAGGAGAAAAAGGAGGAGGTTGAACACGCCCCACCTAGGCGTGCAGACAATCCTTTTCCAATCACTCTTGACACGCATCCAACATTACCTAAAGCTTCTGAATACAAGCCTAAGATGCCATATCCTCAGAGACTTCAAAAGGAGACCAAGGACAAGCAGTTTTCAAATTTCTTGAAAGTTTTCAGAAAGTTACAAATTAATATTCCTTTTGCTGAGGTTTTGGAGCAAATGCCTCTCTATGTTAAATTCTTGAAGGAGTTGTTGTCAAAGAAGAAGCCTTTAAAGGGAGATAGTGCCATATTTCAGAATAACTTGCCAAGAAAGATGCCAGATCTAGGGAGCTTTCGAATTTCATGTACTATTGGAAGCACCACCTTTAAGAAAGCCTTGTGTGATCTGGGAGCAAGCATTAATTTAATGCCCTTGTCTGTGATGAAGAAGTTACAAATTAAAGAGGAACAACCAACAAGGATAGCATTACAAATGGCAGACAAATCTTTGAAGCATGCACATGGAATAGTGGAGAACATTTTGGTCAAGATGGGTAAGTTCTTTCTCCCAGCATATTTTGTGATTCTTGACATGGTGGAGGATGAAAATGCCTCTATAATCCTAGGAAGACCATTCCTAGCCACTGGGAGAGCTTTGATTGATGTGTAAGAAGGTGAATGAGTGCTTAGAGTGCATGATGAGCAACTGATCTTTCATGTCTTCAAAGATATGCATTCAACAGCTGAAGAGGAGAGGTGTATATAGACTGAGCTTATTGATCCAAACCTTCAAGCACCCCCTGATGATGCACCATAAAATCTGCAGCTCAAACCTCCTTTGGTGACAATCAACAAAATTCCTCCTGACATCAAATCTAAGTTTGGTGTCGAAAATGCATCATCCACCAAGGAGGAGGTTCCCAAAAAGAAGAAAGTACCCTGAGGATGGAGAAACAAAAAGATTCCCACTGAAGACTTCTCTCCAGGAATGAAGGTGGTATTTACTACGAGCCCAATCCTGTCTCATACAGTGAATAGGATCCTGTCTCTTGAGCATGTAGATTTGATCCATGAGAGCACAGGAAAGAAGTTCACAGTGAGGGGGTGAAGAGCTAATCCCCTATGATCACGCTCCTCCCTAGTGGAGCTGACCGTCAAGTTAGTGACAGTAAAGAAGCGCTTGTCGGGAGGCAACCCGATGTTTCGTATCCTTAATTTTGATTTATGCTTTAGTTTTATTTAGTTTTATATGAGTTTCTACAATTTTTCCTTTTATTTTATGTGTATTTTGATCATGCAGAATGTTTAAAAACGAAACAGGTAAAATCATATAGAATTTCAGACACTCTAAAGGAGTTAGATTCGGATTAAGTGGCGCCTAACTTAATTTTCTGAAGTTAGACGCCATTTGTGTGTACAAATTGAAGTTGTCACTAGGTGGGTGGCGCCTAACTTGACTCCATGGAGTTAGGCGCCACCAATAAAGCTTCTTTTGGCCATTTGATACTGATAGAGTGACGCCTAACTTGATCATTCTAAAGTTAGGCATCAACCCTTAATAATAAAAAAAATGGAGTAGGTAGCGCCTAACTTGGGCTACACCAAGTTAGGCGCCAATAAAGCATTTCATTACGGGGCATATGGCGCCTAACTCCATATTTACAAAGTTAGACACCAACTTTCTCCTTTTGTCCCCATTCAACATTAGCATCATACATCTCCTGAACCAAATCTCATTGATTCGGCCCCCCTTCACCAAATATTTGATTCCCCCAATCCCATCCATACTTTTTTCCTTCCCCATATATTCTCTCCCAAAATAACCTTTGATTAAAGAACCCCCTTCCATATTTCTTGTCCTTTTATTATTTTTGCCTTCTTTTGAATCAATATTTGTTTTTACTCTTCTATACATTTTTTAGGGCAATTTACTTAAATACATTGTTTCACCCTCAAAATTACGTAAATACATTGTTTCTAAAATGAAGACATAAATATATTGTTTCATGTATCTATATAAACCGCTACTGCCAGTAGCGGTTTACAAGTGAACAGAAACCACTAGTACCTGCCGCGGATTAGGAGCAAACTTGGATGCACAGAAACCGCTAGTACCTGCCACAGTTTCTGTTTGAACTGGCTTGGTCATAAACCGCTACTGCCAGTAGTGGTTTATGTGTGTTGGTTTTCGTGCATAAACTGCTGGAGCCTATAGCAGTTTATGTTTAGTATGTCTGAACGGGACTGCCTATATAAACCATGGAGGGGCCAAATGTGGAGAGGTAGAGTGTTATTCACAAATGGAGGTGGAGGATAGTTTTGTGGCTCTGGTCCACTGCTCTGGAAAAATTTAAAAGAGCAAAAGGCATGGTGTAAAATTTACAGATAGAGAACCGCTTAGTATTTTTATCCGATCTTCGAGTACGTTGCCAGAGATTAAGCTCAGCATATTACGGAAGCTCGGTACGTGCGGGACGAAATGGGTAAAAAAGTTGTTTTACAAGAGTCTCATTGCCGTTGTGTCAACTGGTGTGAGATATGAGACCTTTGTAATAGGGTCGGATGAAGACCTGCAGGTCTTGTTTCATTGCAAGTGTAGTTTTCCGGAGGTGAGGATACCTGAGCTGTTTGCGAAGTTGGAAGATGGTGTGGAGAGCTCTGGGGCATCGGCACCGAATCCTCAGTCGACCACAGTCGGTGGTGCCTCGACATCGATGCCTGTGTTAGCAGCGACAGTTCTGATTCCTGAGCTCGAATGTGCTGGGGCTGTTCATGCAAGTGTGCCTCCTATTGTGCCTGATTTTGAATTTAAGGCCGGACCGGATCGAGTTGAGAATGCACTGCGTCACGATGATTCGGATGAGGAGCCGGTCGATATTGGTGGGAATAGTGATGATGATATTCCAAGAGGTACAGGAATAGCCCATGGAGGTTCCGGTTTTGGAACACAAGAGTACCCTCCCCACCTGTCGTCTTTGAACTTGGAAGCCATCAGCCAACACCAGAATGTAGAGGCAATATTCGATGGGCAGGATATGCATGATGGGTCACCTTTGACTGAATTTTAGATTGGCCAATCGTTCCAGAGTAAGGAGGAAGCCATTCTGAGTGTAAAAGATTATAGCATTCGGCGTGGAGTTGAGTACAGAGTTATGGAGTCAGACAATCTGAAATACCAAGGGAGATGCAAGGAGTTTGGTAATGGGTGCACGTGGTTGATTCGTATAGTCATGCGAAAAAAGGAAGAGCACATGGGAAATTAGGAGGTACAACGGACCACACACGTGTATGGCCAGGTCGATATCAAGCAACCACAAGCAGCTTGATTATCATGTCATATGTGCAAGGATCTTTCCATTGGTTAGAGCTGATGCGTCGGTGTCGATTAAGGTGTTGCAAGAGGCAACGGAGGCGACATATAGTTTCAGGCCTAGTTATCGGAAGGTGTGGTTGGTGAAGCAGAAGGCAGTAGCACAGATCTATGGCGACTGGGAGGAGTCATATGCAGATCTGTCCTGCTGGATCCTTGGGGTGACATCCACCATGGAGGGTTCCATTGCTCTGATAAAGACCTCCCTGGTTAGAGTGGGTGATCAGGTTGATGAAGATAGAGTCTACTTTCATCGCATGTTTTGGACATTCCCTCCATGTATTAAGGCATTCCGACACTGTAAGTCGCTCGTCAGTATCGATGGAACACACCTGTATGGCAAGTATGGAGGGACGTTGTTGTTGGCGATTGCTCAGGATGAGAACTCGAATATTTTGCCTGTTGCATTTACACTCGTGGAGGGGGAAATGCAGAGTCTTGGTTATACTTTCTATCCAATCTTAGAAGACATGTTACTTCACAGCAAGGTATTCTCGTGATATCTGATAGACACAATGGCATCAAGGCTACATTGGAGGCCCCAGATAGTGGTTGGCGACCTCCCCATGCTTACTGGTCATTCTGTATTCGTAATACTGCTGCACATTTTGCCCTTACTTTCAAGGGGCAGGATGCGAGGAGGTGGCTGGTAAATGCCGCTTATGCGAAGACAGAAGCAAAATTTGACAATTGGTTTGTGTTCATACCCTGGGTCGAGCTGTCCGACCCGGGATGTTTAAACAAAGCAACCGATCTCTTCAGGTCGTACTATCTGACCTCTTCTCAAAGAGCTCGGCCAAATTGCCTGGAAAGCCCAATAAAAGGGTCCAGATAGAGGAACACGACCCAAAACCAAAGGTAGCCCAAGCCTATAGAGATAAGGGCGGTTCCCTTGGAGATAAGATGACTTCACTCAAAGATAAGATAAGATAAGATAACTATCTTATCCCCAAAAAGGTCATCCTCTACTATTATAAATACACTGGAGCACCCAGGTATAACTCAAAATCTGATTCTACTAAAAACCTGCTTAATACCCTTGCTAACTTAAGCATCGGAGTCCCTTGCAAGTACCACCACCCTTCGGTGACGAAGGATCAGTAGTGCAGCCAGTCCAACAAGTCGGACACGACAGCTCCGGCCGCCACCCACCAGCCGGACATGTCATCTCCGACCAGTACAGAAGATCTCGTCCGAGATCAACCTACAGTTTCAATCTACAAAAGGAAGCCACAGAATTCGTAAAGACATGCCCACCATGTTAGAAACATGCCAACTTTCACATCGCCCCACCAGAGGAGCTCATCAGCGTAACCTCGCCCTGGCCATTCGCAAAATGGGGACTCGACCTTCTCGGGCCTTTCCATCGGGGATCAGGACAAGTCAAATTCCTCATAGTAGGGGTAGACTACTTCACAAAATAGATCGAGGTAGAACCTCTAGCTAACGCCACTGCTCAAAGAAGTCGAAAATTCCTATATAGAAACATTGTCACAAGGTTCGGGGTTCCATACTCCATCACCACAGATAATGGCACCCAATTCACAGATACAGGCTTCAGAAAGTTAGTGGCCGACTTGAACATAAAACACCAATTCACTTCCGTAGAACATCCCCAAGCCAATGGAGAAGCCGAAGATGCCAACAAAGTCATATTGGCCGGGCTAAAACGAAGATTACAGGACGCAAAGGGAGTCTGGGCTGAAAAGCTCCCACAAGTCCTATGGGCATACCGAACAATGCCACATTCCACCACAAAGGAATCACCCTTCCGATTAGCTTATGGAATGGAGGCAATGATCCTAGTGGAGATTGAAGAAGGGTCGCCCAGAGTGATCCACTATAATGAAGAAGCCAACTCCCAACTTCAAAGGGAAGAACTCGACCTACTTCCAGAAATCCAAGAAAGAGCTCGAATCAGGAAAGAGGCATTGAAACGTCGAATGGCTTCGAGATACAATCAAAAGGTAGTGTCGAGAAGTTTTGCCGAGAACGACCTCATCCTAATCCGAAATGATATCGGAACAACTCGACCTGAAGAAGGAAAGCTAGCAGCAAACTGGAAAGGACCCTACCGAGTCATAGAAGTACTTGGAAAGGGCTACTACAGACTGTCTGAACTCGAAGGGCGAGAGCTTCCTAGGTCATGGCACACCTGCAACCTAAGAAGGTACTATAGCTAGGGGGTGATAAAGGATCTTAGGATAAGGCGCACTCTTTTTCCTAAAACTCCCACATGTATATATCTGCATTTTCTTTTTAAATAAAAATTGTTTAAATCTTCTACAAATTCTCAAGATGCATTAATCTGAAACGTTCATCGCCCGATTATAAAGCTACAGATCGGCAGAAAGTGAAAATCAAATTCAATGCACGATCACGGTAAAGACCAACAAAAATGAAAACCAAATTCGTCAAAAGGTCGACCAAACGAGGATTAAACCCAATTTCTACAAAATCGGCAAAGATGAAAACAGAATAATACAAGAAGTTATCGAAAGTGATCCATAGAAAGGACCTGACGAGGTCTTAATAAAATGAATTACTAAAAAATAACTTAAAGACTGGCCGACGTAAAGAAGTCGGACCAGTCACAATAACCAAAGTTATAAAAAGTAAATCCCTGGAAAAAGGCCTGGCCAGCCCTATAAAAGAAGATTACTAAAATAACTTAGAAGGGCCCGACCTGATGAAGTCGGCCCAGAACATAAATTTATAAAAGTAATCCTTGAAAGAGACCTGAACAAGGTCCAAAAAAGAGGATTACTAAAATAACTTAGAAGGGCCCGACCTGATGAAGTCAGCCCAGAACATAAAGTTATAAAAGTAATCCCTGAAAGAGACCTGAACAAGGTCCAAAAAAGAGGATTACTAAAATAACTTAGAAGGGCCCGGCCTGATGAAGTTGGCCCAAAACATAAAGTTATAAAAGTAATCCCTGAAAGAGACTTGAACAAGGTCCAAAAAAGAGGATTACTAGAAATAACTTAGAAGAGACCGACATGATGAAATTGGTCTCCCACGAACAAGTTATAAAAGTAATCCCTAAAAGAGACCTGACAAAGGTCCAAGAAAGAGGATTACTAGAAATAACTTAGAAAAGACTAACATGACGAAGTCGGCCTCCCAAAAACCTTAAAAAGTAATTCCTAACAGAGACCTCACAAAGGTCCAAACAAAAGGATTACTAGAAATAACTTCAGGCCAAAGTGAGGAAGCCGACATACAAGTTGGATCCAAACATCCACAACCTCAAAGGAATCAAGCCACAAGTATGAAATACAAAGGCAATCCAAAGAGGTCAACAAGACTCGAACACTCCCAAAAAACCTAAAAAGGTACCAAGACAGATGCAGACAGACATGTTATGAAGAACACAAGTTATAATAATAACAAACTCAAGAGGCTACCAAAATCAGCCCCAAGAGCTTGGAAACTACTTTGTTTTTCGAAATAAAGTTGCTAAACAAGAAACTAAGAAAGTAGCAAAAGTCAGAACCACCATTTACAAAATATAAAGTTCAAAAGCCCACAAGACGGGCTATCTACACAAACATCCAGAAAAATTATTGAGGATCCAAAGGCTTCTCAGCAGCATCAACACGGGGTGAAGGAGGACGAGTCGTCTAAAGAGGCACCGCATCCACGGTCCCATCATCCCGGTTCAAGATTTGACAATCAGGTTCTGACTCGGGATGACCAACCTCAGTTGAAGGAGCTGAAGAACTCGGCACAACAGAGACTTTGGCGGCAGGCACAGAAGGAGGTTCAACATCATCATCATCAGGGTCGTCAGGGACAATCTTGCCGTCCTTTACAACATTGTCCAAGCTGAAGAGAGTAAGGTCAAGCTCAGGTGCAAGAACCCGAACCTGCTCCTTCAGGTTCTCATAAGCAGCATTTATGCTGCCTACCAGGTGACCCTGGAGCTAGGTATAATCAGCTCGAGCAGACTCTAAATCCTCCCTGAGATGCATCATTTTCCTATAGGTCGTGACATAGCTCTCCTTGTGCTTCAACGCCGTGTCTTCAGCCAATCTCACAGAAGCCGCCAGGGCAATGAAACTCACCTTCTCACCCTCCAACTCTTTTTCTAACTTGGCCACCTTCACCTCGAGCTCCTCCTTCAAACCCTTCATCTGATCAAACTCCAACTTGGCCTCCTCCATAAAGGCCTTTGTAGCGTGAAGGAAAAGATCTTGGGCAGTTCGATATAAGGTCGCCCCCATGTGTGCCATCTTGATGCTGCTTCGAGTAATAAAATCTAGATGGCGAAGAAGATAAACATCATCAGTAGGAATGGTACCATAAGGACCGATTTGCTGGTCCACAAACTCGACAGCATCAAAGTCAGGGGCATCAAGGTTAAAGGGCTCAGCTGTTTTTTGCTTTTTCGGTGGAGGAGCGCCAGAGGTAGCGACAGAAGCCTGTGGAGGATCAACCAAACGAACCCGAGGAGTAGGGATCATCCTCCTCGGTCCAGGAGAGCTCGGTATGGATGGCTTCGACTGAACCTGAGAGGACCCCTCCCCGGCCATCTTGGCCGAGATGTTCTGAGCTGCAGTAGCTTTCCTCGCCTTTTTAAAGGCCTTCATAGATTCATTGTTTCTCATCATCTCTGGAAAAAACACAAATATTGTTACAAACTGAGAGAAAAAGAAATAAACTCGACAAAATAAGCAAATCGACCACTACCCAGCTCAACTCGGAGGAGAGAGGGATTTCCTAAGAATTTCTTTGTATCAAGATGGGGAGGCTGCCCCCAGTTTTCTTCCAACACAGTCACAAAGGCTTGCTCAGCCTCATCTAACATCTCCCACGTATATTTAGACACCACTACATTCTTTTGCCATTTTAAAGGAAAGGTAGGCTCATCATTCTCATCCAGAAAAAAGGGCCGAGCTCCTTCAACAGCTCGGACCCTGAAAAAGTAATTCTTGAAGTCGCGAAAAGATTCATCAAACATGGAAAAAACCTTCTTCCCCTGGGAAGCTCAGAAAGAAACGCAGGCGGCCTTCTTCTTAACCACCCTAGGCTTTGTCAAAACAAAGAGATAAACGAAGAGGGATTGCAAAGCAGGGATACCTAGTTCGTGACACAGCAACTGAAAGATTTTTATAAAACCCCAGGAGTTGTGGTGAAGCTGGGATGGAGCTACATTACAAGACCACAAAAGGTTGGTCTCAAAGGGGGTAAAAGGAAGAGTAATACTCATTTGACTAAAAAAGAAGTCGTATGCATAGAAAAAGGGGCGTTCTCCAACAATTTGGGTAGAAAAACAAACCTTTTCTTTAGAATTGGGAGATACAAGCTCATAATTCTTTTCATCACTACCATTACTACAAATCCTATGAAATTGCCTAAGCTGCTGACAAAACTCGGAGTCAACCAACAAAACACACAGAAGAACCATAGAATCCACCCAATCAGCCATTGATGCCAGGGCATCTTGGCCAGTTTCACTGACCTTTTCTTTACTGTTTTTAGGTTAGTTTCATGAATTTCTTTAGGAAATAAGCTAGTTTTGGGTAAATATTCACTTATGCCTTGACTCAAGCATACATTGTGCATTTTACATGATTTCATGAGGATTTTGCATAAGTTTAGTGACAAATATTATGTTGCATTACTCATGACTTGGACTAGAGCTTTGATGCACTTTGTTGCTTAATTTCAGGACCAAAAAGAAGCAAGAAAAGGGGAGGTAGGTTGCAAGATTAATGAGAAAAGTGATTGCCAGTAACACTCTCAAAAAAAGCCATCAATGCCCACGTTAGAGAGTCACGTTAACGAAGTTAACATGAACTCTAACGTGGAGAAGAGAAGTCGAGCCAACGTTAGTGACACTCAACATTGTCACTAACGTTGGCAATTACTCATAAGTGGCCACGTTAGAAGCCACGTTAACCTAGTTAACGTGGCCTCTAACGTTAAAGGGGGGGAAGAGAAGCCAACGTTAGTGACACTCAACATTGTCACTAACGTTGGCCTATGGTGCAAAGTACCACGTTAACTAGTTAACGTGGGAACTAACGTGAAGGATAAAGAGTTGTCGACAACGTTAGTGACACTCAACATTGTCACTAACGTTGAAGCAACCACACAACCCCCAAGAGTCACGTTAGCTTCCACGTTAACTTGGTTAACGTGGAAGCTAACGATGAGAACTGAAGGATGAGCCAACGTTAGTGACACTCAACATTGTCACTAACGTTGGGATGGCTAAAAGATGGCCACGTTAGAAGCCACGTTAACCTAGTTAACGTGGACTCCAACGTGAGACCTAGGGGCACATTGGAACGTTAGTGACAATGTTGAATGTCACTAACGTTCTCGAAGGATGGCAAAGGCCACGTTAGAAGCCACGTTAACCTAGTTAACGTGAGCTCTAACGTTAAGGGGGAGGGAGAGAAGCCAACGTTAGTGACACTCAACATTGTCACTAACGTTCCAGTGTGCCCCTTCTTGCTTCACGTTAAAGCTCACGTTAACTAGGTTAACGTGGCTTCTAACGTGGCCA
>NC_029791.2:101872601-101873971 GCF_000816755.2 Arachis ipaensis
GAACTGCTTCAAACTCAAGATCCAAAGGCCCAAGACTTGAAGAGTGAACTAGAAGCTGAGAAGAGTAGTATATATAGGAGTAGCTTTGAATTATAAAGGAGTTCTAGAGGCTGAAGAACCACTCTCTGTATTTTACTTTCTTTGCAATTTCTAGTTTTAGGATGTATTCTCTATCTTTGTTTTCATTTTCAAGAGCTATGAACAACTAAACCCCTTTCATTGGGTTAGGGAGCTATGTTGTAATTTGATGGATCAATATTAATTTTCATTGTTCTTCTTCTATCTTTCCTCTTGATTTTACTTGAAAGCTTTCGATCTTCATCCAATTGAGTAGTTATCTTGGAAGAGAAGCTATTCAAACTTGGATCTCTTTTGAACTTGGAAGAGGAATGAAGAGATCAAGCTAGAAATGCTTTCTCATGCTGGACTAAATTGGGTTTGGATGGGTATGTGACTGTAACCCTCTCAATACTTGGTTTGGGAAATGCATGTGGTATAATCAGTGACCATACTTCATCTCTTCTCATGAGCAATTGACCAAGGAATTGGCTATTGATCAAGATTTGAGAGATTGAATTGCAAGGAATTGCAATTCAATCACTTAAGATTGCCAAGGAGATCAATGAGTGCATTGATTGAGGAAGAGATGAAAATGAACTTGATCCGGAGAATTGCAACATCTCCTAAGCCCAATGAACTCCCCATCTCTAATCTTACCCATTCTCTTTAATTTCTGTGATTTACTTTTATGAGCAAATCCCCCATTCCCATTTATAATTCTGCAATTTATTTTCAGTCATTTACTTCCAGTCCTTTAATTCTAGCATTTACTTTTCTATTATTTACATTCCCGCCATTTTATTTTCTGCAACTCTCAACCCAATTTCTGGATTCGCTCAACTAGAACATTCTTCTAATTAAAGTTGCTTGATCAATCAATCCCTGTGGGATTCGACCTCACTCTATTGTGAGTTTTTACTTGACGACAACTTCGGTACACTTGCCGAAGGAAGATTTGTTGAGAGACAAGTTTTCCCCGCATCAAGTTTATGGCGCCGTTGCCGGGGATTGATTGTGCATCAACAATGATTAGATTGGAAGATCACTAGATTGAGCATTTTATTTTGTGAATTTCATTTTTCTGTTAGAGTGATTTACTTTTTGTTTTAGCTAAACTTCTTCCCTTCTCCCTCTACCCGTTTGTTTTTCTTTGTTATTTTCAATTCTTCTTGCTAACCCACTAACTGTTTGATATATTGCATCACCCACAACTAACAATAACTCTGACACAAATACTGTCTGCACCTATTTTCTCTGCTTGTACTTGTTGGTTGTATGACAGGGAGAAGAAGCGGGGCTTCAACTTCCTT
>NC_029791.2:101874042-101875595 GCF_000816755.2 Arachis ipaensis
TGGGAGGATGTGGTGAACAAATTTTTAGCAAGATTTTACCCTCCTCAATGAATCAATAGGCTAAGAGCTGAGGTTAAAACTTTCAGGCAACAAGATGGTGAGACTCTGTATGAAGCATGTGAGAGGTTCAAAGACTTAACAAGGAGGTGTCCACCTGACATGTTCAACGAATGGGTCCAGCTGCACATTTTCTATGAAGGGCTCTCTTATGAGTCAAAGAAGGCAGTAGACCATTCATCTGGAGGGTCCTTGAACAAGAAGAAGACCATTGAGGAAGCCGTAGATGTTATTGAAATAGTAGCAGAAAACGACTACTTCTATGCTTCCGAAAGAGGGAACACAAGAGGAGTGATGGAGCTAAATAATGTAGACGCTCTGTTGGCCCAAAACAAGCTCATTACCCAGCAGCTGGCTGACCTCACCAAGAAGATGGAGATGAACCAAGTAGCAGCAATCTCCACTTCATCAACAACACAAGAAGGAGTAAACCAAGAAGCAGAAGGGAGTCAGGAGCAAGCCAACTACATTGGGAATTCACCAAGGAAAAACTATGATCCATACTCCAAGACTTACAACCCTGGATGGAGAAATCACCCGAACTTTGGGTGGGGAAGTGAGCAAGATCAAAACCAAGACCAGAGATGTTACAACTCCAACAACAATGTAGCTCACCAACAATTCACCCAAAGGACATCTCAACACCCCCACAACAACACTTCTCCACATACTCATCAAAACCAAAACAGCACATCTGCTCCGAATCACCCATCAATTGATGACAAGCTCTCTAAGATCGAAACCTTAATTGAAGGAGTATGCAAAGACATTCGAAATAGTAAAGCATTCAGAGAGGAAGTGCAGTCAAACATGCAGAATCAAAATGCTGCCATCAAGAAACTGGAGACACAAATCAGTTATCTATTTAAGCAGCTTCCTAACCACAACCTTTGCTATGATGCCAATTCAAGCAAAAGGGAGGAGTGTCAAGCTATCACACTTAGGAGTGGGAAGGAACTGAAGGAACTGCCCCAAAAACCACAAGAAGAAAGCTCAAATGAAAAGGGAAAAGAGCAAGATGGAGTTCAACCTCCCACGCCAAGTCCGCAGAAAGAAAAAGGGATGCCACAACTCAACGTCTCAAGAGCTCCATACCCCCAGCTATTGAAGAAAAAGGAAGATGACAACCAGTTCTTGAGATTTTTGGAAATCTTCAAGAAGCTACAAATCAACATACCATTTGCTGAAGCCATAGAACAAATGCCACTTTATGCCAAGTTTTTGAAGGAGCTAATGACTAAGAAGAGAAGCTGGAAGAACAATGAGACTGTGATACTAACTGAAGAGTGCAGTGCTATCATTCAGCATAAACTACCTCAGAAACTGAAGGATCCTGGGAGTTTTCAGATCCCTTGCATTATAGGAGAAATCACAGTAGAAAAGGCTCTTTGTGACTTAGGGGCCAGCATCAATTTGATGTCAGTAGCTATGATGAGAAAGATGAAAATTGAGGAGGCTAAACCAACAAAAATGGCCCTACAACTGGCAGACCGATC
>NC_029791.2:101876338-101877374 GCF_000816755.2 Arachis ipaensis
CCACCCACTCTCAAATATGCATATCTAGGAGAAATGAAAACTACCCAGTGATCATAAATTCATCCCTCAGTCAAGATCAAGAGGACGAACTACTCAAGGTGCTGCGGGAGCATAAGGATGCCATTGGATGGACCCTTGCTGACTTGAAGGGAATCAGTTCAGCCATATGCATGCATAAAATACTGTTGGAAGATGACGCCAAGCCATCCATTCAATCCCAAAGAAGGCTGAACCCAATCATGAAGGAAGTGGTACAGAAAGAGGTTATGAAGCCTTGGCAAGGAGGAGTCATATACCCAATTTCGGACAGTCCTTGGGTTAGCCCCATACATGTTGTACCAAAGAAGGGAGGGATCACTGTGGTTACCAATGAGAAGAACGAGCTCATACCTACAAGGACCGTCACAGGATGGCAGATGTGCATAGACTACAGGAAGCTCAATGAGGCTACACGAAAGGACTATTTTCCCCTTCCATTCATGGATCAGATGTTGGAAAGACTTGCAGGGCACGCTTATTATTGTTTTCTCGACGGTTATTCAGGTTACAACCAAATAGTGGTTGATCCAAGAGACCAAGAGAAAACCTCATTTACCTGTCCGTATGGAGTGTTTGCCTATAGGCGCATGCCATTTGGGTTATGTAATGCCCCTGCAACTTTCCAACGCTGCATGCTTTCTATCTTTTCAGATATGATAGAAAAATTCATTGAAGTTTTTATGGATGATTTCTCGGTATTCGGAGATTCTTTTCCTAGTTGCCTACATCACCTCACCTTGGTATTGAAAAGGTGCCAAGAGACCAACTTGGTCTTGAACTGGGAAAAATGCCACTTCATGGTGACAGGGGGAATAGTCCTTGGTCACAAAGTCTCTCACCAAGGCATTGAGGTTGATAGAGCTAAAGTAGAACTTATTGAAAAACTACCTCCACCCAGTGATGTCAAGGCAATTAGAAGTTTTTTAGGGCATGCTGGTTTTTACAGAAGATTTATTAAAGATTTTTCAAAGATAGCCAAGCCCTTAAGCAATCTCCT
>NC_029791.2:101879021-101895146 GCF_000816755.2 Arachis ipaensis
AGAATCCCTCATGATCAAGGTGGAGAAAATGATACAAGTGTTAACGAGCTCTTCCCTGATGAGCAGTTGATGACAGTTCATAAAGCACCATGGTTCGCAGATATTGCAAATTTCAAGGCAACTGGGGCATTACCCCCAGGGATCAATAAACATCAAAAGAGGAAGCTCATGAATGATGCAAAATACTTTTTCTGGGACGAGCCATATCTCTTCAAGAAATGTTCAGATGGAATTCTTAGAAGATGTGTCTCGGAAGAGAAAGGGAGAGAAGTCCTGTGGAACTGCCACGGTTCATGCTATGGCGGGCACTTTGAAGGGGACAGAACTGCAGCAAAGGTGTTACAAAGCGGATTCTTTTGGCCCACTCTTTTCAAGGATGCCAAAGAACTAGTAAAAAGCTGCAATGAATGCCAAAGATCTGGAAACCTGCCCAAAAGAAACGCCATGCCACAAAATTTCATCTTGGAATTTGAACTGTTTGATGTGTGGGGAATTGATTTCATGGGACCATTCCCAACCTCATATGCAAACAATTACATCCTGGTAGCAGTAGATTATGTTTCCAAGTGGGTAAAGGCTATTGCAACCCCAACTAATGATAACAAGGTAGTCATGAACTTCCTCAGGAAGAATATCTTTAGCCGGTTTGGAGTCCCAAGAGCCCTCATCAGTAATGGAGGGAGCCACTTTTGTAACAAACCACTAGAAGCTCTCCTCTTACGATATGGGGTAAAACACAAAGTAGCCACACCTTACCATCCTCAAACAAGTGTGCAAACTGAGATATCCAACAGAGAGCTGAAGAGGATCCTGGAAAAGACTGTGGGCGCATCTAGAAAGGATTGGTCGAAGAAGTTGGATGATACTCTGTGGGCATACAGAACAGCATTCAAAACCCCACTTGGAATGTCTCCATATCAATTAGTCTATGGGAAAGCTTGTCATTTACCACTGGAGCTGGAACATAAAGCTCTTTGGGCTATCAAGATACTAAATTTTGACAGCATTGCTGCTGGTGCAAAAAGAATCTTGCAACTGCAAGAGATGGAGGAATTCAGGTCACAAGCCTATGAAAACACTAAGATGTATAAAGAGAAGGCAAAGAGAAAACATGACATGCATTTGGCACCCAGGAGTTTCGAAAAAGGGCAGCAAGTACTCCTTTACAATTCTAAATTAAGGCTGTTCCCAGGAAAACTCAAGTCAAGGTGGTCCGGACCTTTCTTGGTTACAAAAGTATCACCATATGGCCATATCGAAATCACGGATGAAGGTTCAAAGAGGACTTTTACAGTGAATGGACAAAGACTCAAGCATTATCTGGGCAACATGGGGGAAGACCCCAGAGTAAAGTACCATCTCAAATAATTAAGAACTCGTCGAGCTAGCGACGATAAAAGAGCGCTCTGTTGGGAGGCAACCCGACCTCAGGTAGTTTCAATTTCATCTTTATTTCAATAAAAGTCACAAGTGGTTTCCCCTGTATTGAAAGGAGCTAAGTTTTGTGTTTCACACCAGAATAATCCAAGAGTGATGGTGTAATTCTAAGTTTGGTGTTCCACTAAAGGACATTGGTTAGAATTACACCCCACTCCCAAAAGAACATTGCTAGCTCCATCCAACCAAGAGAAACCACTTAGGTGTAGTTAGACTATAGGTGATCATTGCTTTGTTGATAACAAGATATGAGGGTCTCTGCATATATGCAATGTTGTGTACTGGGCAAAGAACTAAGTTTGGTGTTCACACACCAAACTGAGTTCAAGAGGCACAAGCATACATATAAGCTAACTATGTCTCAAGTGCTTTGGCAACAAGCAACTTCCAGTGACCTTGTAGGAATCTTATAAGGAAATGGTGCACCTTCATCCAAAGAAGCGAGGCAGCAAAAACTAGGAGGATGACAAAGAGAGAGGGGGACTAGAGATCATCACCCGAAGGTTGTATTGTTACCTAATTCCATTGTACTTAGAATTGTTGAAAGGTGGAGTTCCGAATTGCACTTTTGATTTGTAGTTACTTGCAGTTGAACTTCTTTTTAAAATTCTGTCTTTTAAGTTTTCCTTCTGAATAGGTCCATGATTTCTGGTTTAAATGTCACTGCATCATTCCCTTATTTACTCGTAAGCTTGTCCCTTTTTATCAAATGAAGAAGAGAATGTTTATGTTCTTAAAAGACCAGAGTAGGGTTCCTAATGTGGAGGTGCATTCATGAATCTTTGGGGTAGTCATAAGTTAGCTAAGTTGGTTCAACCACAAGGTTAGGAGGACAACTATCTATTCTGAATACTTGACTTTGGATATACCCATGAGACTGAGCATATGACAAGATCCTAATAAGAGAAAAGGGAAAGAATAATGGAAGTGAAAAAAAAAACAAAAGAAAAAGAGTAAGCAATAAGGCTAGGCATCAATGGTTTTAATCTTGAGGCAAGTGTCTGTGGTGCTCCTGTGTGAGGGATCTACTTGGATGAATAAGCTCTTAGGGGTGCTTTATCACTTGGTAACTTGGGTTAACTAACCCAGGATTATTAGCTGAAAATCCACTATCAAGAGTAACCCTCACTACAGAGCATTTAGTAACCCAAAGAGGTGCTGGACACCAAGGTCTCAAGAAAAGAAAATAAATAAACTATATGCCTGTGGTGTGTATGTATGGGGGAGAGACTTGAGGGAGTAAGTCCTTAGGGGTGCTTCAACACCTAGCACCTTGAACCAACTGGTTCATGGCCTCTAACGTTAAAGGGGGGGGGAAGAGAAGCCAACGTTAGTGACACTCAACATTGTCACTAACGTTGGCCTATGGTGCAAAGTACCACGTTAACTTGGTTAACGTGGAAACTAACGTGAAGGATGAAGAGTTGTCGACAACGTTAGTGACACTCAACATTGTCACTAACGTTGAAGCAACCACACAACCCCCAAGAGTCACGTTAACTTCCACGTTAACTTGGTTAACGTGGAAACTAACGTGAAGGATGAAGAGTTGTCGACAACGTTAGTGACACTCAACATTGTCACTAACGTTGGGATGGCTAAAAGATGGCCACGTTAGAAGCCACGTTAACCTAGTTAACGTGGACTCCAACGTGAGACCTAGGGGCACATTGGAACGTTAGTGACAATGTTGAATGTCACTAACGTTCTCGAAGGATGGCAAAGGCGACGTTAGAAGCCACGTTAACCTAGTTAACGTGAGCTTTAACGTGAAGCAAGAAGGGGCACACTGGGACGTTAGTGACAATGTTGAGTGTCACTAACGTTTTCGAAGGTTGACAAGGCAACGTTAAAAGCCACGTTAACCTAGTTAACTTGGGTTTTAACGTGAAGCAAAAGGGGTGCATTGGAACGTTAGTGACAATGTTAAGTGTCACTAACGTTCCCGAACTTGGACTTTCACTAAATGATTAACACTCCTTACGCCCTGAGCTTAAGTCTCTGCCCACTCCGCACTTTCTCTCTGCAAGTAAAGCCAAGCCCAAATAAAGAAAGGAACTGCTTCAAACTCAAGATCCAAAGGCCCAAGACTTGAAGAGTGAACTAGAAGCTGAGAAGAGTAGTATATATAGGAGTAGCTTTGAATTGTAAAGGAGTTCTAGAGGCTGAAGAACCACTCTCTGTATTTTACTTTCTTTGCAATTTCTAGTTTTAGGATGTATTCTCCATCTTTGTTTTCATTTTCAAGAGCTATGAACAACTAAACCCCTTTCATTGGGTTAGGGAGCTCTGTTGTAATTTGATGGATCAATACCAATTTTCATTGTTCTTCTTCTATCTTTCCTCTTGATTTTACTTGAAAGCTTTCGATCTTCATCCAATTGAGTAGTTATCTTGGAAGGGAAGCTATTCAAACTTGGATCTCTTTTGAACCTTGGAAGAGGAATGAAGAGATCAAGCTAGAAATGCTTTCTCATGCTGGACCAAATTGGGTTTGGATGGGTATGTGACTGTAACCCTCTCAATACTTGGTTTGGAAAATGCATGTGGTATAATCAGTGACCATACTTCATCTCTTCTCATAAGCAATTGACCAAGAAATTGGCTATTGATCAAGATTTGAGAGATTGAATTGCAAGGAATTGCAATTCAATCACTTAAGATTGCCAAGGAGATCAATGAGTGCATTGATTGAGGAAGAGATGAAAATGAACTTGATCCGGAGAATTGCAACATCTCCTAAGCCCATGCCCTCAGGGACTTGGGAAGACGTCTTAACAATATTTTTGCGAGAAGACATGAGGTCAACTAGTCCTACAGCAAGAAAGAAAGAAATAGATTACTAACCAAAATATCTCGGGCAAAGTCAAAATCAACTCATAGCAGAGCATGACTCAAGCATATAAACAAGTAAAAGAAAAACCCCAAGACAAGGTCCAGGGGCATCCTTTGGAGGCAGTGACAGAGTAAGGACTCAGAAAAAATCTATAAAGCTAACATCCCAACAAAACTATCAGCAAAGAAAAGTCCTTTTCCAAAAGGCAACATCCCGAGAAGACAGAGATAAAATCAAGTCATCGAAGGAGCAACAATAAATAGCAGTTCAATCAGAAAATAGACAAAAAAAATGCCAAAAGGAGGACAACAAAGACGCAACCTTTTCAAGAGAACCAAATAAAGTCATTATCACAGAAAGCTACAAAATCAAATAAAAAGGCGACAAAACATGCAAAGCCCTGAAAAACCTCAATCATCGGGAGAAATGACAGAAACATGCATCATAGCAATAATTGAGCATAACGACGTGAAAAGGTTCAAGCTTTCCAGCATACGTTCAAAACGAAAAATAAAAAAACCGAAGGCAAAGCGGTGAAAGAAGTAAAGAAGCAGAAAGTAGAAACCAACTTGGAAAAAGGGGAAAGCTTCAAAGAAATCGAAGACGGAAGATAGAATCTGGAATCGCCTTTCAAAGCAAGAAAAGCACTAACAATCACCAAGCAACGTCGCAGGGAGAAACGTAAAAATACAAATTTTAGGCGAGAACAGAAAGTGAGAAAGAAAAGGGAAGTTATGATAAAGAAACATAGAAGAGAAACCGTTTTCCTGAGTGTAAAATTCAAAATAAAAAGGCTAGAGAAACGGAGCATTAAAAATCAATTAATGAGGGTATTAAACCCTCGCACATTCCCAAGACCAGAGCGCTAATACAAAGCGCGCGCTTTTAGAAGAAACGAAAAGAAAACGTTTCGCATTCAAAAGAAGACACTACAAAGAGAAAGTCGACAAAATGCTCGAGTTCGGCTTCACCAGAGAAGGATCGAAGTCTCAAAACTAAGACTCGACCTCAAAAGAAAGACCGAGCTCGAGCAGGGGCACTGCTCATACCCTGGGTCGAGCTGTCCGACCCGGGATGTTTAGCGACAAAGCAACCAACCTCTTCAGGTCGTACTATCCGACCTCTTCTCAAAGAGCTCGGCCAAATTGCCTGGAAAGCCCAATAAAAGGGCCCAGATAGAGGAACACGACCCAAAACCAAAGGTAGCCCAAGCCTATAGAGATAAGGGCGGTTCCCTTGGAGATAAGATGACTTCACTCAAAGATAAGATAAGATAAGATAAGATAACTATCTTATCCCCAGAAAGGTCATCCTCTACTATTATAAATACACTGGAGCACCCAGGTATAACTCATACTCTGATTATACTAAAAACATTCTTAATACCCTTGCTAACTTAAGTATCGGAGTCCCTTGCAGGTACCACCACCCTCCAATGACGAAGGATCAGCAACGCAGCCAGTCCAACAAGTCGGACACGATAGCTCCGGCCGCCACCCACCAGCCGGATATGTCATCTCCGACAGTACAAAAGATCTCGTCCGAGATCAACCTACAGTTTCAGGTAACCCTTGGAACAGTTTGATATAATGAGGACAGAGAATCCGGCCATGTGTGATTGGACAAACAAGATGGAGTATGAGAGGTGGACACAGCACAAGGATGGGGGGAGACGATATGGTCACATGACGACCAACATTTCTGAGTGTGTGAACTCTGTTTTGAAGGGCACAAGAAATCTACCAGTGACGTCCTTGGTTAAGTCAACCTATCTCCGGCTGGCTGAGTTGTTTGTTGTCCATGGGCAGACAGCAGAGCCACAGTTAGGGTCCAGGCACCAGTATTCGCAGGCACTTGTTAAGGCCATTGAGCGGAACTTGAAGGATTCGAGGTGCTTCACCGTGACTGTGTTCGATAGGCATCTACTTGACTATACAGTGGCAGAGATTACCCCCACAGGCAAATTCTCGTTGGGTAGCTACCGGGTTTCCCTAAGGGATCGCACCTACGATTGTGGATACTTCCACGCGCTGCACTACCCCTGTTTCCATGCCATCGCATGCTGTGCTCAGTCACGGCTAGATTGGGCCACTTACGTCGATGAAGTCTACAGCATGTCTGAGGTATTTAAGTTGTATCAGATGTCCTTTGCACTGTGTATTCTAGAGGGACTTTGGCCCCCGTATGACGGTCCGACTGTGAACCCCGACCCGAACATGAGACGGGCAAGAGAAGGACGACCACGGTCCACCCGCATCCGCAACAACATGGATGAAGCTGACACCAGTCGACCGAAGCGGTGTGGCCTGTGCAGGCAACCCGGTCACACCCGAAGGGGTTGCCCTCAGCGAGGTTCTACCAGCGGCATCTAGATTTATCATGGTTTAGTCCCTTTGTATTAGTTTACGTGTTAGTTTGGCAGTTATCATTT
This sequence comes from Arachis ipaensis, assembly GCF_000816755.2. Classification (NCBI taxonomy): domain Eukaryota; kingdom Viridiplantae; phylum Streptophyta; class Magnoliopsida; order Fabales; family Fabaceae; genus Arachis; species Arachis ipaensis. The sequence goes on from NC_029791.2 coordinate 101,885,726, forward strand.
TAGTCTTTGTTCTTATGAATATGTCCCTTTGTATCACCGGTGACTTTTAATTGTGATCAGTTTATTAGTTAACCTTAATTCGAGTAGGTGTTTATCACTTTTCGTTTACTTATCATGGTTTAGTTCCATTATACAAATGATCATATAGTCATCACGGTTGGTGTATCAATAGCCATATAATAGTAAATGATATTCCAAAATAATAGTCATCCATAATAATTAAACATAAAGTCCCTAACGAGTAGCAAAATGACATACCCAAAATAAAAATACAACACAGCAAAATAATCGTCGGATCATCCCGGGCTGCATCATCAAAAGGACCAAGCAGATGAGATCCCGTCCCACATCGAGTGGGACGCCTGACTCTAGTCGGTCGGGCCGCCTCCTGTGCAGCGTCATCAACCGGAGGGTCTAATCCAAACGCAGACTGGGGGGACCCTCCCATGGTGAACCAAGTATCCAACGGGCTACCTGCAGGCTCGTTAAGATCCACCACATACTGTCCCTGATAGTCAGGTGCCTGGGACTGCATCTCTGTCATATGTGGGTGGTAAGTTGCGGTATCGAACTGTACATCCGGCATCTGCGGGTGGTAAGGCGGGGCATCAAACTGCACATGGGATAGGCCAGCATCATCCCTGATCATCACAGCGAACTCTGCATAAAACTGTGAACTACCCATCTGATCATCTAAATCCATAGTCATTGTCGGCGTAACAGGCTGAGCATACATCTGCGAGCTGGGCTCAGGCATGGGAGTGTAGGATCTACTGGTGAATGTCTCGCCTCCAGCCTCAGTCGCTGTGTTCCCACCTACTCCACCACCGAACTGGGTGGCACCCGCAGTGCCCCGACGTCTGGCACTAGACCGACGTACACAGTGATCACCCCCATCTCTAGCATCCCCGCCTGCATCATCCTCCTGCATCATATCATCTAACCATCGCCACTCTTGACCAGTGTTCCGGGTACCAACACGACGGCGTCTCTCAACACGCCGGTTGTCTGGCATATTAGGTAGCTGTGATCTTCGTGGGACCAGAGACGATCCTCTCTGAAATGCCTCTGGTGGTATCTCGGTGCCCTTGGGATCTGCGAATGCTGTCCCTGGGCTAATGAAACTATGAGCCTCGCGGTACCACCAATCTAAGTAATCAGTGGAGGGACCGAGATCTGCCATTCGGTCAATGGCAATGACCGTATCAAGTCTGTTCCCCCAGTGTAAATGCCAGGCCTGATAGTAATGGGGGAACCACCTATCTCCTCCCCTTCCGTCCTTAGCATGCAGCCAGTCGAAGTTCAATGCATCCTCGGGGAAATGCTGCACTCCACCCAGCTGTGGGACAACACTATCAACCTGATGCCACTCAATGACCGCAAAGTATATCAAAGTAGTGACCGCTCGCTATATGCGACAATGCTCATCTATAAGTATCTCCGGAAGGACCACGGCAAATACATCAAGCGCGGAGTAGGGCTCCCATACAATCTGAAAATTTAAAACACATCAGACATGACCACAACAAGTATATATTTAGTCACGACTCGAGAGCATACCACAAACGAAACCATAACAATTATAATACTTACATCGTGAGTGATGAGCGGATAATTTATACCCTTTTTGGCATTGTTTTTACATAGTTTTTAGTATGTTTTAGTTACTTTTTATTATATTTTTATTAGTTTTTATTCAAAAATCGCATTTTTGTACTTTACTATGAGTTTTTGTATTTTTTCTGTAATTTCAGGTATTTTCTAGCTGAAATTGAGGGACCTGAGCAAAAATCTGATTCAGAGGCTGAGAAAGGACTGCAGATGCTGTTGGATTCTGACCCTCCTACACTCGAAGTGGATTTTCTGGAGTTATAGATGCCAAGTTGGCACTCTCTCAATTTTGTTGAAAAGTAGACATCTTGGGCTTTCCAAAAATATATAATAGTCCATACTTTGCTCGAGATTTGATGGCCCAAACTGGCGCTAAAAGCCAGCCAAAAATTTTCTGGCGTAAAACGCCATAACTGGCACCAAAACTGGAGTTAAACGCCCAAACTGGCACCCAAGATGGCGTTTAACTCCAAGAATGGCCTATGCACGTGAAAGCTTCAATGCTCAGCCCAAGCACACACCAAGTGGGCCCCGAAAGTGGATTTCTGCACTATCTGCACTTAGTTACTTATTTTCTGTAATTCCTAGTAACTAGTTTAGTATAAATAGCACTTTTTACTATTGTATTCGCATCTAGCTTATGCCATTTATCACATTTGGAGGCTGGCCATTCAGCCATGCCTAGACATTTTTCACTTATGTATTTTCTACGGTGGAGTTTCTACACCCCATAGATTAAGGTGTGGAGCTCTGCCGTTCTTCATGAATTAATGCAATTACTACTGTTTTCTATTCAATCACGCTTGATTCCATTCTAAGGTACTCACTCGTACTTCAATCTGGAGAATGATATGATCTGTGACACTCATCATTTTTTTCAATTCTATGAATGTGTGCCTGACAACCACTTCCGTTCTATCTGAGCTCAATGTAGTCATTGGGCGACAGCTTGAGTGCGTATCTCTGGGTATCTAATACACGGACTAAGTCCGTGAGATTAGTATCTTCGTGGTATAGGCTAGAACCAATTGGCAGCATTCCTGGGATCCGGAAAGTCAAAACCTTGTCTGTGGTATTCCGAGTAGGATTTGGGAAGGGATGACTGTGACGAGCTTCAAACCAGCGAATGTTGGGCGCAGTGACAGTGTGCAAAAGGACAAGGGTCCTATTCCGACGCTAGTGGAAACCGATAGATGATTAGCCGTGCGGTAGCTGTACATGATATTTTTCATCCGAGACAAAAAAATCCGACAGTTGATTAGCCGTGCAAAGATCGTACCTGGTATTTTTCATCCTAGAGGATCATACAGCTTGCCATGGAAGGGAGCACACATGGTTGGAAGAAGGCAATAGGAAAGCAGAGGTCAGAAGCACAAAGCATCTCCAAACGCTTATCTGAAATTCTCACCAATGAATTACATAAGTAACTTTATTTTATTTTATGTTTATTTATCTTTTAATTATCAACACTCATAACCATTTGAATCCACCTGACTGAGATTTACAAGATGACCGTAGCTTGCTTCAAGCCGACAATCTCCGTGGGATCGACCCTTACTCATGTAAGGTATTACTTGGATGACCCAGTGCACTTGCTGGTTAGTTGTGCGGAGTTGTGAAAAGTGTGAATCACAAATTTCCCACACCAGCGAGCGGTCAAGCGATCCAATGCAAGCCGATAATTCAGGACCCTCTGTTCCTTGCCATCATTCGGAGGTAAGTAAGCAGACTACCTAAATGTAAAACATATGAGACACAAACTTAAAACTGTGGCCATGACATTTTTAAGCTTTCAAAAAACATAACCTATACCTGGATGCCAGCGGAAAAGAGAAAACCTCAAATCCAGACGGCCTCAACGACGGAAACCGGCAGAATATCCAACTCTGTAGCAACTGGAGGGGACCCGCAAGGTTGGTCACATTTCTGTTCGCTAACCGACACATGCATCGGTACAACCAAGCCAAAGCGGCCGACCCCCAGCTATACCTCCCCATGTCATCAAGGTTCGCCACAAAGGGCAACCACCGTATATGTACCCAGTTTGTACTCTTGTCCCCAAATAACTGAGTGGATAACAACATCATGATGTAGGCACGTGCGTAGATGCGGATAGTCTCCTCGATCACATCTGGTGGTAGCACCCTAAACCTCTCGTGGAACCATGTAAAGTGGACCGTCATCTGCTTGACCTTATTCGGTGGTGGCAGCTCACCGAATAGGTCCTGAAACCACTTCCACGCTGGTTGGCCACCCTCCATGTATTTTTCAAACTCACCAAGGCAACCACTCACGGGCTCCCCATCGACAAGCAACCCTAGCTGAAATGCCATGTCTTGCAATGTCACTGTGCACTCTCCGAAAGGCATGTGAAAAGTGTGCGTCTCAGGACGCCACCTCTCAATGAACGCACTAACCAATGGCTCATCCAACCAGAACCATTGACTGTTTAGCCTGGCCAAATGGTACATTCCAGCCCTCTCTAAATAAGGGATGATCCTTTTATGCATGGGCATATTCTGTTGCCGTCTCACACTGTATATACACCTAGTGGGCTGCACATAACATGAAAGAAATATAGCAGACAAATAAATTCTCCTATCCATAAAAACATTCCCCTATCTAACAATAACAAATATCTTAAACCATTAACAAATAAGGAACCGGTAAACAAATTAATCTATGAACCTATAACTCAGTTGTCAAAAAACATGTAAGCTTCAAATTATAGAAACTTATTACAATAGTAAAAATAATAGAACACTAAATTGAATAAATAACAGCCACAATTATAAAAATATTATAAAACTTTAAAATAAAAAACTTCATATCATACAAATACACTAACCGAACTAAAATAAATAACACACGTCAACTGTCCAACTCTGGCTACTTAACACAAAAATATGTTCAACAAAGTAATTGTAAAAAATCTAAAAAAGCAACAAATCATAAATAAAACATATTCATATGAGCCTAACCATTAATATTTCCATAACATAAACCAACAACATGTAGAATAACATTCATTGAAGGGAACTAAATTCAGTTAACTAATCATATTTATAAATTAACAAAAAAAATTTAAAACACCAACCAAAACCGATTAAACTAACATCCTAATATGCGAATCCTAATTCCAAACTAGATGGATTAATCTATAAATTCTAGTTCATCTACCTTACATACCATTTCTCTAATTAACAAATGGTAAGGCTAAAAAAAATAGAAAATATTAACTAACCTCCTCACCAATGGAACCGGCAATATGCGCAACACCGTTCCGTCGGTACAAGCTCCTTTTGTCTGCCATGATATCCCGCCGGTTTTCGCCACTCAGATACCTCGGACCCGCTCTCAACTTGCTCTGACCTCTCTCTAGAATTTCCTCTCTCTAACAAGCCTAACAAACCTTCCAAATGAGTAATATGCGGCTGCCTCCATGGTTTATATAGGCAGCCACCTTCCATGTAAACCGCTATAGGCTCCAGCAGTTTACGCACAAAAACCAACACACATAAACCGCTACTGGCAGTAGCGGTTTATGCCCAAGCCAGTTTAAACAGAAACCGCGGCAGGTACTAGCAGTTTCTGTGCAGCCAAGTTTCCTCCTAATCCATGGCAGGTACTAGCAGTTTCTGTTCACTTGTAAACCGCTACTGGCAGTAGCGGTTTATATAGATACATGGAACAATGTATTTGTGTATTCGTTTTAGAAACAATGTATTTACGTAATTTTGAAGGTGAAACAATTTATTTAAGTGAATTGCCCTTTTTTTTATGTCCCCCTTTCTCAATTTTTCTTTGCTTGAGAACAAGGAAACTTTTAAGTTTAGTGTTGTAGCACATGCTCTACGTTTATCTTATTATTAGTGATACCAAAGGGAGCTAGATCATCTTCATGGAGGAGGACAACTTGAGGAATGAGATGGCCGCCAGAATAACTGAGGTGGTTGAGTTCCTTTCATTCTATTTCCTTCCATTCTTATTATGTTATATTCCTATTTTCTACTATTTTACTTGCATGTCTGCATGATCTTTAGTGATTCTGAGTCCTAGTTTCTAGTCTAATTTTGTTATTTTAAAATTTCAATTATTTATCTTTCAATTAAAGAGATGTCTCATGTACAGCTCACTGAGCTTGAATATAAAAAGAAAAAAAAAGAAGTGATGTATTGCATGAGAAATTGAGCTTATATTAAGAGTAGTCTTATTTATTTAAATGTGGTGGTGTCATCTGTGATTTTGAATGCATGATATGAACAGTGCATATTTGAATTTAAATCAAAGGATATTGATGCATGAGGAACATGAATTTAGAGAACTATTATGAATTCTCTAAATTAAACAAAAGCTTAATCCTTGAAGCAAAAGAAACAACAAAATGAAAATAGAGAAAAATAAGGTCCAAGGCTTTGAGCATCAATGGCTAGGAAGGTCAATTATGATTAAAAGCTCAAAGAGTTGTTTTCCTAGTCATATGCTTGTGGTGTAAATGTGTCAAGCAATCCTTGAGACAGAGCACTAAGAGTCGAGACGAAGTGCATTTAACAAAGTATGCCAAAGGCTTTGAGCACCACTGTCTGGAAGTAACTGAAAGAAAAATCAGATCTAAAAGAGAGTTCCCCAGTTAAGTGCTTATGGTGTTTTTATGTCAAGTAAAGCTTGAGACAAAGCGTTTAAAGTCACGGCTAGGCTTAAGGTGCAAAGCACCAAAGAAAAGAGAATGAAAGAAAATTTGCTGTGTTCAAGGATTAACCCAAGGTAAAAAGGCCAGAGAATTCATAATATTATCCGGATTCTAATTCCAAATGACAGTGACATTCCTCAGATTCAAAAGATAGTGAGATGCCAAAACTATTTAGAACTACAGTGTATAAACCCCACTTTGAGAAGAGACAAGAGCTTAATTGAGCACTCACTTCTCATGCAAATTCACATCCTAACTTTATATTAGTTTTGGTTGCTTAAGGACAAGCAACAATTCAAGTTTGGTGTTGTGATGCGTGAGCATCTTTCCTATCTTTTCATAGTGAATTTGTAGTTGAATTGTTAAGTTTAATTAAGATTTAAATACTTTTTAGCCACTATGAATGCTACTTTGAGTTGTGTGTAATTCTGTTTATTTCAGGTAGCATTCGGATGGATTTGACGGAATTTTATTGAAGAAGAGGAAGAAAGTGGATGATGCTGTCAACCTTGACCTTCTTGCACTCTAACAGACATAACTTGAGCTACAGAGGTTCAATTGACACGGTTCTAGTGGCATTGGAAAGATAACTTCTAGAGCTTTCCAACGATATATAATAGTATACACTTCTTTTCCAATATGTACGGCCTTTGTGGCGCCTAACTTGGGATTTCCCAAATTAGGCGCCAGATGAAGCAATTACCTTCCACTATGTATGGGTGCAGCCACGCCTAACTTGGAATTCCAAGTTAGGCGCCAATCCTGGTGTTTGCAATGGTCCCCACACCTATTTGGAGTGTATGAAGATTAGGTTTTTATTTTTGATTAAAACTTTTCTTTTAATTACAAATAGGAAAAGATATTATTTAGTTTTAGAAAATATATTTTACATTTATTAGGATTAGATATAAAAGGAAAAAGATTTAGCCCTTCAAGCTCTCTTCTCTCTTACCATTCTGCACTTTACAATTTTTTGAATCCTTATTTTCTCTCTGAACCATGAGCAACTAAACCTCCACTGTTAAGGTTAGGAGCTCTGTTTATTGTATGGTTGATACTATTACTTTTCCATTTTAATTCATGTATTGATTTCAATTTCAAGTATTTGTTTTCGTTCTTCATCTTATGAATTTGGGTGGAACGGAAGTATGACCCTTATTCTAATTGAGTTCTTGTAAACCTTGAAAAAGCAATTTACCTGAACAACAGCTTGAAAATAGATTCTCCTAAATCACTAATTATCTGGACTTAACGGGATACGTGATATATAATCCTCTTATATTTTGATAATTACGGTTTCTGTGGCACATAAACTAGTTTTGAACTTAACCTCTAATTGGAATCAAGTGACCAAGGAATTGGCAGTTGATGAAGGTTAGAGGAGACTAAAAAGGTCTAAGGAATTAAGGTTTAGTCACATATAGTTTGCCATAAATTGAATCTTGCATGATTAAAGTAGTTGGTAAGAAAAGTTAATCTGAAAAATCAACATCTCTGAAACTTTAATTGTTTTACTCATATATTCTTCACACCAATTTACTGCTTGCTTTATTAATTTTCTGAATTTACTGTTTAATGTAATCGAAACCCAAACACTCTTTTCTGCTTGTCTAACTAAGTAAATCACTCAATCATTGTTGCTTAGTCCATCAATCTTCGTAGGATTAACCCTCATTCACTTGAGGTACTACTTGGTATGACCCGGTGTACTTGTCGGTTAGTTTGTGGGTTATAAATTCCACACTAGAGGACAAGAAGTATTCAAAGCTCTGTGGATAGTGGGATGAAAGATTCAACAGACAAAATAGTTATGGTAAAATAAAACTACTGGCTTCCAATATATAAAGACCATGTCATAAGAAAAGTTCTTCACCGGATTTTATATTTCACGAAGTCGTGCCAAAATTAGGCCATCGTTTAAACCAACAGACTAAATTTTTCAATCGAGCAAAACATGTTGGAAATCCGAGATTAAGTCCACTCAACCAATCAGAGCAAAGTATCAGTCGTTGATCCCATCGTTTGGGATTGATGATGTTCTAACATGCACTAAACACAATGGATAAAAGGCTACCTTAGAATTTAGGAAAAAGATTGCTGTTTCTTTTCTTCTTCTCCATCAGACACAATGATTTCTCAATCCATTGTTTATCCTAATCATCCAATCCAAAACTAGCATTTTCCTTTTCTTTCGCTAGATGGTGGTTTTGGAATTGCTTCGAGATTCACTCCCTTCAATCCACTAGACAAACGTCTCGCCCGTAGATTCCACCAGGTAAGAAGTTTTTGCTGAGGAGCAAAACACAAAATTGAAATAACTTTGTTTCCACGTGTCGAGCTTATGGAGGCAGAATCAAAGACATGTGTTGGGGTTTCAGAACGGGAGTAATTGTTTTGCCTTCTTTTAGTTAGCGTTTGTTTTGAGGTAGTGAGATGGAAACTGTGAAACTGGGACTCAATATTTTTTTTGTTGGCTCAAAGACTAGTACTAAAACTTCAGTATTTCAATACTTTCAAAAAAGTGGGAACACAGGAGACTGGAAGTTTTGAGAACAAAGATTGAAACTTTAATAATATTTTATACCTAAAATATCATCATTTCAATTAATTAATTCCAACTTTACCCTTTGTACAAATTAAATTAGAACTTCATTCTTATTTTAGTGTCTGTCTCCCACTTTATACTAAATGCAATACTAAAACTTATTTTAGTCTCAGTTTTTATCTTTCAATTTCAGTCTCTCAGTGTCTGTCTCTCTTCTAAACGCTACCTTATATATTAAATAGATTAGCGCCCAAAGCTATAGCTCAACTTAAGCGTATATACCATACTTATAAAAACAGAACCAGACCGGCTGGTTCGACCGAAAAACTGATGAACCAAATCCTAATCCGATTCGATTTACTCCTTTGACCGTTTAAAGAAGAAAACCAGTGTGAACCAGTAAGAACCGGATCAAACCGGTCAAAATCAACGAGAACCAGTGCAAACCGGTCTGCTTGAAAATTTTTTTAAAATGTCTCCACCAAGAACCTCTGAGCAAAAGCAGCTTCCACTTGCCACTCGGCCATTGCTCTTTTTATTACTATTTGTGACAAATATTAATTATATAGTAACAT
>NC_029791.2:101895151-101952803 GCF_000816755.2 Arachis ipaensis
TTTATGATTTTTTTATATTAGTTATTTTTAGAAGTTGAGACTTGATTCTTCATAAAATGTTAGTGAAGATATATATATTTCAAATTTTAATTTTAAGTTTTTAACTATTTTATATTTTATATTTACGTGAGACCAATTTTATCGATTCAACCCATAATTTATCGGTTAAACTAATAAATCAATAAACCAATAACTTAATCGGTTCGATCACCAATTCAATTTTAACAACTATGGTATATACGCCGAGCCGTTTTCTTCAAAATGAAAAGTTTATTAATTTGTAAGTATTTAAATCTTCCCTCATTTTAACTTTTCATTTTGAAAAAAACGGCTATTCAGTATTGACGATGGAGGACTTGAACAGTTCAACGCCGTGCCCTTACACCGTGACGATTCGCCGGAACCCCCATCGGAAAGCTCGCGACACACCGAAATACGCTCCACAGAACTTCAACTTGTGCGAAATTCCACCATTTCCCAACGACGACGTTTTGTTCGCTGCGCAGAACATGCCGGAGGTTCCCTCGGCGGCATCCATAGAAAACAAGCAAGAAAACGATAACCTCAGAGTTTTCCTCAGAATCCGACCCCTCCCTACAGAGTCTCCAAGTCGAGCTCCGCACGAGAGAGGAAAGAGCGTGTGGCCTCAGAATCCAATGAAGAAGAGCAGCGCCGCTGCAGCAGCAGCATCCAAAACCTCGAAGAAGAAGAAGAGCTCCGATACTTCGTGCATATTGGTGAACGATTCACAGTCAGTGACGTTATCTCCCCCTTTGGATTTGCAGGATTCGAAGCGAATCAAATCGGAGACGTACAGAGGTTTCTCTCATGTTTTCTCTTCTGATTCTTCTCAGGTAAGGAACCGTACTCATTCTCTTTGTTTTGTTCTCTTAAGAAGTGGAATGGTGGCTGCGCTGGGGCCTAGTGGATCCGGCAAGACACACACTGTGTTTGGGAGCCCAAGGGATCCTGGAATGGTGCCCCTGGTCCTCCGCCATATTTTCAAGGAGACTCTGTCAGAGGCCAAAAACTCACCTAGGTATAATGTTTTACTGCATTTCATATCATTTGTATGAATTGTAGTTGCACAAATTAGCTACACACGTTTCCATTTTTTCGGTGGTACTGTGAAATTGATTATGTTATCATAGCCAAACTTAATTTGTTCAGTTGGAAAGTGTTTGTTTGAATGAGCAAAATATGCCGATGTCCCACCATAGATGGCACTTCCAGATTACCAAACAGAGAACATATAACTTTAAGACTAAATTGATTTCAGTGTTTGTTCAAATTTCAGTTATTCTTGTAACACAAACATGTTGGAACAGTCATAGGCTGTGAAATGCGGCTAGAACTGTTTTTTAACATTTATATTGTTCAACTGGCAGATCCTTTTATATCTCAATATTTGAGATATGTACGGAACGCGGCAAATCAGAGAAGCTTTATGATTTATTACCAGATGGTGGTGAACTGAGCATGCGACAGTCGGCCATAAAAGGACTGCAAGAGGTTAATTTCTACATATTTGTTAATTTTACATTATTTTGTTTCTTCATGTGTATAATATGGAATTCATCATTTTTCATATTCTTGTGTTTGTCCTAGCAGGTTCTCATCTCCAATACTGAACAGGCAGAATCTTTAATAGCACAAGCAGTTGCAAAACGTGCAACTGCAATGACAAAAACAAACAGTCAGTCAAGGTAAAATAAAAACGAAGAATTTGGGAATGTTTTTTCCTTACCCTAGAAAAGGGGAAAATAGTAGCTTATTAGCGAACCAACCATGTTGATTATTAATTTCGTTTGAATTTTGGGTTCTTACAGCCGGTCACAATGCATCATTAACATTCGTGATGTTCCCGTAATGTGTGAGGGAGTGTTGAATCCCAAGTCAGATAGTGTTGTTTTGTCTATCATTGACCTTGCTGGAGCAGAAAGAGAAAAGAGAACTGGGAATCAGGTTCATTCCTTTTTACCAAACTATTGTAGGCAAAGAGGGTTAATTTGGAGTTGGTGTTGATTAATAAGCCTTGTAGTTTTAGACAGTAGCATAACATATTAGTCTGATAGGGAGTGCCTATTGTAGAAATTTTGCTTTTGTCTTTATGCCGAGTTATGTTTTTGTGATATTGTAGGGGACAAGGTTGCTTGAAAGCAATTTCATCAACAACACGCTAATGGTGTTTGGCTTATGCTTGAGAGTACGTAGCCTATACTTCTAATTATAAATTGACGCTGTTGGTTGTTGCACTTTAAGCAGACAGGACTTACGTGCTTTTTGTACACTACTATCCTCATTTGGCAAATGTTGAACCTCTTCACCTCTTCCACTCTACTTCTCTATTTGTTCTGTGTATATTTTGTTGATTATCTATCCTTTCAGTCTTTGTTGGAGCACCAAAAAAATCCCAAGAAGCCATTGCAAAAGCACTTCCAGAATTCAATGGTAATGTTTTGTTATGATTTTTATTGGTTTTTGATGGATTATATTTTCCTCATTTTACCATTTTTTAAGGCTCAAGTCATTAACTAGCATGGGCAACCATGCTCACTTGTTAACTTAGTTTACAGATCTCTTCTAGACTAACTTTGAAAATAGGAAAGAAAAGGTTACAAAACTGACTTTTTTTTTAATACTACTACAGTTGACTAGGTACATGCGAGATTATTTGGTTGGGAAGAAGCGGATGACTTTGGTAAGCATATCTTCTAAAACTAGCCATTGAGTTATGACATACTTGCTGTAATGTATGATGAATTTTATAATTGTCTAATTTATATATGTGGTGTTAATAGCTTTTAACAGCAAAGTCAGGAGTTGAAGATTATCTGGATACTTCGCACCTGTTGAGACAAGCTTCTCCATATATGCAAATCAAGTAAATTCATTGTCATCCTGTATTTTGTCTAATTTCACTTTCAGCACCGAATATTGGCTTCTAAGGCTATCTTTCAATGTTTTAAGGTACAATGAAGCTGAACAACCAAATATGGCTCCCAAAAAGAGGCATCACCAAGCATCATCTACTATGGATTGGGCAAAACCATCACCGATAATAAGAGTAGAACACCGAAAAAAAATGAAACTTGACACTAGTGAAGATGCTGTACAGGTTCTCCTTTACGTCCAAGTTCTAATATAGGTTTCTTAAAATAATTAGAGATTGTTTTTTATTAGCTTATAATTACAGCTAAATCTTTTGTTCACATTCTTACGTCATGGATTTTGAATTCTCTTCACATGAGCTATTTGCTATTTTGGACAGCTGAGGCTTTCTAAACTTGCAGTTTTAGATAAATATTTTTTACTTACATTATCACAGTATCCAATGGCAAAGAGCTGCATATAAAATATTAAGGAAGTTTTCATTTGGAATTCGGAAAGTGGAATTTGAAAACCAGAAGATGAAAAATTGGGATTGGATTTTAGAATGGAGTCATTATTATGACAATGACGAATCTAGATAATTTACAAACTACCACAATGTCATGTTTGCGACTTGTGATGTTCAGGACTGTTGATGTTCTATGGTTGTAACCTTATGTTTTTTATATTTGTGTCAGTCTAATGTGTGTCCTCTTCATACCTATTTCTATGAAATGATTTTTTTCCCTGTGCAATTTACATAAGCCACTTAATTATGGATTGGATTCAAGGAACTGAATAAAGCTATTTTCATGCAGCATACTAAATGAGTGAATGATCCATTATAATATTTCTTTTTGTTATTTTCAGAATGATGGAACAACCATTGATGAATCAAACACTTCTAAAAAAGGTAGACATTATACTTGATTTTTCTTCTCTGTTTGTTTCTTTTTTTTACTTCCTCTTCCTGTCCTGCTTGATACTACACATAGGGATCCATCAATCCATTCTTTTTACATTGGATCTGAATTCTAAAGTATTGAATTTGTAGCAGACAGTTCAACATTGTGCAAATTAGATGCAAGCCATCCTGTTTCTTTCGACTTAAAGTGTGATAGCCAGTCCCAGAGGGAAAGAAGCCATATTATAATGAGGAATTTTGCTAAAGTTTTATGGAGTGTGCTGAAAGAATATAATTCTAAATTGAAGGTAATAGGGAGAAGAAAATTTAAGGGTGCCTTGACATTAATGTCTATAGATATTCCGTTCTAAATTACATTTTTATAATCAGGTTGCAGAGAAGGAAATACAAAGTCTTAAAGAATGCATTGGATATGAGAAGGAAAAACTTTTAGTGCTGGAAACAGAATTTAACGAGTTTAAGGCTCACTGCACTTGTTGCAGAAAAGGGAAGGTAAAAAGTGATATTGAATTTTTCAAGTGAAGTTGGATGTATTTGGTATATTAGGATTCATTACACCAGCAATTAATTTTAGGCTTCAATATAAACAGTAACACCTGCTAGATGCATACTATTGAATGTCTCAACTGATAAAACATTGAATTTTATGTTGCCTTTTTAGTTTCCAATAAACATCGTTATGAATAGGAATCATCTCAGGATAGTTTTGACTGGTCAGATGAAGAGGTTATTGTTGATATTTCCTGTAAACTCAGATCGGTTAGTTGTGACTAATGTCCATGTCTAATGATCTTTGGCTTGTGGTTCCAGCTCGTCCTTTTTCTTCCTTCTTTGCTTTGAACTTATGTGCTTGATCCAAATTTGTATACTTTGTAATATGTAGGGAGGTTTGGATCTCCTTGCTATTTATTATTTCTCTTGGTTGAATTTTGTGATATTGGTTTGTGGTCATTTAAAATTAAAGGCCATGTTGACTTTACTAGTTGGTATATTTAGGCTTTAATATATTTAAAAATCTTTTCGCTGGTGAATTGAAACTCCAATAGATTAAGTTGACCAGGTATACTACCAGAGGCATCCATCATAATGTGTTTTGTAATAGCTGTGTGCTATGTATTTCAAGTGTAAATTTGCACAATTCATTTGGGTTAAATTTACGCCAACCAAACATAGGATGTGAGCTTCAAATTGCAATGTTATTAAGTATTTTATTAACTATACAGGAATCACCGAAGCCTAAACTTGTAGAATCAGATGAAGAACCTACACCTACTTGTTCCCAGTTGGATTTTGAAAAATCAAACCGGTTAGTCATGTGAATAATGAATGATCTTCTGCATATTTTTCTTGGCTTTAAACTGATATGCTTGTTCTATAATTCCTGTTTGGAATAATAATTTAGGGAAGTTTTGAACTCCTTGTCAAAGAACCAGAATTCATTTGAGATGGAGGCTGTGGACAATATATCAAGTGTGAGTTGAGTCTCCTTGTTAATGTGCACGTGCTATTTGTTACTTATTGTTAATTGATTTTTACATAGTGATTTGAACTCATTTATATTTAGAAGATAATGCACTGTGAATTTTCAATGACCAAAAAACTGGCTGTAGTATTAACTGGCAAATATAGGCTACATTAAGAGTTAACTCATCTAATGGGTGAACCGAGATACTGGTTCTGTGTGTAGATTTTAAATATAGGCAAGCTTCAGATTGCATCATATATGTTTTCTGCTCATCTTTTCAGGATACATCTTGTGCACCACCATCAAATGTGTCTAGAGTTGATCAAGGAGATGTCCCCGAGCTTAGTACATCCTTTACACATTCAGATTCTGAGAACTCAGAACTGTGCTGCTATGATGCTGTGACAGTTGACGAGGCTGCGAGCAAGATATTGAATGTGAGTTGTTTTCCATTTGTTAATATGTGCATGCCATATTTACCTTATTTTTTTTTATCTTTATGTTTCACCATTTGGCGTCCGTTCCTCAGGAATCATCTGAGCTTAAAATTGTTGAGTCAAATGGGAAGCCTATGCTTGGTGCTTGTACACGGTCAGATTCTAAAAAATCAAACACTAGTGATGAAATAGATGGAAAGCCTGTACATGGTTTTTCTTGGGCACAACCAGACTCTGAAGAGTTCGATAGAAAGTCTATGGATGGTGCTTCATGCACACAGTCAGATTCTGAAAAATCAGATAAAACTAATGATTCAGATGTAAAGTCTATGCATCGTGCTTCTTGTACACTACCAGATTCTGATGAATCATATGGAAAATCTACGCATGGTGCTTCTTGTCCACTACCAGATTCTGACAAATCAGATGGAAAGTCTACGCATGGTGCTTCATGTACACAATCAGATTCTGAAAAATCAGATAAAACTAATGATTCAGATGCAAAGTCTATGCATGGTTCTTCTTGTACACTACCAGATTCTGACGAATCAGATGGAAAGTCTACGCATGGTGCTTCATGTACACAATCAAATTCAGAAAAATCAGATAAAATTGAGGAGTCAGATGGAAAGCCTATGTCTGGCGCTCCTTGTATACAAGCAGATTCTGAGAAATCAGATCGGTTAGTCTTGTGACTAATGATCTTCCTTAGTGGTACCAGCTTTCCTTTCTTGTGTTTGAAGTAATACGCTTGTTCCTTATTCCTGTCTAATTCTATAGGGAAGTCCAGGCCTCCTCGTCAAAACCCGGGCATCATATTGGTTTGGAGGTGGAGGACGCAATCAAGAAATCATGTGTGAGTACTATTTGTGCTCTATTTATTGATTTCCTCAAGTTTATTTGTGGTAATTGAAAATCTAATGATGATGATTACGTTAGTAAAATAACCGACAACGACAATAACTAAGCATTGTCATTATATTCTACTTATGTATTTAAGTCAACTGTATGCAAACTTAAGGTCAAACTTATGCATGAAAAAGAGGCCAAACTTATTTTGTCTTTAGGAGACTATAATTCAATTCCATTTTAGCTAAATAGAGCCGTCAAATCCAATTCTTGCTTGCTATACTTGGTCATCTAAGTTCAAAATCGCCTATATTAGAAGTTTAAGCATATAGTTTAGTATGATATGTACTTAACCTTTAGTATGTAGGAAAAGGAAATCAAGCTTGTATGTTTTGAATAGTAGCTGTTATATGAACTAACCATCCCTCTTTTAATCCATTTTCAGGGATCGTTGGCATCTTCATCGTTAATCAAAGACGTGGTTTTGGATTCATCTTCTCCCGAAGGTATTTCATCTAGTACACGTGACCTTGTGGGAGATCCACGTGGTGAGATAGGAATCAATAACTCCTGCAAACCTCTGAGACCGAAAAGGTAATTTTGTTTTTGTATTAATGAGTCAATGTTTAACCATGCCATGTTTTGTTTTTGTTCCACGCTTGCGGATTTCATTTTAACGGATTATATCTTATTATTTTATGTCTCTTTATCAGAACACTTATGCCTAAGTCATCCATGTTATCAAGGGACTTTACCTTTGATATTGACGAGAGCGAGAAATTTAAGGTGATTATATGTAGACTTGTAGTCTGTGGTTCTCTGCAATTCCAACTTATATATTCGCTTTTTGTTTTCTTTGTTTTTTTTGTCTCTTTCAATGTTTTGAACTTCTGTTCATACGATAAGTTTGTATTAAGAATACTAGAGAGTCTAGTATAACTATGCTATGGTGGTTATGGTAATTATGCAAGTGTTGTTAACTTAAAGTCATATTTTTTTTTTTTTCATTTTGGTAATACTTTTTTTTAAGCAAACACTTTTTAAAAAGCATTGTTTAACAATAGAAAAGCATTATTTTAATTTTAACAATACTTTTTAAAATACTATAGTTAACGTAGTCATCATCATAGTTATATTGGAATGACCCTAAAAATATATGTAAGGTTCGATATTTGTATGGTTTGCAGGGGACAAGAAAGTTAGCTGCAATTGATCAGAAAATATCAAATGGTAGCATCACTCTTCTGCGCTTGCTTAAAGCTAAAAACAACCCTCATCTGTAGCGTGACCACTAAAGAGCTAAAGGAACTAAATTCTGCAACCTTCATCACTTTTAATACGCATTAAACGGTAGGATGTATTTTTTGGGGGAAGGTTATAAATATCTGTGCCCTGCTTCTACAATAGGCGTTTTGGGCTCTTTCCCACAATTAAGCCTTTGACTAATACTGTAAAAAGCTGCCCCGAGAGAGGGACTAAAAAGAAGAATGGAGTGACAAAAGAAAAGAAAAAATGAATGTTCTGATGTTTTTCCCTGGTATTTGAATATTATGATTGTCATTTCAGCACTCACAGTCTAACATTGAACCTTGAACGTTAGGTGTATAAAAGAGTACATCTATTCATGTTTTCGTAGACATGTGCAATACTGACCCAATGTATGGTTTCAATTACAAATATTAGTTGGAACTCGCATCCATTTGGCTAAAAGCATTCTTGACCTCCATGAAAGTAGCTTCTGATTTCTGATATTATCACTATTGAAAACTATTAATATGTCAGAAAATTATTGGCACAGTATCATGTTTCTCACCATCAGAATGGTACTTCGGTGCATGGGTACTATGTAATTATATATAGTTAGATTGAAGAAATAGAAACAGAAAGAAGTCACCGACGAAATTCCTGATAGGAATTTTCTTTGCTTACATATGATCCCATCTATCTAATTATGTGGAGCCTTTTTTGTTGTTACTTCCCGCATCGTTGCCGTGTGTCTTCACATTTTGTGGGTCAATATGGCATTTTGGTTTAGTTGCCAGTCTGATTCTCAACACAGTAGCGTTAAAACTTAAAAGCATTGTTAATATTGTTTATTTGACTTGTTCGCAACTATTAATTCGTACATCACTTGTTAAATATTTTTCATTTTTTTGGATAAAAGTTATTGAACAGAATAGAATAATAAGTTAAAATAAGATGCATCACTAAAATAAAAAACAACATAATAACCCACTTATAATGTTATACACAATATCTAATATAATACACTGACTATAGTGTACTCGCTGGCTACTTAAGGAACGAGATATTATACGAAAAGCGCTAGATATATTCAACCAGCATGGTCCCCCTTCACTCCTCTAGCCAGCCAGGTGTAGATTTCATTTTCCCATCACTCCGACAAGCAATAATAATATTAACATGTCCGTAGTGAAAATATTAATAAATAAATAAAATCAAGTTGTACACAATGTTCGTCGTGAGAAAACAAAGTTTACTCGGCCAATAGAGTGAAGAGCAATTACCAAAAACCCACATGTATATTACCAAGAAGAAGTGATCACACCTTTCACCTCCGCCAACCAATGACTCTACCCACTCTGCTCCCTCCTCCTCCATCCAACAGGCACCACATTCATATCACTCTTAATTATAACATCCTTCACTGTATCACGCAGCAAATAATGCCAAGAGACTTTAAATTGAAGATCAAAACTGAAATTCACTGTGCATTGGTACCAAACAAAATGGAAATTCTTATTTATTCACATGAAATTCCATCTATCTATCTCCGATCAACATTTTACACAAAGCTATTAGTATATAAGTATATATACTCTAAATTAATATGAACAAACACCAAACATTGGGTAAAGCTGCCGCATATATATAATACCTAACCCAAAATAATAATAATAATAATAACAAAATCCAAGCGGAAATCTTGTAGTAACAGCAACGATATACATTTATATATGTTGGTCTCTCTCTGTACCTTTACTAGTATTATGAATTTTGGAAACTGAAGTATTAGAAAGCGGCGTAAGGAATCTGCTGGGGGAGTCTGAAACGGATGTGAGAAGCTGGGGATCTAACCGCGACGCCGTGCCAGCATATGCCTCCCTTGCACATCTCATGGTCATGGTGGTTAATTAGGCTCTGAGCATGACGGCGGCTGAAAGGACACGTGGCTTTACGCGACACGTCCCAAGTGAGTGTGGCCACAAGGATCAAAGCGACTACGGTGGTGGACACAATCACCACAAAGCCACCGCCGAAGCTTTGACCACACACAATAAGCCCGTATGCCTTAACGCACGCGATCACTGCTACATAGATGATCGTCAGGTTGCTCACAACTAGATCACATACCGCCATCAAAAGATAGATGACTTTAACTACTGGCTTGCTTAGCTTAGACACATTCCGTTGCTTTTGTGACTCTCTAACTCTTAGGAATTGCAATGAATAATTGAATATAACAAAAAAAGGAAAGTGAAATGGATCCACTACCTTGTCGTCCACCCGCCGATTTTTTCAAACACCAATCATCTCCCTCCACGTGTCTGTCGTTCCATTTCTTCTTACGTGTCGCTTATGAGTTTGCTTTCCCTATCTTTAACCATCTTTACCAATTTCCACCCTCTTGGTGCTCTTCTTACTCATTTATGATTAAGTTATTAATTACCTTGACGGTTATCCAAAATGTCAAAAATACCCACAAACTAAAAACGTTACCGTGGACGTGACATTATTTAAGGGCTTCACCTTTATATCTCCTAGGCGTCACAATTGACAATCTCATATAATTCTCAAACAAAAATAGTTATTAAAGTTAATTATTATATATTTATTATATTTATTATTTAATTTATTTTTAATATATTTTTATATTTTAATATATTCTTTATACTGATAACTAATTTTAATGTACATATAATATAATCGATTAGAAACATATTATTGAAGTGAGTAACGAAGCAAAACTGAATATTTAAATATTTAACTATCAAAGTGCCTTCCAAGGGAATCTATGGTTATTAGGCACTAAACAAAAGAATAATACACGAAATTAAGCTTTATTGGGTCAAAGAAACTTTACATACTCTAAAGAGCTCTCACCTTTCAGCGTTGGGATAAATTAATTAGAATGTAATAAAGGGCTAAGGCTAGTGGGAAATTAATTAAGAAATACATAAGCATCAAACATAGAATAGACAAGAGAACATGTTGGTGCTTTCACTATGGTTAGTTAATTAATTAATTAGTCCTATAGCGGGAAATAATATTTGTCTGTACTAGCTTTATTATATGCATGCATATGTATATGACAATAAGATTATGATTCTTAATTAATCTTAGGGATCTCGACAAAGAGGATAAAGGCTTCATTGCCTTTTGCTCTTTAATTTATAGGCAATTGAAT
The DNA here is from genome assembly GCF_000816755.2 of Arachis ipaensis. Taxonomy (NCBI): domain Eukaryota; kingdom Viridiplantae; phylum Streptophyta; class Magnoliopsida; order Fabales; family Fabaceae; genus Arachis; species Arachis ipaensis. The sequence goes on from NC_029791.2 coordinate 101,906,128, forward strand.
TGAAATCCACTTTATATTTTAATATATTCATGAGTGAAAATAGATTTTGAGGTATAGCTCGTTCTTATGATATTTGAACTGGTTTTTTTTGGAGTAAGGGGAGTGGAACATTGTTTTTTGTGGGGAGGCGGCGTTGGATACCTATAAAGGGACTCCAACGCTCAAGTAAGTAAGAGTATGAGTAATAGAGATGATATTCAGAGTGAATAGCGTACCTTCAGATCAGTAGTTCATTAGTCTTTATAGTGAGTTGTTTGAGTGGTTTGTTATATGGATCAGTTATTCATATCTTTGTTGCAGGTTTGACGGGGTCTGAGGTTTGTTATCATTTGGATTTGTTGGGATGATACTGGCCTGAGTGGGGAGGTCGTTGGGGAGAGTATATCTGCCAGCTATACCAGGTTCCGAGGTTATAGCGGTTGTAGGCCAGGGTTGAGTAACGGATCATAGCCCCCAAGCTTGACCTGTTTTTCTGAGCCGAGGTATAACAGACATAGTTATAAAAATCGGACCGGACCGGCCGGTTCGACCAAAAAACCGGTGAACCGGATTCCTAACCAGTCCGGTTGAGTGATATGATTGGATAAGGAAGAGAACCGTTAAGAACCGGATTGAACAGGCCGATTTTGATAAAAATCGGAAAACCGGCGATTTCTAGTTAACCGACCGGTTCGGAAGCGCTTTTTTTTTTATTATTCATTTTCCAAAACGACGTCGTTTTGGTTAAAAAAAAAAGTCTCGTCGTATACGCACTACCCCCCAAACCCCACTCCCAGGTTCCACTTTCCACTTTTCCCCCCAACCCTAATCCCCTAACGGCTAACCCTCTTCGCCACCACCTCACCCCACTCTGTCACAGTGTCACTCACCCAGCCACCGCCGCCAGCTGCCAGCCGCCAGCCGCCCGCGGTCGTCTTCTTCGTCTCTCCGCCGGTCTGAACTCCGAAGTTTGAAGGAACTAAGGAAGTAGGAACAGGACAGACCCGCGTCTGTCTCTCATCGCCGTCGCCGTTGCCGCGCCGTCGTTATCGCCGTTGCTGCATCGTTGACCTCGCCGTTGCCTCGCTCTTCTGCTGTGTCAAACAGGTTAGCTCCAGTTCTCCTCTGTAGTCTATTCTGCATTTCTTGCTGTTACAGTGTTATGACTTATGAATAATGTTGTTCTGCACTTCCCCTCTGTTCTCTAGTAACCTTAAACTGCAATCTCCTATGTTATTCTATTCTGTGTTGAAAACTTAAAATTTCTGGGATGAATATGCTTGTTGAAAGCTTGAATCTATGAAATATGAATTATGTTGTTTTGTTGATTTGTTCTATGTTGAATATGCTTATTGAAAACGTGAAAATTTGTTGTTTTGTTGATTTGTTCTGGGATGAATATGCTTGTTGACTAATTCTTGAAACCGAGGTGTTGAATATGCTTGTTGAATATGAATAATGTTAATCTAATGTTGTTCTGTTATGAATATGCTTGTGCTGTGAATATTTAAGATTGCTGTGAATAATGTAACTATTTAAGATTGCTGTGAATTTAACTATTTAAGCCTTTAAGGTTGCTGTCTTGCTGAATAGGGAATAGGAATTAGGGAATTTAGGATTGCTATTGTTTTATACTTTTGCTGTTTTGGTACTCCATATTCTTTTAGAATGGTGGTGCATGAAATCGTGATTGTTCATTCCCAGCAACAGCGCCAAAAACTCAGTACGCACGTTCATAATCTCAAATTCTTTTTCACAATTCCGATACAACTAACCAGCAAGTGCACTGGGTCGTCCAAGTAATAAACCTTACATGAGTAAGGGTCGATCCCACGGAGATTGTTGGCTTGAAGCAAGCTATGGTCATCTTGTAAATCTCAGTCAGGCAGATTCAAATGGTTATGGAGATTTGATAATTAAGATATAAATAAAATATAAAGTAAAGATAGAAATACTTATGTAATTCATTGGTGAGAATTTCAGATAAGCGTATGGAGATGCTTTGCTCCTTCTGAATCTCTGCTTTCCTACTGCTTCCATTCAATCATTCATACTCCTTTCTATGGCAAGCTGTATGTTGGGCATCACCGTTGTCAATGGCTACTTCCCGTCCTCTCAGTGAAAATGGTCCAAATGCGCTGTCACCGCACGGCTAATCATCTGTCGGTTCTCGATCATGTTGGAATAGGATCCATTGATCCTTTTGCATCTGTCACTATGCCCAACACTCGCGAGTTTGAAGCTCGTCACAGTCATCCCATCCCAAATCCTACTCAGAATACCATAGACAAGGTTTATACTTTTCGGATCTCAAGAATGGCCACCAATAATTCTAGCCTATACCACGAAGACTCCGATCTTTTGGAATGGAGGCTAAGAGATAAACGCTCAATCCAAGGTAGAACGGAAGTGGTTGTCAGGCACGCGTTCATAGGTTGAGAATAGTGATGAGTGTCACGGATCATCATATTCATCATGGTGAAGTGCAAGCGAATATCTTAGAATAGGAATAAGCTTGAATTGAATAAGAAAACAATAGTACTTTGCATTAATTCATGAGGAACAGCAGAGCTCCACACCTTAATCTATGGGGTGTAGAAACTCTACCGTTGAAAATACATAAGTGATGAAGGTCCAGGCTTGGCCGAATGGCCAGCCCCCTAAACATGATCTCTGAACATAAAATTATCCAAAAGATTAACCAGAGATGTAAAATAAATCACTAAAAGTAGTTTTTATACTAAACTAGTGGCTAGGGTTGCATAAGATAAGTAAATGATATAGAAATCCACTTCCGGGCCCACTTGGTGTGTGCTTGGGCAAAGCATTGAGCTTTCATGTGTAGAGACTCTTTTTGGAGTTAAACGCCAGGTTGTAGCCTGTTTCTGGCATTTAACTCTGATTTGCAACCTGTTTCTGGCATTTAACTCCAGAATAGGGTAGGAAGTTGGCGTTTGAACGCCAGTTTGCGTCATCAAAACTCGGGCAAAGTATGGACTATTATATATTTCTGGAAAGCCCTGGATGTCTAATTTCCAATGCAATTGAGATCGCACCAATTGGGTTTCTGTAGCTCCAGAAAATCCATTTCGAGTGCAAGGAGGTCAGAATCCAACAGCATTTGCAGTCCTTCTTCAGCCTCTGAATCAGATTTTTGCTCAAGTCCCTCAATTTCAGCCAGAAAATACCTGAAATCACAGAAAAACACACAAACTCATAGTAAAGTCTAGAAATGTGATTTATTTAAAAACTAATAAAAATATAGTAAAAAGTAACTAAATTATACTAAAAACTACTTAAAAACAATGCCAAAAAGCGTATAAATTATCCGCTCATCACAACACCAAACTTAAATTGTTGCTTGTCCCCAAGCAACTGAAAATCAAATAGGATAAAAAGAAGAGAATATACAATAAATCCCAACTATAAATGAAACTTAGCTCCAATTAGATGAGCGGGACTAGTAGCTTTTTACCTCTGAACAGTTTTGGCATCTCACTTTATCCTTTGAAGCTCAGAATGATTGTCATCTATAGGAACTCAGAATTTAGATAGTGTTATTGATTCTCTTATTTCAGTATGTTGATTCTTGAACACAGCTACTTTATGAGTCTTGGCCGTGGCCCTAAGCACTTTATTTTCCAGTATTACCACCGGATACATAAATGCCACATACACATAACTGGGTGAACCTTTTCAGATTGTGACTCAGCTTTGCTAAAGTCCCCAATTAGAGGTGTCCAAGGTTCTTAAGCACACTCTTTTTTTCTTGCTTTGGACCTCAACTTTAACCGCTCAGTCTCAAGCTTTTCACTTGACACCTTCACGCCACAAGCACATGGTTAGGGACAGCTTGGTTTAGCCGCTTAGGCCAGGATTTTATTCCTTTGGGACCTCCTATCCACTGATGCTCAAAGCCTTGGATCCTTTTTACCCTTGTCTTTTGGTTTAAAGGGTTACTGGCTTTTTGCTCTTGCCTTTTGGTTTAAAGAGCTATTGGCTTTTTTCGCTTGCTTTTTCTTTTTCTTTCTTTTTCTTTTATTTTTGCCATTTCATTTTTTTTTCGCAAGCCTTGTTATTCACTGCTTTTTCTTGCTTCAAGAATCAATTTTATGATTTTTCAGATCATCAATAACATTTCTCCTTTTTCTTTATTCTTTCAAGAGCCAACAATTTTAACATTCATAAACAACAAATTCAAAAGACATATGCACTGTTTAATCATTCATTCAGAAAACAAAAAGTATTGTCACCACATCAAAATAATTAAACTAATCTCAAGGATGAATTTGAAATCCATGTACTTCTTGTTCTTTTGTAATTAAAACATTTTTCATTTAAGAGAGGTGATGGATTCATAGGACATTCATAGCTTTAAGACATAGACACTTGACACTAATGATCATGTAGTAAAAACATAAAACATAGATAAACATAAAGCATGGTAAACGAAAAAACAGAAAAATAAAGAACAAGGAGATTAAAGAACGGGTCCACCTTAGTGATGGCGGCTAGTTCTTCCTCTTGAAGATCTTATGGAGTGCTTTAGCTCCTCAATGTCTCTTCCTTGCTTTTGTTGCTCCTCCCTCATAGCTCTTTGATCTTCTCTAATTTCATGGAGGAGGATAGAATGCTCTTGGTGCTCCACCCTTAGTTGTCCCATGTTGGAACTTAATTCTCCTAGGGAGGTGTTGATTTACTCCCAATAGTTTTGTGGATGAAAGTGCATCCCTTGAGGCATCTCAGGGATTTCATGATGAGGAATTTCCTCATGATCTTGTTGAGGTCCATGATCTCTTGTTTGCTCCATCCTTTTCTTAGTTATGGGCTTGTCCTCATCAATAAGGATGTCTCCCTCAATGTCAATCCCAGCCGAATTACAGAGGTGACAAATGAGGTGAGGAAAGGCTAACCTTGCCAAAGTGGAGGACTTGTCAGCCACCTTGTAGAGTTCTTGAGGTATAATCTCATGAACTTCCACTTCCTCCCCAATCATGATACTATGGATCATGATGGCCCGGTCTACAGTAACTTCAGACTGGTTGCTAGTGGGAATGATAGAGCGTTGGATGAACTCCAACCATCCTCTAGCCACTAGCTTGAGGTCATGCCTTCTTAGTTGAACCGGCTTGCCTCTTGAGTCAATTTTCCATTGAGCTCCTTCCTCACATATGTCTATGAGGACTTGGTCCAACTTTTGATCAAAGTTGACCCTTCTAGTGTAGGGGCATGCATTTTCTTGCATCATTGGCAAGTTGAACGCCAACCTTACATTTTTTGGACTGAAATCTAAGTATTTCCCCCGAACCATTGTAAGCCAATTCTTTGGGTTCGGGTTCATACTTTGATCATGGTTCTTAGTGATCCATGCATTTGCATAGAACTCTTGAACCATTAAGATTCTGACTTGTTGAATAGGATTGGAGAGAACTTCCCATCCTCTTCTTCTAATCTCTTGTCGGATCTCCAGATACTCACTCCTTTTGAGCTTGAAAAGGACCTCAGGGATTATCTTTTTCTTGGCCACAATTTCATAGAAGTGGTCTTGATAGACCTTTGAGATGAATCTCTCCATCTCTCATGACTCAGAGGTGGAAGCAATTGCCTTCCCTTTCCTCTTTCTTGAGGTTTCTCTGGCCTTAGGTGCCATTAATGGTTATGGAAAACAAAAAGCAACACTTTTACCACACTAAACTTAAAATATTTGCTCGTCCTCGAGCAAAAGAAGAAGGAAAATAGTAGAAGAAAAAGAAAATGGAGGAGATAGAGGGGAGGTGTGTATTCAGCCAAGGGGGGAAAGAAGTGTTTTTAATGTGTGAAAATGAGGTAATGTGGAGGGGTTTATATAGGGGTGGGGGGGAGGTTAGATTTCATGGATTAGGGTTGGGTTTGGGAGGGAAATGATTTTGAATTTGGAGGTAGGTGGGGTTTTTGGGGAAGAGTGGATGGATGTGATTGGTGAGGGGCATTTGGGGAAGAGATATGGAGGTGATTGGTGAAGGGTATTTGGGGAAGAGTGTTATGAAAGGGTGTGAAGAGGAGAGAAGAAGAAGTGGGGTAGGTGGGGATCCTGTGGGGTCCACAGATCTTGAGGGGTCAAGGACTTAGCATCCCTGCTCCATTTAGGCGTGCAAAACGCCCTTGGATTGCACTTCTGGCGTTAAACGCCAGGTTGCTGCTTGTTTCTGGCGTTTAACGCCAGCTTTTCTCCCATTTCTGGCGTTAAACGCCAAGTAGATGCTCTGTTCTGGCGTTAAACGCTAGTTTGGTGCTTGTTTCTGGCGTTTAACGCCAGCTTGATGCTTCTTTCTGGCGTTAAACGCCAGTCTGCTGCTTCTTACTGGCGTTTAAACGCCAGTAAGCTCTTCCTCCAGGGTGAGCTATTTTTAATGCTGTTTTTCATTCTGTTTTTGATTTTTCAGTTGTTTTTGTGACTTCACATGATCATCAACCTAAAGAAAACATAAAATAACAATAGAAAATAAATAGATATAATTAAATAACATTGGGTTGCCTCCCAACAAGCGCTTCTTTAATGTCAATAGCTTAACAGTGAGCTCTCATGGAGCCTCACAGATAATCAGAGCATTGTTGTGGCCTCTCAAAACCAAACTTAGAGCTTGGTTGGGGCCTCCCAACACCAAACTTAGAGTTTGAATGTGAGGGTTTTGTTTGACTCTGTATTGAGAGAAGCTTTTCATGCTTCCTCTCCATTGTTATACAAGGAGAACCTTGAGTCTTGAATACAAGGTAGTCCTCATTCAACTGAAGGACCAACTCTCCTCTGTCAACATCAATCACAGCTTTTGCTATAGATAGGAAGGGTCTGCCAAAGATGATGGATTCATCCTTATCCTTCCCAGTGTCTAGGATTATGAAATCAGCAGGGATGTAAAGGCCTTTAACCTTCACTAGCACGTCCTCTACTAGTCCATAAGCCTATTTCATTGGCTTGTCTGCCATCTCTATTGAGATTCTTGCAGCTTGTACCTCAAAGATTCCCAGTTTCTCTATTACAGAGAGTGGCATGAGGTTTATCCCTGACCCCAGGTCACACAGAGCCTTCTCAAAGGTCATGGTGCCTATGGTACAAGGTATGAATAATTTTTCGGGATCCGGTTTCTTCTGAGGTAATGTCTGCCTCATTAATGCATTCAGTTCATTGGTGAACAAGGGGGGGGTTCATCCTCCCAAGTCTCAGTACCAAATAACTTGGCATTCAGCTTCATGATTGCTCTTAGATACTTAGCAACTTGATCTTCAATGATGTCTTCATCTTCTTCAGAGGAAGAATATTTATTAGAGCTCATGAATGGCAGAAGAAAGTTCAATGGAATCTCTATGGTCTTTGTATGAGCCTCAGATTCCTTTGGTTCCTTAAAGGAAAACTCTTTTCTGTCCAGAGGACGTCCCATGAGGCTTTTCTCACTGGGACTCACGTCCTCCTCACTCTCTCCAGGTTCGGCCGTGTTGGTCATGGTTATGGCCTTGCACTCTCTCTTGGGATTTTCTTCTGTATTGCTTGGGAGAGTATTGGAAGGAGTTTTAGTAATCTTCTTACTCAGCTGATCCACCTGTGCCTCCAAATTTCTAATGGAGGACCTTGTTTCACTCATGAAACTTAGTGTGGTCTTGGATAGATCAGAGACTGTGGCTGCCAGGCCAGAATGGCTCTGTTCAGAATTCTCTGTCTGTTGCTGAAAAGATGATAGAAAAGGCTTGCTATTGCTAAACCTATTTCTTCCACCATTATTGTTGAAGCCTTGTTGAGGCTTCTGTTGGTCCTTCCATGAGAAATTTGGATGATTTTTCCATGAAGGATTATAGGTGTTTCCATAGGGTCTCCCATTTAATTCACCTTTGCTATTGCAGGGTTCTCAGGATCATAAGCTTCTTCTTCAGAAGATGCTTCTTTAGTACTATTGGATGCAGCTTGTAATCCATTCAGACTCTGAGAAATCATATTGACTTGCTGAGTCAATATTTTGTTCTGAGCCAATATGGCATTCAGAGTATCAATTTCAAGAACTCCCTTTTTCTGAGGCGTCCCATTGTTCACAGGATTCCTCTCAGGGGTGTACATGAACTGGTTATTTGCAACCATTTTAATGATTTCCTGAGCTTCTGTAGGGGTTTTCAGATGAAGAGATCCTCCTGCAGAATGGTCTAATGACATTTTTGACAACTTAGACAGACCATCATAGAATATACATATGATGCTCCATTCTGGAAGCATGTCAGTAGGACACCTTTTGATCAGTTGCTTATATCTTTCCCAAGCTTCATAGAGGGACTCTCCTTCCTTCTGTCTAAAGGTTTGGATTTCCACTCTAAGCTTGCTCATCTTTTGAGGTGGAAAGAATTTGGCCAGAAAAGCACTGATCAGCTTATCCCAAGAGTTCAGGCTATCCTTAGGTTGTGAATCCAACTATATTCTAGCTCTGTCTCTTACAACAAAAGGGAAAAGCATAAGCCTGTAGACCTCGGAATCAACTCCATTGGTCTTGACAGTGTCACAGATTTGCAAAAATTCAGCTAAAAACTGATGCGGATCTTCCATTGGAAGTCCATGAAACTTGTAATTCTATTGCATTAGAGAAACTAATTGAGGCTTAAGATCAAAGTTGTTTGCTCCAATAGCAGGAATTGAGATGCTTCTTCCATAGAAGTCAGCAGAGGGTGCAATGAAGTCACCAAGCATCTTTCTTGCATTGTTGGCATTGTTGTTATTTTCGGCTGCCATGTCTTCTTCTTTTTCAAAAATTTCTGTTAGGTCCTCTCCAGAGTGTTGTGCCTTAACTTCTCTTAGCTTCCTCTTTAGAGTCCTTTCAGGTTCCGGATCAGCTTCAACAAGAATGTTCTTATCCTTGTCCCTGCTCATATGAAAAAGAAGAGAATAGAAAATAATAGGAATCCTCTATGTCACAGTATAGAGATTCCCTTTTATGAGTAGAAGAAGAGAAGAATATAATTCGAACACAGAGAGGGAGAGAGAGTTCGAATTTTTGAGTGGGAGAGGAGTGTTAGTAAATAAATAAATAAATAGAAGGAGATGAGAGAGAGAAGAATTCAAAAATTAAATAAAGTAAAAGGAAAATATTTTTATTTTTATTTTAAAATGTAGTTAGAATTCGAAAATCAAAAAGAGAAACAAAATAATTTTGAAAATTAAATAAATTACTAAATTAAAAATATTTTTGAAAAAAAATGGTTAGTGATTTTTGAAAATCAGAGAGAGAAAAGTAGTTAGATAGTTTTGAAAAAAATAAGAATTTTAAAATCAAACAAAAAGTTAAGTAGTTAATTGAAAAAAGATTTTGAAAATCAAATTTGAAGAGATAAGAAGTTAGAAAAGATTTTGAAATAAGTTTTGAAAAAGATGTGATTGGAATTTATTTTGAAAAAGATTTGAAAAAGAAATTTAGAAAGATTTGATTTTGAAAATTAAAGTTGATTACTTGACTAACAAGAAACTAAAAGATATGATTTTAAAATTTAAAGATTGAACCTTTCTTAATAGGCAAGTAACAAACTTTAAAATTTTTGAACCAATCACATTAATTGTTAGTAAAGATTTTGAAATTATGAAATGAAATTAAGAAAAAGATTTTGAAAATCATTTTTAAAAATTTCAAAAATATATATAAAAAATGAGAAAGATTTGATTTTTGAAAAGGTTTTGAAAAGATAAGATTTTTAAATTGAAAATTTGATTTGACTCATAAGAAACAACTAGATTTTTAAAATTTTTTGAAAAAGTCAACTCAAATATTCGAATTTTATGAGAAGAATAAGGGAAAGATATTTTTTTGATTTTTGAATTATTAATGAAGAAAGAGAAAAACACAAAAAAGACACAAGACAAAAAAATTATGAATCAAAACAAGAAAAATATGCAAGAACACCTTGAATGTCAAGATGAACACCAAGAACACTTTGAAGATCAAGATAAACATCAAGAACTTATTTTTGAAAATTTTTAAGAAAAGACACACATGCAAGACACCAAACTTAGAAATTTTTAATGTTGAGACACTAACAAATTGAAATGCATATGAAAAACAAGAAAAGACACAAAACATGAAAATGCAAAGATCAAACAAAGAAGTTCATCAAGAATAACTTGAAGATCATGAGGAACACATGTATGAATTTTCGAATTTTTTTTTGGAAATTAAAACATGCAATTGACACCAAACTTACAATTTGACACTAGACTCAAACAAGAAACACAAAATTCTTTTTGGTTTTATGATTTTATTAAAATTTTTTTAGTATTTTTCGAAAATTAATTTAAAAAAGAAAAATAAGGATTTCAAAATTTCTAATAAGAATTCCAGGAATCATGCAATGTTAGTCTAAAGCTTCGGTCCAGGAATTAGACATGGCTAGTAGCCAAGCTTTCAGTGAAAGCTCCGGTCCAAAACACTAGACATGGCCAATGGCCAGCCAAGCTTCAGCAGAACATTACATACAACAACTAAATTGTTGAGAAAGACAAAGAAGCTCTTCTAAGGATAGTTGAAACCTCGGTCCAAAAGATTAGACATGGCTTAACAGCCAGCCAGGATTCAACATATCTCATGAAACTCTAGAATTCATTCTTAAAAATTTTGAAGAACATAGAATAATTTATTATTTTTTTTGAAATTTTTTTTGAAAATAAGAATAATAAAAACAAAAAGCTTAAAATTAAAATAAAATTACCTAATCTGAGCAACAAGATGAACCGTCAGTTGTCCAAACTTGAACAATCCCCGGCAACGGCGCCAAAAACTTGGTGCACGAAATCGTGATTATTCATTCCCAGCAACGGCGCCAAAAACTCACTACGCACGTTCATAATCTCAAATTCTTTTTCAAAATTCCGATACAACTAACCAGCAAGTGCACTGGGTCGCACAAGTAATAAACCTTACGTATGTAAGGGTCGATCCCACGGAGATTGTCGGCTTGAAGCAATCTATGGTCATCTTGTAAATCTCAGTCAGATAGATTCAAATGGTTATGGAGATTTGATAATTAAGATATAAATAAAATATAAAATAAAGATAGAAATACTTATGTAATTCATTGGTGAGAATTTCAGATAAGCGTATGGAGATGCCTTGCTCTTTCTGAATCTCAGCTTTCCTATTGCTTCCATTCAATCATTTATACTCCTTTCTATGGCAAGCTGTATGTCGTCAAAACTCAGGCAAAGTATGGACTATTATATATTGCTGGAAAGCCCTAGATGTCTACTTTCCAATGCAATTGAGAGCGCGCCAATTGGGTTTCTATAGCTCCAGAAAAATCCATTTTGAGTGCAGGGAGGTCAGAATCCAACAGCATCTGCAGTCCTTCTTCAGCCTTTGAATTAGATTTTTGCTCAAGTCCCTCAATTTCAGCCAGAAAATACCTGAAATTACAGAAAAACACACAAACTCATAGTAAAGTCCAGAAATGTGATTTTTATTTAAAAACTAATAAAAATATAGTAAAAAGTAACTAAATTATACTAAAACTACTTAAAAATAATGCCAAAAAGCGTATAAATTATCCTCTCATCAAATGGCTTCTGCGAATACACCATCATAAACACCATCTTCGCAAGAACAAGGATCAACTCTTGATGCATCAATCGGAACCCAAAAAAACAATAATAGAGCAAAAACCGATCCTGCATGGGGTCATTGTAAACAAGTTGTGGAGTCTGGAAAAACAATTCTGCTATGGATATATTGTGAGAAGCTTATTAGGGGTGGAGGAATTCATCGGTTTAAGCTTACTCCAAAGAAGCCAAAGCTAAGAAATTTGTGGATCAAGTCTTGGATTCTAAATTTTGGAGTCAATGCACTGATATTGTTAAGCTTACTGAGCCACTTGTTCGTGTTTTACGTATTGTGGATAGTGAAGACAGAGCTGCCGTGGGTTTTCTTTATCAAGCTATTTATAAGGCTAGAGAAGAAATAGTGAAGAGGTTTCAGAAAAGAAAAAAGGTTGCTGATCCTTATTTGAAGATTTTAGATACCCGTTGGGATGCACAACTTAAGAAAAATCTTCATGCCGCTGGTTATTGGTTGAATCCAGCTTTTCGATTTAATGCTGGAGAATTTGAAAAGCACAAACAAACGACTTCTGGCTTGTTGGATGTCATTGAGAAATATGCTTATGATGATCCTGTATTGAATTCTAAGCTGACAAATGAGAAGAGGATCTTTAGGAATGCTAAGCAAGATTTTGGAAGACCCTCTGCAATACGTGAACGAACCACTGTTATGCCAGGTGAATTTCTTTATAAATTTAGTCTTTCATGATTGTGATGTATTTATTATGTGATATTTATGATTGTGATAAATTATTTATCTGTTTTTTATGTTAAGATCAATGGTGGGAATCTTATGGTTGTGGAGCACCAAATTTGCAAAAGTTGGCTATTCATGTTTTAAGCCAAACTTGTAGCTCTTCAGGTTGTGAGCGTAACTGGAGTATTTTTGAACACATTCACTTAAAGAAGAGGAATCGGTTAGAGCATCAAAAACTTAATGATCTTGTTTATGTTCATTACAACTTAAGGTTACAACAAAGGTACTTTCTTGATTGTTTTAAGTTGAAAGCATTATTTTAAAATCTTAATCATCACATGAGTAACGAAATATATTGATAACATAGGAACCAAATGAGAAATCAAGTTTATGATCCAATTTATCTTGATACATTTGAGGATCATTCGGAATGGATACTGGAAGATTCACCACCATTTTTAACTCCTGAAAAAGTTGATGCTTTACGAAATGATCTTGCAAATATGTCTCTTCAATCACCTTTAGATGATTTACGTATGCTTTTATTTATTTATGAATTATGATCAACTATAATTTTCGTATGCCTTATAACATGTTTTATATTATTTTTTATCTTAATTTGTGAAACATTATCTATAATGCTAGATCAATTGGATTTGGAAGATGATCGGGATGATGATGGAGCTAATAATTCTATGGAAAATGCAAATCAAAATGAAACCAATCAGGATGTAGCCCCACATTTGTCAGATGAAGAGCAACTTGCCAACTTCAAAATCACTCCTTGGATTTAGTTTATGAATTGTTATCCTTATTGTGTTTAATTAAGATGCTAATGTACTAGTACTAACTAATTTCATGTTTATCTTTGTATTAGTTATATTTAGACTTTGAAACTTGGTTATTTTTAAAATGTTGGTAAAGAACTAAAGATATGTATTTTGAATTTATTAAGTTTATGACTATTTTTAGTATTTTATATTTTTTATTTACGTGAAACCGGTTTTACCGGTTCAACCAACGGTTTATCGGTTGAACCAATAAACCGGTGAACCAATAACCTGACCGGTTTGATCATCGATTCGGTTCTTACAACTATGATAACAGGTCGAGCTTATTGTATAGCTCAGAACCGGGTATGATGGTAGCCCTCAAGATCGACATGTTTTGGTGTTGGCGTTTGAAAAAATGGTTCAAGCTTGATGTTTTGGCGGTAAATTGGGTAGACATTTGGATGAGAGAGAAATTGTCGGGAAACGTGTGAAGTGCTTTTAAAGTTTTATTGGGAATAGGGATAGTCATTAATCAGGGACGTTGGTTTTGAAAACGGTAATCAGAATCAATGGTTAGGGTTTGTTTGGGTGGTTTTTGCTGTTTACCTGAAGATTAGGTTAGTGGGCTGGTGGATTTTGTGGACTTTTGGGTTACTGCTGCTGTTTTTACTTCTTCCCTGCGATTGGAAATGAGCAGAAAAGGTTAGTGTTTTCTACTTCTGCTTCTATTTTGTTGTTTTACTAATGGATAAGGGAAAAGGTATTATAGTTGAGAAGAAGGTTAAGGGTAGGAAGAAGAAGGGGGTGGTGGATGATGTCGACAAAATTGTTGAAGAAGTTTTTGTTTGTGATCCCGCAGATCCTTATGGGTGGGTTGCTGAGTCTGTGAAGGGTTGGGTGTCTGTATTTGACGATGATCGGAGTATTTCTCAATTGGGTTCGCCATCCTCTTGGGTTAAGGCAGGTAGTGGGGTTAACCTTAGGTTTTTGCCATGCAACGCTTCTGACCATGTTTTCCATCGTGGTGAAAGTTTTGAGTATTTTTATATGTATAGTGCTGTTTTTGTAGAGTTAGGAATTAGGTTTCCTTTTTCTGAGTTTGAGCGTGGTGTGTTGATGTAGTTAAAATGTGCGCCATCACAATTGCATCCAAACTCTTGGGCGTTCATTAGGGCTTTCAAAATTTTGATGGGTGTGTTGGAGATTGAGGCATCGTTGGAGGTTTTCTTTGCTCTGTTTCAATGTAAGGGGGTAAAGAGGGGTTACTGGTTAAACCTAGCTAGTGTCCCGGGCCGTGCAATCTTCAGCCTGTATCGTTCCTCTTTTAAGGGTTTTAAATCTATGTTTCTGAGAGTTGGTGTTGTTGAGAGTGATTTTTCGTGGTATATTGATGATTGTTTGTTAGAGAAATTTCCTTTATTCTGGGTTCCAAGGCCTAAGCAGATTCTTGGTAGGATGGAGTATGAAAATGAAATGGTTGTTGAGTTTTTGGTAAACCATATATCCTCGTCCTCCCTTCTTTCTGTTGTTGATATTTTAGAGCTTGAAACTGATAGCGATGCGTTATCTGAATATATACGTAAATAAGCTTGTTTCTTTGTTTGTTTATGTATTTTGCAGTATTTGGTTGGTTTGCTGATTGTTTCGATTTGCAGTTGGGAGGGCTCCTAAGGTCACTTCTGATAGCTTGCGGGTGTTTTTCCATAGCAAGAACGTGGAAAAGCAGGGGTCTAGTAGTCAAACTATGGCAGAGAAAGGAAGGGAGGTAAATCAGCCTTCTCCAGTTAAGAGAATTAGCTTGAAGCGTAAAAGGGCTAATTCAAAGAAAGGTGAGTTGAAGGAGGTTGATCTGGAGCAGGTTAAGAAGTTTACGGACAATCAAAAAGGGTTACATGGTTATAGTGGTGAGGAAGATATAACGTCGCTGTGGAGTGAGCATTTCCCATTTACTATGCTGGCCGATGAACATGGTCAGAACCCTGCGGATGTAAAACTTGTTCATGAAGTCGGAGACGTTGGGGTGGCCCAGTACTTGCAGGTGATTAGTATTTTAGTGTGTTTGTAGATGTATTGGATTTGTTGTGCTGATGCTGTGTGTATGTTCCGTGTCAGGTGATTGGTGCTCAGTTGATGTGCATTGGTTGGACTGAGGAGTTGAAGCATTCGAGGACTACTTTTGATAAGGCTGCGATGGACCAGCTTATGCGAGAGAACTTGGAGAAGAGTAGCAAGCTGCGTGATGCGTTGGATATGGTGAATCAGTTAGTGGAGAAACTGGTTGCTGCTAAAACCTCAATGAAGAAATATGGTGAAGAAAAAACAGCTCTTGAGGCTAGGCTGGTTATGCTTGGTGCCGAGAAACAGGTTGAAGCTGAAAAAGAGGACTATGGCTTGAAAATGTTTTTGGCTGGGTTTGAGAGGGCGGTTGAGCAGATTAAGTTTTTGGTGCCTACTGCTGATTTGTCGAGGATGGACCCTTGCAAGGTGGTCATAGGTGATGAGTTGGTGGATGATGATGATGGTGTCGAAGGTGAAGGCGAGAATCCTGGTGCATAGTTTGTGACCAATTTTCTTTTCGTATGTAGATCTTTTGAACTTCGTTTGACTCTTAGCCCCTCGACTGTTTGGTATGAATTGCTAGCTTTTAGCTGAACAATGATGATAATATTTTGGCTTTGTTCGTATCTCATATTTTGAGTTTGTTTGGAAAAAGTAATGATATATTAGTGTTTGTTTGTTCGTAAGAATCGAATTATTAGGATATGACGTATGGTACGGGGTTTTGTTTTTCGTACCTCTGAACGGCTTGCATTTTCGTTCTGTGCATAGGACTGTGAAATGAAATATGCACGATCAGTGATATTTATAGTCTTTTGAATGTTTTTATTTGGCACTGTGTGTATTTGGAGGAAGTTTAGTAAGTTAAGAACTAGGTTTGATAAACGTATGGAATGTTTGATTTGTTTTGCAATAGCTTGAATATGTCGAAGAGTAATTATTGGTTGTTTGAGTGTAGTTACGCGAATGGAATGTTAGATAGGATATGGATAGTTGTGTTTCTTAGTTGTGCAATTTGATTGATTGAAAAGAATGCAGGGTGGTGTGCCTCATTAAAACCTCTCCAGCAAAACCCTCCTTAGGGATAAAGTTTGGTAGTAAAAAAAAGAGTGCATCACCATGTCCGACTTATAGACTAACTGAAGTACATTTTAAGAGAGGATATGTTCCAAGTATTTGGTAGTATAGCTCCATCAAGTCTTTGTATTTTGTATGCTCCATTGCCGACGACTTTTTGTATTCTGAATGGTCCTTCCCAATTTGCACTTAGCTTGCCATGTCTTTGTGGCTTTCGTATGTCCTCGACTTTTCTTAGTACGAGGTCTCCTTCTGAGAATGTTCTTTGCTTGAGCTTCCTGTTGTATTTCCGAGCTATAGCTCATCTTGTCACTGTTTGTTGTAGTGCGGATTTGTCTCGAGCTTCCTCTACAAGGTTGAGCTCGGCTCTTCTGCTTTCGGCATTATCGCTTTCGCTTGTATTTGTAGTTCTGGTATTTTGTAGGGATACCTCAATTGGTATCATTGCGTCGCTTTCGTAGACTAGCTTGAATAGTGTTTCCTTTGTTGCTGATTGTTCAGTTGTGTTATAGCCCCATAGTACTTCGGGAATAAGCTCGGCCCATTCTCCTTTTGAGTCATCAAGCTTCTTTTTGAGTCCCTGCAAAATGATCTTATTGGCGGCTTCAGCTAAGCCGTTAGTTTGTGGATGTTCGACAGAAGATAATTGTTGAACTATTTTGAAATTTTGTAAAAAGTTTGTAAACTTTTGATCTATAAATTGTCTACCATTATCGATGATGATGGATTGAGGAATACCAAAACGGCATAGTATGTTTTTTCATACGAAAGAAATCATTTTTTCAGAAGTGATTTTTGCTAATGGTGTAGCCTCTATCCATTTTGTGAAGTAATCTATGGCGACAATTAAAAATTTAACCTGGCTTGGAGCGGGTGGAAATGGTTCGAGGGTATCTAGCCCCCATTTGTTGAATGGCTAGCATATCTCGGATGTGTGTAATTGCTCGGCTGGGTTATGGATGATGGGTGCATGGCGTTGGCAGTGGTTGCAATCTTTGACTTTATTCATGCAGTCTTGTTGTAACGTCGGCCAGTAGTAACCAGCTCAGAGGATTTTGGCAGCTAGACTTCAGCCGCCGATGTGTGTGCCACAGACTCCTTCATGGACTTCATCTATTGCCAATTTGGCCTCTGCTGTATTTAGGCATCTTAGCAGGGGTCTTGTGAATCCTCTTTTGTATAAGTCGGCTCCGAGCATTGTGTAGAAGCTCGTTCTTCATTTGAACTTTTGTTGATTTTGGATGTTGCTAGGGATGTTACCTATTTGCAAGTAAGTGATGAAGGGTGATCTCCAGTCATCCTCCTGCAAAATACTCGAGATTTATGTTAGTATAACACTAGGTTCTTCGAGTGTTAGTTGGGATAAGATGGGTGGTGTAGTTTGAGTTCTTGTTGTTGCTAATTTTGAGAGAATATCTGCTCTGTCATTTTGTTCCCGAGGTATATGGGATATGTTGAATTTTTGAAAATTTTTGACGAGGTTATTGACTATGATATTGTATTTTTCTAACAACGGGTCTTTTACTTGGAAAATACCTGTTACCTGTTGTACCACAAGGAGGGAGTCGCATTTGACGTTTAAATGTGCTATTCCCATTGTGTGAGCCAGTCGAAGTCCTGCTATTAGAGCTTCATACTCTGCTTGGTTGTTGCTTGCATGAAAAGTAAATTGCAAGGATTGCTCGAATTGTGTTCCGTGTTTGTCTTTGAGGAGTATTCCTGCTCCAGAACCTTTGCTGTTTGAGGCGCCATCAACATATAGTGTCTATATATTGTTTTCAGAATCTTGTTCTTCTGTAGTGAGTTCTGTAATAAAGTCGGCTAGTGCTTGGAATTTGATGGCTCCTCTGGATTGGTATTGGATGTCGTATTCTGACAGCTCGATCTACCATTTGATTAATCTTTCTGCTAGCTCGGGCTTGGTCAGTATTTGTCTTAAGGGTTGTTTTGTTCGGACCACGATGGTGTGGCTTTGGAAGTAGTGTCGTAGGCGTCTGGCTGTTGTGACCAAAGCTAGAGCCAGTTTTTCTATTTTTGGGTAACGGACCTCGGCGTTTTGAAGTGATTTGCTGACAAAGTACACCGAGTGTTGCTGCTTTTCTGCTTCTGTTACCAAGACAGAGCTGATAGCCTGGTCAGTAATAGATAAATATAGATAGAGCGGTTTACCAGCTTCTGGAGTTTGGAGGATTGGAGTAGCTGAAAGTATGGCCTTGAGCTCAGTGAAAGCCGTTTTGCATTCCTCAGTCCAGTGAAACTCCTCTTGTTTTCGTAGATTATTGAAAAAATAGTGTGATCTATGGGCTACTCGAGGCAAGAACCTAGCTAAGGCTGCGAGTCGGCCGGTTAGTTGTTGGACCTCCTTGACTGTCTTTGGACTTCGCATGTTTAAGATTGCTTGGCATTTTGCTGGATTTGCTTCAATACCTCGGCAAGTGAGCATGAAGCCGAGGAATTTGCCGCTTTGTACTCCGAAAGCACATTTATCAGGATTAAGCTTCATATTGTACCTTCGGAGTTGTTGGAATATCTCTGTTAGGTCTTTAACATGGTTTGCCGTATGTGTTGATTTTGCCACCATATTGTCGACATAGACTTTTATGTTTCGTCCGATTTGGCTTGTGAAAATTTTGTCCATGAGTCGTTGGTAGGTAGCACCTGCATTTTTTAGCCCAAATGGCATGACCTTATAACAGAAATTTCCATTGTCAGTAATAAAGGTAGTTTTATCCTGTTCAGCTTTATGCATAAGGATTTGATTATAGCCAGAATAGGCATCCATGAAACTTAAACATTGGAAACCAGAGGAATTATCAGCAAGTTTATCAATGCACGGGAGGGGGTATGCGTCCTTTGGACAGGCCTTGTTAAGGTCTGTATAGTCCACACACATCCTCCACTTACCGTTGTTCTTTTTTACCATTACCACATTGGCTAACCAAGTAGAATATCTGAGTTCTTTGACGAAGCCAGTGTTGAGTAGCTTTTGAGTCTCTTCCAAGGAGGCTGCTCTCTTGTCAGTGCCGATGTGTCATTTCTTTTGGGCTATAGGTCAGACTGTTGGATTGATGGCCAACTTATGACAAATGATGTTAGGATCTATTCCTGGCATGTCTGTTGGGGTCCATGCAAATAGGTCAACATTGTGTCTCAATAGCTCGGTTAGTTGGTGCTGTTCTTCTTTCTTAAGTGCATTGCCGAGGTATGTACACTTGGATTCATCGTTCTTTGTTAATTAGATCTTGGTTAGATCGTCTGTTGGCATTGGCCGCTCTTGATGGTTGGTTCTGGGGTCCAGGTCGGCCAGGGCAGGCAGTTGATCCGAGTTATATACTGCTTGGACATATTGCTGTCTGGGTTGTTTTGGCTGTTCGTCTTTCAGACTAGCGTTATAGCACTATCTGGCTTCTTTCTAGTCTCTGTGGATAGTAATGACTTTGTTGTCCTGTGAAAGAAACTTAACACACAAATGCACAGTAGAAACAATAGCATTGAATGCGTTCAAGGTTGGTCTGCCTAAAATGATATTATATGGACTTCTGCAGTCTACAATAAGATACTGTATATCTACTGTCTTACTGTTAGGATATTCTCCGAAGGTGGTTTGTAACCAAATATAACCTCGAATGGAGACACGCTCACCTGAGAAACCTACCAGTTCTCCGGAAGATGGTTGGAGATTCTTGTCGCTGAGTTTCATCTTTTGGAAGGTTGAGTAAAAAAGTACGTCGGCGCTGCTTCCTGGGTCCATTATGATCTTCTTTACTAATGGTTCCCCGACTTGTGCTGTGATGACAATCAGGTCATCTAAGTTTCGATCATTTGCTTTATAGTCTTTGGGGATGAATGAGATTTTCGGCCTGTCCTTATCGACTGGTTGGGATGTGGTGGATTCTGTCATCGTCATCATAGCTCTGTACGACCTCTTTCATGCCGAGTTTGTACATCTGCCACCTGCAAAACCACCAGAAATGCAGTTTATTATTCTACGAGGTGGATTGATATCGTTATCTACCTTTTTCCCTTTATCTCGGGAATTGTCGGTCGGTTTGGATTATTGGCCGAGGTCGTCTGTGCTTCGCTTTCTTCCTCGGCTGTCAATATATTTGTCCAGTAGTCCTTGGCAGGCGAGCTTTTTGAGGATGTCCTTGGCTATTACGCAGTCGTCCATGGTGTGGCCGTACTTCTGGTGGAAGGCACAATACTTTGATCTGTCCACATGACGCTGGTCTTGGTATGTACCGGCCCTGTTTGGAGGTTTGATAAGTTTTGAGTGTAGTATATCCTTTATGATGTCCTCCCTTTTTGCATTGAAGGGTGTGTAGTTGTCGAATTTGGGTGTTAGCCTGAACGTTCTCGTATCCGTTCTGCTGCTCGGTTGTCTGTTTTGCCTTTCTTCGTCTCTGCTTGGGGTAGGTTTCTCGCGGAACTCGGCCAGGGTTTTCGGTTTTGCAATGACTATGGATTCTTGGAATTCCCTGGCCGGAGGCCGCTCTTTAAGGCATGGAGGTGGATTTCGGGGTTTAGGTTAGGTATCTCGTTGGTTGCTTCGGCAAACCTGGTCATTTAGTCTTTTAGGCTTTCGTTCGATCCCTGCTTGATGGTACTTAGGTAATCAGAGTTATGGACGTATATTTTGGATGCGGCGAAGTGGTTGATGAATTGGTCTGCTAGTTCGTCGAAGTTAGAAATGGAGCCTTCAGGGAGGTTGGAAAACCAAATTAGGGCTGCTCCATCTAGGAAAGTTGGGAAAGTGTGGCATAAGATCGGGTCGGAATCCTTATTCATGAACATCATGGCCTGGAACTTGGTGACGTGGACATTCGAATCTCCTATTCCATTGTAAGGTTTTAAGGTTGATGGTAAGGTGAAATTTTGGGGCATCTCGAAACTCATAACTTCTTTGGCGAAGGGGTTGGTTCTTTTTTTGGTAGTCGTTTTGATGGTTTTGGGGATGGTGTGTTTAGTTTTCGAGGTGTGCTCGTCATCATTGTCCTTGTTTTTGGCACTTTTGTGTTCTCCTTTGCTTCGGTCGTGCTCCATCTGTCGCAGGAGCTCAACCATCCTTTGATTCTCGGCCCTTAGGGCCTCATTGATTGCCAAAATTTCCGCCTGATTGATCGAGGGAGCGTGACTGTGCTCGTCCGCCATCTCTTATGTCCTGCAAAAGGAAATGAAGAGATATACAGAATACAGAAGAGGTGGGGTTAGATTAATTTTGGCCTCACGGTGGGCGCCAAATGTTCCTGTTTGAAAATAGACTCCGAGGTATAGGTCGTTCTTGTGATATTTGAACTGGCTTTCCTTGGAGCAAGGGGAGTGAAACGTCATTTTCTTGCGGGGAGGCGGCGTTGGATACCTGCAAAGGGACTCCAACGCTCAAGTAAGTAAAAGTATGAGTAATAAAGATGATATTCAGAGTGAATAGTGTACCTTCAGATCAGTACTTCATTAGTCTTTATAGTGAGTTGTTTGAGTGGTTTGTTATATGGATCAGTTATTCGTATCTTTATTGCAGGTTTGACGGAGTCTGAGGTTTGTTATCATCCGGATTTGTTGGGATAATACTAGCCTGAGTGGGGAGGTCGCCGGGGAGAGTATATCTACCAGCTATGCCAGGTTCCGAGGTTATAGCGGTTGTGGGTATCAAATTTTGATGATTATAGCGTTATTGTTAACTATTCTATATAGATAGCATAATCTAACCTTGTACAAGAGCCTACCAAAATGAGTCGCCATTTGTATATCAACCAGAATCATTTATAAAAATAGTAAGGTTTTGAAAATTGAACTGAATTGGTTGGTTTGACTGGATTAACCGAGAATTAGTCATTTAGCCGGTCTAGTTAATCCTAAAATTTTGGCCGAATCAATGGTTAATCGGTGAATTGGCCAAATTTTTTTAAGATTCAGTTTTGTAATCTATCTAAAAAATAGCGTTGTTTTGACGTCAGAAAAAAAAGAAGAGAAAACCCACTAACTCAGTCCCAATTCTCAAATCCAACCCTAAATGTGTAACCCTCTTCCTTCTGAAATCATTTTCTTCCTCTTCCAGCCGTCTCCCAACTTTGCTCTCCTCCTACCCAGCCACCGCATTCCCCTTCTCCGTCGTCGTTCCTTTCCCTTCGCCTGTGTAAGAACCGAAAATTATTAACCGTTTAATTAAAATAAAATAATAATTTAAATTTTCAGAATAGGTTCCAAAATTTAGAAGTATTAATTAGAGAATTTAAAGGTGAGATTTGAATTTAGTATATTTTTTTGAGTGGAAAAAATGTAATTTTTGCGAAAAATTGCATTGAAACGCATACCAGTATATTAGCCAATAGTACTGGCTTAAGTCTGTCCGGTACTGCGTGAGAGAAAATAAAACTGTAAAAATCCTTAGAAAAATATTTAGAATTGAAAATCCGGCGCTAATTCTAAAGGTTTTGGCCCAAAGTTGGGCCAAACGAACCAAAAATCGATAAAAGGTTGGACTGGGCCCAAGTTGGCCCAAACCCAACATATAAATACCCAATTAGTTAACCAATTCAGCTCATAACACACTAAAGAGAGGTAGAGTTGCTGAGATTGAAGAAGAAGAACCCTAATAAGGTTACTATTCATCTTCTTCTTCTTTTGGTCATATCTTGAGATACGGTGCTCCGATTCGCTTGCCGTTTGCGGCCACGCAAAACTCTCGCTGAGCCCGTTATTTCTAGCGAAAAAAAGTTGGTAAGAAATCAAATTTCATACTCCATTTTTCTACCCTAACAGATTTCGAATTTTGGGTTAGTTATTGAGTGAGTTTTGTGAAATTGGTTGTTTAGGTGGCATCTAGCATCGGGTAATTGTAAGGTTTCATCCCAAATCACAGTGGGTATTGTAAGAAAATTCTAACCCTTATGGATTATTAATTTTGTGAACCTTAGGATTAATTTTGGTATATTGCATGATATTAGATTGAAATTTGTGATTATTGGAGTTGGTTTGGCAATTGGATTGAACTTTGGTGGCCGGAGCTTTGTTGAACTTGGTTGGAGGTCATTTGGTGATTTTGCACTAGTCTGGAAATTGGCCAAGGTATGGTTTCGATTTTCTTTAGTTAATATGTAATGTTTTATGAAACTTAGGCTAGTAGACCTTAAGATAAGATTGAATTGAATAAACGGTTGATGAAAATGTGTTTGTGGTATATGTGTAACACTCTTACTTTTAACACCTTATGATCGTACTAAAACTTCAGGCATTACTTACCTCCAATTCTTTAATTTTCATACTATATTTATTTAATATTGAGCCTTCGCAAATATACACCGAATCCTTAGTTATGAAATCAAAAAGTCTTTACTTTAAACCACATAGTCACATATTAATATTCACATAATAATAAATACATAGACTTAATCAAATCTCCTCAAATACAAGTCTTGCCCCTCTAAAATCTCAAACTGACAAATGGCAAGAGGTAAAACCTCAACTAAACTAACAAAAAGAAAATACAACATATATAAATAAAGCTATGTAGATTGGTTGTGGCTTCACGCCAAAGCTTTCTGAACTTGTCACTGCAAAAGAAATTCTATAGGGGAGTGAGAACATCGTCCTCGCAGGTTCTCAGTAGGGAAGGAAATACCATCAAAGCAAAGTGATACTTGAAAATAGAATTAATTTCATTTTAAAACAGTTTATCCTTGAAATAACCTTTTGGAAAAGTTTTGTAGAAAAACGTGTTTTGAAAAGTCGTAAAAAAACTTGTTTAGTTCACAATTTAGTAAGGCGAATAGTTTAAAGAAATGAAAAAGACCAAAGACGTGCCTAAGGGCTTTCTACCCATCTTACATCACTCACTCCTAACCAACCAATTTATAAATTAGAGTAATAAAGCAACGCCTAGTCCACCTCCCTCAACCTCCACCACCACATATCAGAAATAACCCTCAGCGTTACCACCGCCAGTATGAGGGATCTCTCAGTTGTCAAACACAGACAAAATAGTGCAAAGCATATACAAATAGAGAGTATAGATAGACGATTAGATCAAATAGTAGATAGATGCAATTACTCATTTAGGCAAACCAATAACGAGATTCACACCCAAACAAAACACACAAATGCAAATTATGCATGCCTCCCCTATGGCTAATGAGCTCATCTGTCGGTTATACAGCCAACCCGACATGTCCGATAGCGAACCCTGGACAGTCCTTGCGTGCGCGCATCTACCAAGAGGAATTTCACATCTTCAAGGAGGAATAATATCTGGAAAGGTCTAAGTGTCCGACCACATCTTGCGACACAAGGTCAACATCTGGGAGCAAATGGGATACAACCACCATCGTTGCATCTACTCCAGAAGATAAAAAATAAACTCGGAGCAAGCAGAATCACTCCACTGCATCTACCCAGGCAGATATACCTCAGACTCAGTCTCATTGTCAATTTCAATTTCAACATCATTCTCAATCATTATCCTCTCCCTCAATATCGAAATCACCATCACACCTCCATCAATTCAAAAATGTCACTAATCACATCTTAATTCAAGCATACACTTCGAACTTACTCTCATATTTTCAATCCCTTGAATTTATACTTAATTTATTGTTATAAAATCTTTAGCTAGTTAATCAAATCTCTCTTCATTATTAGTAAGAATCATATGGGTGAAACTCACAATTCAACCAAATCATGAAAATTCAATTCTCTTTAGAATCCTTAAAAGTATTTAAGACTTATCACTTTTGATAATTAATTCAAACTAAATTCATTTTCAAAATCATAACTTAAACTCCTTCAAATTCCTAGAAAAATTTTGGCAGCACCTCCCCTAAAAACTGGAGTTTGTCACCCATCACGGGTCCCCTCTTTTCAACTTCAACTCAACAAAACCAACATTTTAAGTCAACGCTTTCAAATCCGTCATTTAAGACCAATCATTATCGATTTAAAATCAAAGAAAACTAAAATCTACAGATTCAATCAATTTCACCAGAAATCCAGAAATAAACCAATTTTATAACAAACACAACATATCAATCTCCACAGAAAATCATTTACATCCCAGGCATTTATCCATTTATATTAATCTACTAAACTTATTAGGTACTCAAAGCTTAAAATATTTTCTTATTTAAAATAAACCCCTACCTCAAGGAATCAAGTTTGCAATGACTTTAACGCGATAAATCTCTTTCTTCCCCAGCCCGCATCAGTAGCAACTGCTTCCACAGCTCCGCTCATGTTCGCAACAACAGAAATGGTCTTAATCGCAACATGCAACCTCGATAAGTAAATCCTAAATCACTAATGTCATGAAATCATTAATAACATATAACGGAATACTAACGACAAGGGCTCCGAGACAGAGGTACTTACTGTAATAAGAGAACGAAGCAGCAGTGGCCTCTGAACCGATCTAGCAGTGGCTCCGACAACTATCTCAAGTGACGGTGGCACCAGAAGCTCGGTGACGGCAATTGTAACAACCATGCAATGACGATAACAGTCCCAAAATCCAAAAGAACGGAAACTAAAAAGTAAAACCCTTACCAGAAGTGGATCTCGGTGATGGCAATACCGTTTTCTGGTGAGAAATGCTCGATGACACCTCCCAAGCTGCAGCGACAGAGTATGCGACATCGGCGGCGGCCGGCTGGGTTCGTCCATGATGGCGACACCATGTGCGACGATGACGACGATGGGGTTCGGCGACGGTGACGCGAATAGCGACGCCTCCTCCCTCGTACCGCTCTTTTCCTACGTCAATCTCCCTCTCTTCACGCACTTTCTCTCTTTTCGCGAACTCTCTCTCTCTCTTTGGCTCCACCATGGATGAAGACGACTCTGGCTCCGTGGTGAGGACGACGACGGCGCAAACACAGCAGCGGCGACGATGGGCCTAAGCTGTGATGAAGAACGGCGGGACAGCAACAATGGCACTCTCCTTTCTTTCCTCTCCTCTCTGCGTTAGCGCCAGCGACGATGGGCACCTGGGCAACTTCAATGAGCCATAAATTGTGCTTCAGATGCTCAATTTTAAAGAAACTTAATTTAAATGAAAGTTGGATCCGAGAGGTTTAAGAGGTTTGAAGAACAAATGAAAAATGTCTTAAAACAAAACGTTATGCGCGTTTGAAGTTCGGTACAAAAATATGAATTCTGTAACAAACAACCTTTTTAAAGATTTTTGGGGCATGCGTACACGGATAGTGCCACGCGACATGAGTATTGGCCTCTGTCCAGTACTCGTGCGTATGCGAAACTGGCATGCGTACGCGAAAATGTGAAAAATTACATCCAGTTGACATGCATATGCAAAAATGCAACTTTTACACTCCTGCATACGTGGCCATTGGCATGTGTACGCAGAAACTCTTTTCTATTTTGGATGCTCGCGTACGCGGATGATGCAAGCCCGTACCATGATGTATCTGGAATAGTAGTTATTAGTGAAACAAAAATACTTGTACAAACCATCAAAGTAATTCCACCCCCAACGGTAAAAAGATGAAAATCTTGGTGATATTCCGAACCATTCATGAACATCACAGCAAAGAGGATTAAAACGTTTATAGCTCCCACGTAAATAAGTAGTTGTGCGGCAGCTACAAAATGGGAGTTTGATAAAATATAAAATAAAGATATACAAACAAGAACTAGTCCTGTATGCGACTTTGTCACATTTTAACCCATGCGTACGCGGATAGGGGCATGCATACGCATGACCCTTGTTTTGCTGAAAACTTATTTTTTTGAAATTTTAACAGTTCCTCTAGATTTCTAAACTTTCTCAAGTACTATTTAAGATTCCTAGTTAGTGATTAGACTTTGAGACTAGTGAGGATGGGTTAAGTAACTTAATTGGATATTTTTGTTAATAAGTTTAAAAGACGGTGACTTAGGCTTGGGAAGTACTGCGGATGGACTAGTAAGTAAATTGATGGAGTGCTATATTGACGATGAATTTGAAAAATTGAGAGCTGATGATGGTTATGATGAGTTTGGAACTTGGAAAGGAATGATGAACTTGTTGGATATTGAAAGTGAATCACTGAGCTGTGTAATATTTCTGATTTGTTATAATTTGGTAAGACATTATGCGCTTGGCAAAAATGGTGGTTAATCCCGCTTATCGAGGTTGCACTGCTGGTGTAAGACTGGACCCTTGCAGCTAATCTGAACTGCAGTGGTGACGGAAGAATAGGTGAGACTGGACCCTTGAGTGAGGTTGCGATTGCGATGCTCGGTACTCCTATTATGGTCCCGATTTTCGGAGAGGATGGAGTACCGGATGGGGTTAAGGATGCATTGCATGATGATGATGAGCACGTGGAGCCCACCACGATAGCTGATGATAGTGATGATGACATATCAATGACCACTCTAGTTATGGGTGGAGGAGCATCTAGTTTAGGAACTCATCAGTACCGCCCACATTTTTTAACTTTGGACTTGGATGTCATGTTACAGTAGGGGGATCCAGGAGTATTTATTGGTTTTAGAGCCAGAGATACACAGAATACAGGAGCTGTATCTGAATTTCAAGTTGGTCAGCATTTTTAGGATAAAGAGGAGGTTGTGTTAAGCGTGGAGACTTATAGCATCCGCTGTTAGGTTGAGTAAAAAGTGTTGGAATTTGATCAACGCAAGTATTGTGGCAAGTGCAAGGAGTTTGGCAACGAGTGCACATGGCTCATTCGGGTTAGCCTCCGCCAACACAGAGGTATTTGGGAGGTAAAACAGTATAATGATCCTTATACTTGCCTAACCACATCGATATCTAGTGATCACAGGATGCTTGATTATCATGTCATATCGGCCTTCATACTGCCCATGATTAGAGCTGATGCTACTGTCTCGATCAAGGTAATGCAGAATACAACGGAGGCACACTTTCGGGTTTAGAACAACTTATAGGAGAGTTTGGATGGCTAAACAGAAGGTCGTGGCACAGATTTATGGAGTTGGAAAGAGTCATACAATGATTTTCTGCGATGGGTACTGTGTGTGCATATCACAATGCCAGGTAGTATTGTAGTGTTGAGGACGAGTCCTATATGGATTGGTGGGCAAGTAGATGACTCTTCAGCTTATTTCCATCAGGTTTTCTGGATATTTCCACCGTGTATTGAGGCCTTCTATCATTGCAAGGCTTTGGTTAGTGATGACGGGATCCACCTGTATGGCAAATACGGTGGTACACTGCTTGTTGCGATTGCTCAGGACGGCAACTCCAACATCATTCCTATTGCATTCGCACTTGTAGAAGGTGATAATGCAGAGTCCTGGTCATTCTTTTTATCTCACATTCGGCAATATGTAATGCCTCAACTGGGTATTCTAGTCATATCAAATAGACACAATGGGATAAAGCCTGCATTGGAGGCTCCTGATGGTGGCTGGCTTTCGCCTAATGCATACTGGGCTTTTTGTATCCGTCATGTGGCGGAAAATTTTGCTTTGAGTTTCAAGGGCAAGGATGCATGAAGGTTATTAGTGAATGCTACTTATGCCAAGACTAAGGTCGAGTTTCACTACTGGTTCGACATCCTCCGATCCGAAGATCCTGCAATGTGTGACTGGGCTAATTGGATTGACTATGCACAGTGGACTCAGCATCGAGACGAAGGTCGAAGATTTGGTCATATGACTACGAATATCTCCAATGTGTAAACTCGATAGTAATGGGTGTAAGGAACCTTCCAGTGTGTGCATTGATGAAGTCTGCTTATGGGAGATTGGTCGAGCTATTTGTTCGCAAAGGAAGAAACGCCGAGGCACAATTAAGAACCGGGCAGCTATTTTGTCAGCATCTGATGAAGGTAATCGAGGCTAATCTGAAGGTCTCAAGGTGTTTTACCGTGACTTTGTACGACAGAGACAACTTTGAGTTTACTATGGCTGAGACCACTCTGATTGGGATCTTTTTACTTGGCTCTTATAGAGTGTCCCTCATGGACCAGACATATGATTGCGGCTATTTCCAGGCACTTTATTATCCATGTCCCCATGCCTTAGCATGCTGTGCATACGCACTTCTGACTTGGTCTACCTATGACCACAAGGTGTATCGTCTTAACTCGATATTTAATGTTGATTAGATGGGATTCACACCTCTAATCTCGGAGGGGTTTTGGCCACTATATGATGGTCCGACCGTCATACCTGATCCCACCAAGAGACATGCGTCTGAAGGGCATCCCAGGCCTACTAGGATCTAGACTACCATGGACGAGTCTGACCCAAATAGGCCCACGAGATGCAGGCTTTGCAGATAGCCTAGCCATACACGTAGGAGGTGTCCCCAGGAAGGAGTGAGCATCGGTTCTGCATCCACCAATAATGTGTAGCCTTGTAGTTATTTATTATATTGTTTTGGTTTTAAGACTCATGTTAGAGGTTATTTTAATGGTTTATTTCAATGTTAGTCCCATTGTATGGTTTATTTTAAAGTTAGTGTCCCTTGTGTGGTTTATTTTAATGTTGCTATACTATGCATTATGGACTTGTGTTATAAGATAGCTTCATCGTACATTGTGAAATACATAACATCAAGAAAAATAAAGTGAATACATAACATAACGATGATGGTCTGATAAATTAGTATGACGGACATAACATCACTACATGGAATACATAACAACATGAAATACATAACAACATCGAATACATAACAAAAACTAAAATACATAACATAAACTGAAATATTCACTACTTAGTCCTCAAAAGAGATGCGATCTAGTGAAGCAGTGGCGGGGGCACCTGATGCGTCGTGCTCTCTGGGCCAGAGGAACCTCGTCTTTGTCTTCATCCCCATTTTCGTCTTCGGCCTGCTCCATCTCGTCCGGTCTGTGCTCCTGTGATGTGGATAGACTGGCATGTACCGAAGTAGGTGCTGCGAATACCGAGACAGGTGTGCCACCCAATGCAAATATGTCATCCACAGGTCCAGTTGGAGGCTCATTCAGATCCACATCAACGTGTGCCTGGGATCCACCTACCAGAGATATGCTTTTGGCCAACTCTTCCTCCTGCATGATAATGCTGATCTCGTTAAGGAACCGTGACCCATCGAACTCCATGTCAAGGCTCTCACTGCCAAGCAAGTCCGATAGCATCTAACCTGGGCTAATGTACGTCTGACTCTCGTGCAGATCCACATCATTGGTAGAAACCCCAATGAAATAGTCACCAAATCCTCATCCGACCATATCGCCACCTACCTTAGCTTCTCCAGACACACCCCCGCAACCGTATACCTGGCTTTGGCCACCTGCCTCACCTCCTGCAGCCTGGCCGTCACCTCCTCCGGCATGACCACCACCACCACCTCCGCTACTCCTACCCTGACCACCATCACCTTCACCATTGTGGCCCCCGTATACACCTCCACAACCACCTCTGTCACCACTGTCGTACCTTCCACCACCATAACCACCGCCTCCCTGACCACTGTCGTCATCATCGCTACCCTCATCCTCTCCACCTCTCCTTCTATGCCAGGCACTTCCTTGACCACCACTTCTACTTCTTCTATGGTTGCGACCCCTCCCCCCTTGCCGTCCACTGTAAGACAGCAGTTTTTTAAAAAGATTAAATAATAAATTTATTTATGATTTACTATATTTAATTAAAATTCTATTTTTATAAATTGATAATTAAATAATAATTTTATAGATATTATTATTGGATTCAAAATTAGTTTTCAATTACACTATTACTCCTTAATTCTATTAAAATTACTAAACTAACTAAAATCCCCAATTTCATACACAAAATCCTAATTCCCAAATTAAAATCCTAATTGACACTAACCCTAACCTAACACTCACCTTCACTCCCTTATTACATAAGCACCGCCGCTTCACCACCTGCCATCCTTTTTCTTTACACACAACACAGCGCCTGCAGCAAACAAAAGAAAGAAAAAGAAGGGGTAAATAAAAACAGGGGAGCGAGAGGAGAGGGAGTGCCGAAGGAGTGAGGGAGAAGAGGAGAGGGAGGAGCCGCGCCACCTTGCCGCCAAGTCACCACACCGTCGTGCTGAGGGAGAAAGCTTGCGGGAAGGAAAAAGACGCCGTCGAGCTGCGTCCCGTTGCCACCAATCCATCAACAAGTCACCACAAAGAGAGAGAGAGAGAGACGTGCAGGAGGAAGGGAGTATCGTGGAGGAGGAGGCACCGTGTGTTGTCGCCGAAGCCTCCTTCGCCATTGCCGTGGCCTAGGCTGTCCCCGGAGGGATCCACTGATCCCCATCGCCGCCGCTACTGAGGAGCTCGAGGAGAGAGAGATAGCTTGCAGAGGAGAGAGAAAATGCGATGGGGCTCTGCTACTGCTGCTGCCGTGGATGCTGCCACCGTGCATGGTCACCGGGAGCAGCGTTTACGCTGTCGGAGTCTGCTACTGGTGTTGCGGCTACTCTGTCTCTAATTTCTTTCTTGGTACAGTAAATCTTTTACACTAAAAACCCCTCTTTGTCGCTGTTCTGTTATAGACTATTGAGTTTTGCACGACGATTTTATGTCAGGGTTGACTTACTGGTGTTAGCCGGTGCCCTTATGGCTGTTACCGCTACGGAACATAGTCAGAGTTGACGCCGTTGTTTTCGGGCAGAGGGAAAAAGGGTTTCTTTAATGCGTTGGTTCGAATTTCTGAGGTAGCGGTTTTTATCAAAATCTATTTTATATTACAGAGTTGTTATAAATAGATATAGACGTGAAAAATGTATTTCTATGATTATGTTTGTCTTATGGATGTGATTGTTCACTGCATTGAATTACTGACTGCTTGAGTGGTGTGTAGTTGTGGATGAGAAATTGATAGTGAAACTAGATTGGCATTGAAAATCATTTAATTTTGCAAGCGGTTTAGTTTTGAATTGGTTTGATTTTATAAATAATTTAATATTAGAACTAGTTGATTTTGAAAAATACTTATTTATGGAATAGGTTGGATTTTGGAAAATGATTGAGATTTGGAAATGAGTCTGATTTATTGGAAATAAATTGAATTAGAGAAATAAATTTGTTTTGAAATGGTTTGACATCGAACCTGATCTGATATCAAAATTGGTTTAAAAATTAAAAAGGATTTGATATTTGATAATTGTTGGATATCGAAGATGGTTGAGAAATGGTTAGAAATTTGGTTTTGATGAGACCCGTAAAGGTGGCATATTCTGACTTTTAGAGGAGATACTGCCGAAATTTTTGTAAGACTCGAAGATTTGGTTTGAAGTATTATTTAAACAAATATGGATAAAAGAATTATACTATTTTGAATTTAATTTATCAAAGAAATGTTTATGTTTCAAGTTTGATTTCTTTGAGAAGAGAATTATGTTTTGAGTGTGAATTATTGATGAATGGAATGAGAGGTGTGATGATGATAGTTTTTGAATGAACTGAATGATGATGAAGATGAATTTGATTATGGAAATATTTTGTGGGGATCATGGTTATTCACCGCCCACGTGTGTGTTGTTTTCCAATTGAAAACGTCTATGGGGATCGAGGTAATTTACCGCCTGCAGATGGTGGGGATCGAGGTGGTTTGCCACCAACTAGGTGAGGATCGTGGTACTGTACTGCTCACGAATTTTCAAGAGGATGATGCTTAGTTTAGCTACCGGACATGTCGGGTTGGCTATATAACCGACAAATGAGCTCATTAGCCATAGGGCAGACATGCATCATGCGCATTTGCATGCTTTATTTGGGTTTGAATTTGTTTTGGTTTGCCTAATTGTTTAACTGTTATTAATTGCTATCTGAACTACTTGCTGTAACTGCTATCTATACCTATATTTTTCTTGTCTGTTTTGCCTGTGTTTGCTCTGGTATGGTACCTTTGTGATTGAGTTTTGGTGTTGAATTGATGATGAGTGTTGATTGGTTACGGGAATGGGCATGAGGCCATGATTGATTCCTGATTGAGATTTGGTTAAGTATGAAAGATCAAGCTGGTTCAGGATAGACTTAATGAACTTATGCTTGGAACAGGTTGGTCATTCATACGGTCCAGAAAACCTTTTAAGATTTTTCTTATACGAAAAGAAAGGTTTTGCATTTGAATAGTTAACTGACATCGTTTTTAAAGTTTTTTCTTTTTGAATTTTTGGATGGTTAAACCGTTGGTTTTCAAAAGATTCATAAGACAACAATAGTCACTGAGCTTGAAAATAGATTTCTCTTTAAATATCTTATTATGACAATTCTAAAACTCCGTGGTGAGACCGTGTGGTTAGGTTCTCACCCCCTACAGCTTTATCTTTTCAGGAAACGGTGGAAGAAGCTTACAAAGAGTTTATTTGCATTTAGCTTATTCGAAGTTGTTGTTTTAGTTATTATTTATCTTACCTTCGTCATTAATATTATATTTTTGTAAGAGGGATAGGAATTATATGTTGCGTATGTATATTATATTTACAAGCTACTTATGTAAGAAGCTATGTATATTTGTATACGATTTGTTTAATTTCAAGATACAGTATTTCTGTGTTTTAAAGAAATTAGCGATACGATTTTGAGTCAAAGGCTCCTATTTTTATTATTAAGTATATGTAGTCGTCGTAATGCTTCTTGCTATCAGAGTGGCGCAGTTGGAAGCATGACATTCTGATAGTGAGGGTGTTATATCCACGACCCCTTCCCTCTAACGCATCGATGGCATTCTCGAGCCACCTCCACTCATGCTGACTCGAACGTGGCCCAACACGACATCTTCACTCAACATGACGTCTGTCCGGGATATCAAGCACCAGGACCATATCAGGAACATGTCTGAAACCTCGCTGCATCGCCTTGGCTGGAATCGCAGCTGCCCTGGGGTCACCGAGGAGGAGCTCAGGCGACAAGAATCTCCTACCATGCTCATGCCACCACTCCAAGTACGCATGTGAAGGTCCGGGGTCTAGAACAACATCAAACTGTAACACATGCTGCACCCTGTTAGCCCAATGAATGTGCCAACTCTATAATGTATTAGGAAACCACCGATCCCCGCCTCTACCATCCTTTAACATCAAGAAATCTATGTCCAGTACGGCACGTGGTCGATGCTGTACGCCACCAAGCTGTGGTGGCACCCGATCCACCTGATGCCACTCTATGATAGATAAATATATTAAAGCTATTGTAGCCCTCCCCAATGCCATATGTTGTGGCTCCAATATCTTAGGGTGGACCACCTGAACGACATCAGGCAAGCTATATGGCATCCACAAGAACTGTGAATAGAAGTATTTATCATTAATAGTCATAAACAGTAAATAGTGGAAACCCTAATTAAGCGATGAACAAATTGAAATCATAAATGCTCACATCCTTGGGATGAAGTAAATCTATCCTAAGCCTCCAATGCACGACTCGAGGCCCTTGTCGCTCAACATCGGCTGATAACCTGACCATCTAAAAACCAAAGCATTTTATTAACAAGGAAATAAACAAATAACTTATTCAAAAATTGTTGCATAACCCAAAAGCAAGTACCTCGACATCAACAGCCAATGAAAGACATCAAATCCATCCAGCCTATTTGCCATACGACACATGCACTAGTATAACCATCAAATCCATCCATGACTGCAGGAGCTGCAATGGACCTGCTAACTTGACGACATTCCTATTTGCCATACGACACATGCACTAGTATAACCATGAGAGAGCAATAGACCCCCAGCTATACTGACCCATGTCCTCAAGCCTGGCAATGTAGGGTAGCCAATGAATGTGAAGCCGTGTACCAGACTTACCACCAAATACCTGTGTCAATAAGAGCATCATGATATATGCCTGGACATACCTTATAATCGTCTCATCATCTGCCCCCTACAGAAGCTCACTAAATGTCTCCTATATACAAGTGCACTTCATTATGAACTTGTCGATGCAGTTTGCAGTAGGCAAAAGACCCAACAGCTCGTCAAACCATGCCCACGTTGGGTGGCCACCCTCAATATGTCGCTCAAAGTCCTTGAGGCATCCACTAACATACTGACTGTCGATCGGAAGCCCTTATTGGTACGCTATGTCTTGCAGCGTGATCATGCACTCCTCAAACAGCATGTGAAAAATATGCGTCTCTAGACGCCATCTCTCCACAAATGCGCTCACCAATGGCTCATCCAATCTAAACAAAGTCTCGTTCAACCTTGCAAGATGGTATAAACCGGCCATCTGCAAGTACGACATGATCCTATCATCGAATGGCATACTGTGTTGCTTTCTCATACTGGTGATACATCGATAGGCTGGACAATGATAGAAAATTGTTTATCACAACCATAACGAAACATTGTGCAATCAATAAAATTCTAAAAACGCTAAATACTGCAGGCCCTAATTTTTAACAAATCATTTACAATAACCATGAAAAAAATCATTCATAGGAACCAATACAAAACATTAAATCATGCATGACCCAAATCTAATTAAAAATAAGACTTAACCTAAACATATAATCTCACACGTTCAAATAAAAGTAGAAAATGATAAAATTAAATGGGCTTAAGTACGTGACCACTCTGAAAAAAAAATTATCTTTAGTGTATAAAAAATTTGGCGATACTCAATCAGCTTCATGCCTATCACAGTTGGGTCATATTGAACCCTAATCCTAAACTAAATCTCGTTGAATATAAAACTAATAACTTAAGAAATCTAACATAGCCTACAATCCTAACTAACATTTTTAGGTACCGTTTCAAATTCTCAAAATCTAACCACCTAATAGGTAACTATTTCTAACCAGCACTTATATTGAAAAAAATTAATTTTCTAAATCCTAACTAATGACTACAAACAACTACTATAAGAACCATGTTAACATTACTAGTTTGACTAATTTATGTTCAAAACAAAATTTTTTTTCACTAACCTCTTCATGGACGGCACCAGTAATATGTGTGACTCCATCTAACCGATAGAAATGATTCAGATCGTCCTCCATGTGTTTAGATTTGAATTTTATGTGGTTTATTACCAATATTTTTGAGTATGGAGAGCGTGGTGGTGGGTGGTTTCTAATTTGAATGAA
Source organism: Arachis ipaensis (assembly GCF_000816755.2). Lineage (NCBI taxonomy): Eukaryota > Viridiplantae > Streptophyta > Magnoliopsida > Fabales > Fabaceae > Arachis > Arachis ipaensis. The sequence goes on from NC_029791.2 coordinate 101,942,321, forward strand.
CTGAATTCAAATTCTATATATAGGCACAATACAAATAAATCGAACCCATTTGATTCGATTTACTAAAGACCACCAATGGTAGTAAATCGAAGCTAATTCATTCGATTTATCATTGTCACTAAATTGAAACCATTTGCTTCGATTTACTATGGGCGAATTTGAAATCTATTCAACCCATTGTCGACTTTAGTCAATTCGATTTACTATGGAGGAGGCTAAATCAAATCTTATTCATTCCATTTATTAGGCTATTTGGAAATCAAGTAAATCAAATTACATAGGTTCAATTTACTACTAAAATCCCTAATTCGAATTCCACGAATTCGATTTACATAGAAATGTAAATGGAAACATCTACGTAATATTTTTGCATTTAGGGGATTCAGGTAATTTTGAAGTTGGCTTGGTTTATCAAGGTGAATTACCCTTTTTATTTTGTATATATTAATTAATCCTATAATATTCTTATAAAGCAAGGTTTTGAAGATAGTAAAATTCCAGCGTGTCAATGCTCTCAGCTATAGAAGTATTGTTCATAATATGTATATCATCCACCTTATGCCATGAAATGATTTAGATATACATTCTCATTGGCTTATTGGCTTATACCATCCATTACATGCCATATTTCAGTTCATTCATACACCTTCCTTTTGTCTATATGCATTTGTTTTTTTCTCTTGCCTTTTTTATTCCTACTAGGTTTGCAAATTTTTTATTTTTTATTAAATATGTAGCCTTTTTTGTATTTACAAAGATCCTTTTATAATTAACTATAATTCACTTTTAAATTCTACAAGATTTTGAATGTCATATTTAATACCAAAAAAAATAAATAACTATGTCATGTGAACACTAACAACAGTAGCTACATGATTCATCTCGGCCAAAGGGATATAGTAGGTACAAATTTTATTACAGCTATATGAACTGTTTACTTATTTCATGTATTGATCCCAACTACACGTGACTGAACTTTTTATCCAGTCATCATATTCATTCCGAGTATTTCATGTACACTGAACCATATAATTTTATAATTTCATACACGTCTCAGTGTTATCGGTTGAGTTTTATTTTTAAACCTTTGTCATATTTTTTACTTTTGCTTTGCCTATTGGCTACTACTTTTTCACTTACATTGTAATCAATTTCCTGTTTGTCATGATTGCTCATGTAGATGAATGCCCAATCCTCGTTGCTTCCTTTATATTGTTATCATAATTTCAAAATCCTTCTCACTTATCTGCTTTGTGTTCATGCCCAGTTGTACAATTTTCTAGAATGCATGACACTCTCATTGGTTTGTTATTGTAATTTATTTTTTTTAATTTTTTCAATATTTGGTTTGATTTTTGTTTTCAATACAGAGTAACCATTTCCATTTACCCATTTTTTCTATTTATACTACCATACCCTCTCATGGTTCCCTTATTGATCAGCGTATTTTTACTCAATTTTAGCTTCTTTCCACTCCACCATCACATCCTTTTCTTATTATTTACGTTTAGCTTTGCTATCCAAAATGAAGTTTCATGATCAAGATCGTTATTTTTTCATGGAAATTAATCCTGATATGGTAATGTATCAATTGAATCAATTATATATGTCAGTTCTTTTTTTATTTTTATTTGTTAAGTCATCTTCATCTTTGGTTTGTTTACACTGATATAATAAATCATAATTTTTATTTTACAATAGGAGGTGGGTGCATTGCTATCTATTTTTTACAAGAGATTTCAGGATGAATTATCCACCAACTTATCCTTTTATGATTTCTCTGGCAATGAGCTCCAACTTGTCATTGAGAAAAGTCACCACACTGCAATAATTGTTGCTGGTTACATCAATTTTTACATGTTGTATGGGCTTAAACAAGGTGGTTGGTTGACCGTTTGTTATGCTGGAAAGGACAAATTTCTTATTCTTGAAGTTAAGGACCACATATGCGTTTTAAAGAGCCCTATTTTTTCCCAGTTAAACTTTCTGGTGATATTAAGTCATCTATTTCTGTTAAGGATGTCATAGATCTTTCTGAGTCTACTGATGTTCTTAATCCTATTTTACACTCTGTAAACTTTTCAGATATTAATGTCTCCCTTAATGAATCTAATCATAGTTCTTTTCATAACTCATCACCTCTTGAGTCACCATTTCCTGTTCATGTAGTTCATGATTTTTTACATAAAGAACTCCCTGTTTATTCTGATTGCATTGCAGATCACATCCAAGATAGTGTTACAGACAACCATATTCCATGTGAAATGGTTATTGGTCCTGCAAATATTTCTGATCCTTTTAAACAAGTTTTGTCATTGGAGAAGGCCCCTTCTTATTCAATTTATTCTAATCATTCGAATGTTAGTTTTTTCAGTTGCTATCATGTATCTAATGATCAACCTTTCCATTCCATATATTCCCACTTATTGACTGATATCCAGCAACCTATTTCTATAGTTACTATTAATGTTGAACCACCTTCTCCTGTTTTTCCTGTTGTATATACTTTAGAGAAGCTTGTATCTGCTTCTCATTCTTCAAACTACTCTATGGTAATAACATTGCATGTTACTCTATTTAAGTTGATGTTTGTTTATTATCATTATCACTGTATTCATTTTATTCTAATTTTTATTTTTCTAAATAATTTTTTTATTCAGCTTTTGACTTCAAGATTTGCCTTCCAGACATTCCCATCTCAATTTGATCATGTTAATGTCATCCAACCTGATGGACCAAATGTTGTGATGAAATTACGCTGGAGAAGCTCAACATCCTCTGAGACTTTTCTTACAAAGGGCTGGCGTAGATTTTCCTTGAAACATGGACTTAAGGCTGGAAGTCTTCTTCGTTTCACTGTTTCTTTTGATGTTGAGACCACCATGTTAATTTCAATTATTAGTATTTAATTTTGTTGCTAATGTCATAGTTTAGTTGTTGTCATCTGAGTTTATGTTATGCTTTTCTCCTAATTGTAATGTTGTATCATTATTTCCACTATGGCATATTGTAATCTCATCTTCATTATATTAATGCCAAATTTCCTTTTGACTTATTTTAATTTTATGACAGTATGCTTTACACTCATTGTATATTTGTATCATTACCTCAAGATTGACTTTATTAATCCTTAGTTCATCTGAAGTATATTAATACTAAATTTTGCTCTATTTCTTTAATTTCCCATTCCAATTTGTATAATATTGTTATTCTACTTAAGCTAATGTAATCAATCCTATTCATGCCTATGTATTTCTCATATCAGTAGTTGTTTTTATTCTCTGAAAATTACATTAATCAACAATTTGTATCAGAAAAGATGTTCTTAAATTTCTTTGTTACATTTAATAGTTTTTTGTTGGTTCATTTCATATAATTCAGAAATTTAACAGTTTTCTTTCTTACTTGATCACACTTTCTAGATAATGAATCCCATATGAAATATGATTTTTAGAAAAGTCTTATCTTAGCTGATATTTAGTCTTATTATTGACTCGGTATATTGCTCTTTCAAATGAAATGCTTAATTAATTACTGATCATGTAGCATACTTCAACGTTCTTTTTATTCTGACGAGTTATTCATCCAAAGTATACTTTCATTTTAAGTATTTCAGGTACACTTGAACAACAAAGTATTCAGTTATGAATTTCTTTTTATAATGTTGTCATGTAGTCAAAAAAACTTAACTTCATACATTTAATTTTTTAGTTTTACTGCATAAGCACAGAAGTACAGCTTTCTATCTTTCGTTCACTATCCCTGTCTTTTTTGATATTTCTAAACTTCAAAATTAATTAATAATGTACATGATTTATTTTTTATATATGATATACACTTTCCTCATTCATTATGAATTCATTGAACATAGTTTACAATTACTCTTCCTCCACTTCTATAGATTTTTGTCTTTGTCTGATTCATGTGCTACTATTTTCTAACATGTTCATGACTTCTTCCTGTCAGATTGCTATTGTCCATTTATAGTGTCCTCTTACTAATTTCTAAGCAGTCGCGTTTCAACCTCTATATATTTTTCCTTCTAGGCACTCCCTATTGTAACACCCTAACTACCAGAGCTCACGCTTCCGGCTGCGTAACTCTGATAGCTTGGACATTACGACTACACTTATACTATTTAATACTAAAATATGAGCCTGTTTAAAACTTTAAACCGCAATACCGCTCCCAAAAATTACTTTCGTGCGATAACGTACATCCATAAATACCATACAACTTACAACAATTCATAAAGAGTACATCCATACACACACACACACACACACACACACACACACACACACACACACACACACACACACACACACACACACACACACACACACACACACACACACACACACACACACACACACACACACACACACACACACACATATATATATATATATATATATATATATATATAATATTACACTCTAACTCTCGTCATCAGGACAAGATCTATAACACGATAGACGCTCAGAGTATGCAAATGAAGCATAGTCAGTCCATTCCTCAGGCTCTACAGGAAAGACTGCTCTAATACCATAATGTAACACCTTCACTATTAGATTGTCACACTTCTGACTGTGCCACTCTGATAGCAAGAAGTATCACGACGACTTCATGTACTTAACAATAAAATAGGAGCTTTTGACTCGAAACTGTATTGCTGTTTTCTTTGAAAAGCCAGAAAAATACTATATCTTGAAAACAAACAAGCATATACATATATACAAAAGTTCTTACATAAGTAGTTTATGAATATAATATACATACAACACATACAATTCCTACCCCTCTTACAAAATATCTCAAGATAAAGGCGAGGGTTCAATAAACCATAACTAAAATAATACAGAGTATCTCAACAACAACTAAATAAACTCTTCGTAACTTCTGCGCCCATATCCTGAAAGGAGAAAAATGTAGGGGGGTGAGAACATCATCCTCGAAAGGGTTCTCAGTAGAGGGTTTTTGGGAATGACTATAATAGGATACGTGAAGATAAACCGTACTAGTGATTAATAACCGTCTTATGTCTTCTTTTCAAAAACAACGGTTTACAATAAAAGTAAAGTCTGAAAATCTTTTCTGAAAGAAGAACCGTTCAATTCTCAAAAACTCAAAAGCCTTTCAAAATGGTTTATCTATGCGGAACCAAAATAGCCTTTCATATTTTATTCCAAATCAGAAACACAAAACTGAAATCAACCATCGGTTCATCTCATTCCAACCACGGCCCTAGGCCCAAGCAATCCAACCATCAACCAATCACTACAGTCCAACAGAGTCCCAGTAGCAAACACAAATAGGAAGATGCAAGCACAAACGAACAGTTATTGCAAGTAGAACAATTAGCAATTAACCACATAGGCAAACTAAGTATAATATGCACACCCAAACAATGTCACATAGATGCATATGATGCATGCCTGTCCCTAGTGGCTAATGATATCATCTGTCGGTTATAGAGCCAACCCGACAAGTCCTAGTAGCTAACCATTGGACTGTCCCTCTGTCGCGCATCCCCAACTCGAGTTGTAACAAAATAGGTTCTAAGCCAAACCGAGTCACGTAATCAATTACTCTTTTCAAAGCTGTTTCCTTTACTTAAACAAAAACCAGCTTCAACCCCATGGGAAATTCTAAAGCGTTTCAACTGCTCAAAAATCGTTTGTCTTGCAAACATTCAGAACTCAGAGTACTTAAAACTTTTCCCAAAACATTTTAGAATGAAACTTGTCAATAGACGTTCAGGTTCTTTCGAAGTCACTGAAACTTCTCTAACTGAAAACCCTCAAATCAATTTAAAGGCATAAATCCTTTTCACATTTAAAACAGCCTTAAAACATAAGTTTCATCTAAATGACTTGTTCACAAGGAAAATATAATACTTTTCTTAAGAAACAAGACTAAATCACAATTTCCTTTTTAATAATTCATCTTAGAAGCATAAGTCATCCTTTTCTTAATAATTCAGAAAACATAGTAGAAATTTTTAACTCATGAGTTTCCAAATAACGTTTTAGTAAAGTCCCGGATTCTACCGGAATTTCGGCAGTACCTCCCCTAAAACTTGGACTTTGCCACCCGGTTCAGGTCCCAACTAAACCGTCCAAAAATCCTTTTCAACAGCCCAAAATCCAAAATCAATTCAAAATCAAACTAAATCCAACAGTCGCCTTATTGGCATATCTCAAGGAAACCGTTTCAAAATCACACCAATATCATCCGAATTAACTCATTTCTAAAGCTTTAAAGAAATGGTTCAGCAACAATCATTTATCAAACCAGATCATTTAAAGCAAGCCAGGCTGAATTCAAGAGTGGATTCTATTTTTCACATTCTCAATAAAATTAACTCAAATCAATTCTCAACGGGTTAAACTTGATCTCAAAGCTTTAAGAGAATCAACTTGAAAAGCATTTCGTTTCACAAAATCACACGACAATTCAACCAACAGACATTCATAACCAACCAAGGCAAATCAAGTCATACATAAGGCCGATACAATCACCAAATACACATTCACTCACATCAGTATCCATATGTAATAATTCCAATATATAAAACATAGTTTTTGGAAAGCGCCCCTACCTCAAAACGTAAATTCCATAATCCAAACGTCTCAGAGTCCTTTCCGCCTCAACCCGAACTGACGGCAGCCAAAACCTCAGCTCCCAGCCACTTTCGCAATAACTATAGCAACTCTAATCGCAACATATAATAATCAGGACTCGATCCCACGTTACCAAAACTTATATTCATTAACCAAACACAATCGAATACTAACGCGAGACTTTTCGAAACATAATTTACTTACTGAGCTAGCGAAACTAAGCAGCCGCGAACTCCGAGCACGACACGCAAGCATCGATATACAACCCTGTGACAAATAACGCCACAACACCTCAGCCGAGATTATCAGAACAGCGACAAAAGGCTTCTCGAACCAAAACGCTCACCAAGACCGAGGGAGAATGGCTGAACCGAATAGCGGCGGTCTCCGAACCGGTTCGACGGCAGTGGCGGCGGTAGCTCAGCAGCGTCGCCCTTCCCCTGCGCGCGCACGCGCGCTCCCTCTTTCTCGCGTTGGGCTCCTGCGTCGCATCCCTCACGTTCGCAGTTCTGGTTTCGGCGCGGCTCAATGGTGATCGACGGCGGCTCCCAGACCTCCAGCGACAACGGCGAGTGACGGCGGCCAACTAGCGCCTCCTTCCTCTCCCCTGCGCGCTCCCCTCACGCACGAGCTCTCTTTCGCCTTCGTGATACTCCTCAGGCGACGGAACGGGGAGATGGATAGCAGAACCACGACTGGTCGGGGACGAACGGCACTGTTTTGGCGGCGACGCTCCTCGCGGCTCCGGCAACAAGGGTGACGACATCTCCCTCCTCTCTGAACCTTTCGACTCTCTGATCTCCCTTTTCAGCTTCTCTTCTTTCTCATTGCAGCGTTGCTGCTGCTTCTGAGTGTATTGTGTGATGAGAGGTGAAACTGAAGGTGCAAGAGGAGAGAAACGGTGCTGCTAAGGGTTTTAAATTTTGTGAGTTTGCTGAGGGTGAAAGGGAACTGGGTAATTGGGTTAGGGTTTTGTGTGTTGGGTTTTAGATTAGGGGCAATATAGTAATTTCACATAAAATTGAGAATAATATAGTAATTGAAGCCCAAATTAAATCCAACACTATTTGTACATAGAAAATACTATTTGGTCATCAATTTTACAAATTATTTTCAATAAAATGCCCAAATCCAATAATTAGAAATAATATAATTAAATCGTTTATTTTCCAAAACAGTGGTATTAATATTTAAAATATTAATTATTTAATCCAAACTATATAGAAATCCTTATTATTTCACAACTACCAACTTTATGATATAATTATAGAAAATAATCCAATAATTATCAAATTGGATAATAATCATAACTTATCTCAAATTCAATAAATCAAAACTTGCTTTAATTTTCTTTAATAAAGAAATTTCTGAAATTAAAGCTATAGAAATATTGAATTTGGAATTAGCTAATGATAGCCCTTTTTTAAAGGTTTTGGGTCTTACACCTATACCTTACATCCTACTTATATCCCACTCTTTATTAGTTTCCTAACTCTCTCTTTTTTCTGTTCTTTAATTATTTTCTCACTTGAAATGGCTTCACAATTTACTCTCTTGAAGGATATAGACCTCTCATATGAAAATCAGGTGTATAAGATCAAAGTAAGGCTCATTAAGTCTTGGTCACTAACTTATTCTGAGCTTAAGTATCAGAAACCGATGATTGAACTCGTCGTGATGGATGAAATGGTTTGTGTAGTTTGCTAATTTTCATATAAGATATTTTAGTAGTTCACAAAGAATTTGTTATTAATTGTATATCATTATGCTTTTTCAGGGGGATCGTATTCAATGTACCATAAGGAATCCTCTTAGGAGACTATTTGAGGGTGATTAATCTGATGGCAAAGTATACACAGTATCCAACTTTTCACTAACTTTTCACTGTCATTGAATGATTAGAAGTACAAGGCAACAACTCATTCTCATCGTATATATTTCAAGAGAGAAACTCAGCTTAGGATTGTTCACGAGCATGGCTTCATTGATCATAGTTTCTATTTCATATCTAATGAACTGATACTCAAGCATTCCAACACTCGGTCCCACTTAATTGGTATAAATTATTTGAACTGTTAAGATCAATTTTTTTTATATTATCTAGCTTTTATACATGTAACTTCTTTTTTTTTGCTAGATGTTATTGGCTTTATTACTGGAAAGGGTGACTGATGAGCGGATAATTTATACGCTTTTTGGCATTGTTTTTAGTATATTTTTAGTAGAATCTAGTTACTTTTAGGGATGTTTTTAATAGATTTTATGTTAAATTCACATTTCTGGACTTTACTATGAGTTTGTGTGTTTTTCTGTGATTTCAGGTATTTTCTGGCTGAAATTGAGGGACTTGAGCAAAAATCAGATTCAGAGGTTGAAGAAGGACTACTGATGCTGTTGGATTCTGACCTCCCTGCACTCAAAGTGGATTTTCTGGAGCTACAGAACTCGAAATGGCGCGTTTCCAATTGCGTTGGAAAGTAGACATCCAGCGCTTTCCAGAAATATATAATAGTCCATACTTTGGCCAAGAATAGACGACGTAAACTGGCGTTCAATGCCAGCTCTCTGCCCAAATTTGGCGTCCAGCGCCAGAAAAGGATCCAAAACCAGAGTTGAACGCCCAAACTGGTACAAATACTGGCTTTCAACTCCACAAATGGCCTCTGCATGTGCAACACTTAAAGCCCAGCCCAAGCACACACCAAGTGGGCCCCAGAAGTGGATTTATGCATCAATTACTTACTTCTGTAAACCCTAGTGACTAGTTTATTATAAATAGGACCTCTTACTATTGTATTTGACATCTTTGGATTACCTTATGATCCTTTGATCACGTTTTAGGGGGCTGGCCATCTCGGCCATGCCTGGACCTTCACTTATGTATTTTCATACGGTAGAGTTTCTAGTATCACATAAAGCCAGCCATGGAAAGGAGTAAGACTGATTGGATGAAGATAGCAGGAAAGCAGAGGTTCAGAGGAACGAAAAGTATCTCCATTCGCTTATCTGAAATTCCTATCAATGATTTACATAAGTACCTCTATCCCTATTTTATTATATAATATTCGAAAACATCATTATCACTTTATATATGCCTGACTGAGATTTACAAGGTGACCATAGCTTGCTTCTTACCAACAATCTCCGTAGGATTCGACCCTTACTCACGTAAGGTATTACTTGGACGACCCAGTGCGCTTGCTGGTTAGTTGTATCGAAGTTGTGAACCATGGTATTGGCACCATGTTCTTGGCGCCACTGCCAGGGAAAGAAAGAGCCATGAATTCTACATAATCAAAGTGTAATCACAATTTCGTGCACCAAGTTTTTGGCGCCGTTGCCGGGGATTGTTTGAGTTTGGACAACTGACGGTTCATCTTGTTGCTCAGATTAGGTAATTTTCTTTTTGTTTTGTTTTCAAAATTTTTTCAAAAAAATTTTCAAAAATTTCTCCTTTGTTTTTGAAAAAAAAAATGTTTTCAAAAATAAATTATTCTATAACTTCAGAATTTTTAAGAATGAATTCTAGTGTTTCATGAAGCATGTTGAAGCCTGGCTGGCTGTAAAGCCATGTCTCAATTCTTATACTCAAGAGAAGAGCTTCTTTATCTTTCTTAGCCAATTGGCTGTTGAATGTAAGGAATGTCCGGCGTGTCATGTCTGAGTTACATACTAAAGCTTGGCTGGCTATTAAGCCATGCCTGACCCTCTGATTGGAGCTTTAGAGCATAAGATTCCTGGAATTCATATAAAAAATTTTGAATCCTTAATTTTCTTTTTTCTAAATAATTTTCGAAAAATATAAAATAAAAATCCAAAAAAATTTAGAAAATCATAAAAATCAAAAATATTTTTGT
>NC_029791.2:101953244-101963496 GCF_000816755.2 Arachis ipaensis
AAAATTTTTAAGAATGAATTCTAGTGTTTCATGAAGCATGTTGAAGCCTGGCTGGCTGTAAAGCCATGTCTCAATTCTTATACTCAAGAGAAGAGCTTCTTTATCTTTCTTAGCCAATTGGCTGTTGAATGTAAGGAATGTCCGGCGTGTCATGTCTGAGTTACATACTAAAGCTTGGCTGGCTATTAAGCCATGCCTGACCCTCTGATTGGAGCTTTAGAGCATAAGATTCCTGGAATTCATATAAAAAATTTTGAATCCTTAATTTTCTTTTTTCTAAATAATTTTCGAAAAATATAAAATAAAAATCCAAAAAAATTTAGAAAATCATAAAAATCAAAAATATTTTTGTTTCATGAGTCTTGAGTCATGTTATAAGTTTGGTGTCAATTGCATATGCATCTTGCATTTTTTCGAAAATATCATGTATTCATAGTGTTCTTCATGATCTTCAAGTTGTTCTTGGTAAGTCTTCTTGTTTGATCTTGATGATTTTTTGTTTTGTGTCTTTTCTTATTTTTCATATGCATTCTTGAATTCTTAGTGTCTAAGCATTAAAGAATTCTAAGTTTGGTGTCTTGCATGTTTTCTTTGCATTAAAGATTTTTCAAAATTGTGTCTTTGATGTTCATCTTGACATTCATAGTGTTCTTGGTGTTCATCTTGACATTCATAGCATTCTTGCATTCATCACATGTTTTGATCTAAAAATTTCATGCATTGCATTATTTTCATGTTTTTCATAAAAATTCAAAAAAAAAAATCAAAAAAATATCTTCCCCTTTTTCTCTCATCAAATTCGAAAATTTCAGAATAAAATATTGACTCAGCAAGTCAATATGATCTCTCAGAGTCTGCATGGAATGCAAGCTGCATCCAACAGTACTCAAGAGGCTTCTTATGAAGAAGAAGCTTATGATCCTGAGAACCCTGCAATAGCAGAGGTGAATTACTTAGGTGAACCTTATGGAAACACCTATAACTCATCATGGAGAAATCATCCAAATTTCTCATGGAAGGATCAAAAGCCTCAACAAGGCTTTAATAATGGTGGAAGAAACAGGTTTAACACTTATAAACCTTTTCCATCATCCACTCAGCAACAGACAGAGAACTCTGAACAAAATGCTTTTAATTTAGCAAATCTAGTCTCTGATCTGTTTAAGGCCACTGTGAGTTTCATGAATGAAACAAGCTCTTCCATTAGAAATCTGGAAGCACAAGTGGGCCAGCTGAGTAAAAGAATCACTAAAATCCCTCCCAGTACTCTCCCAAGCAATACAGAAGAGAATCCAAAAGGAGAGTGCAAGGCCATTGACATAAGCAAAATGGCCGAACCCACTGAGGGAGAGGAGGACGTGAATCCCAAGGAGGAAGACCTCCTGGGACGTCCAGTGACCAATAAGGAGCTTCCCTCTGAGGAACCAAAGGAATCTGAGACTCATCTAGAGACCATAGAGATTCCATTGAACCTCCTTATGCCCTTCATGAGCTCTGATGAGTATTCCTCTTCTGAAGAGAATGAGGATGTTACTGAAGAGCAAACTGCCAAGTTTCTTGGTGCAATCATGAAGCTGAATGCCAAACGATTTGGCATTGATACTTAGGAAGTTGAACCTCCCTTGTTCATCAATGAAGTAAGTGATCTGGATCAACTGACATTGCCTCAGAAGAGACAGGATCCTGGAAAGTTCATAATACCTTGTACCATAGGCACCATGATCTTTAAGGCTCTGTGTGACCTTGGTTCCACAGCAAGAGCTGTGATTGATATTGACAGAGGTGAACTAGTCCTTCAATGGAATGAGGACTCCCTGGTGTTTAAAACTCAAGGATCTCCCTCTGCAACCATGGAGAGGAAGCACAAAAAGCTTCTCTCAAAGCAGAGTCAACCCAAGCCCCCACAGTCAAACTCTAAGTTTGGTGTTGGAAGGCCACAACCAAACTCTAAGTTTGGTGTTGAACTCCCATATCCAAACTCTAAGTTTGGTGTTGGAGAGTCTCAACAATGCTCTGAACATCTGTGAGGCTCCATGAGAGCCCACTGTCAAGCTATTGACATTAAAGAAGCGCTTGTTGGGAGGCAACCCAATGATTATTTATCTAACTCTATTATTCTTGTTTTTCATGTTTTCTTAGGTTCATGATCATGTGGAGTCACAAAATAAATATAAAAATTGAAAACGGAGTAAAAAACAGCAGAAAAGAAAAATCACACCCTGGAGGAGCATCTGCCTGGCGTTCAAACGCCAGAATAGAGCATGGTTCTGACGCTGAACGCCCAAAATGGGCAACATCCTGGCGCTGAACGCCCAGAACAAGCATGGTTCTGGCGTTCAACGCCAGAAATGGCAACAAATGGGCGTTGAACGCCCAAAATGGGCACCAACCTGGCGCTGAACGCCCAGAGTTGTGTGCAAGGGCATTTTGCATGCCTAAATTGGTGCAGGGATGTAAATGCCTTGACACCTCAAGATCTGTGGACCCCACAGGATCATCTCAGGATTTGTGGACCCACAGGATCATCTCAGGATCTGTGAATCTCACAGGATCCCCACCCACCTCACCCTCTATCTCTTCATTCATGACCATCCCTTCTGTTCTCCATCCACCACTCACATCTATACACAGATCCCTCCATCTCTTCCATATCTTCTTCTTCTTCTATTCTTTCTTCTTTTGCTCGAGGGCGAGCAACATTCTAAGTTTGGTGTGGTAAAAGCATAAGCTTTTTTATTTTTTTCCATAACCATTGATGGCACCTAAGGCCAGAGAAACCTCTAGAAAGAGGAAAGGGAAGACAAAAGCTTCCATCAAGGGTCTATAGCTCAGTGGTAGAATATTTAACTGCAAATCAAGAGATCCCTGAGATACCTCAGGGGATACATTTTCTTCCACACAATTATTGGAAGCAACTAAGGGTGGAACATAAAGAGCACTCCATCATCCTTCATGAAATTAGAGAAGATCAAAAAGCAATGAAGGAGGAGCAACAAAGGCAAGGAAGAGATATAGAAGAGCTCAAGGACATCATTTGTTCCTCAAGAAAGAAACGCCACCATCACTAAGGTGGATTCATTCCTTGTTCTTGCTTTCTCTATTTTTCGTTTTCTATATTATGTGCTTATCTATGTTTGTGTCTTCATTACATGATCATTAGTAGTTAGTAACTATGTCTTAAAGTTATAAATGTCCTATGAATCCATCACCTCTCTTAAAAGAAAAATGTTTTAATTCAAAAGAACAAGAAGTACATGAGTTTTGAATTTATCCTTGAACTTAATTTAATTATATTGATGTAGTGACAATGCTTCTTGTTTTCTGAATGTATGCTTGAACAGTGCATATGTCTTTTGAAGTTGTTGTTTAAGAATGTTAAATAGGTTGGCTCTTGAAAGAATGATGACTAGGAGACATGTTAGTTGATAATCTGAAAAATCATAAAAATGATTCTTGAAGCAAGAAAAAGCAGCAAAGAACAAAGCTTGCAGAAAAAAAAATATAAAAAAAAAATAGGCGAAAAAAAAATAGAAAGAAAAAGAAAAAGCAAGCAGAAAAAGGCAAAAGCTCTTAAAACCAAGAGGCAAGAGCAAAAATCCAATAACCCTTAAAACCAAAAGGCAAGGGCAAATAAAAAGGATCCCAAGGCTTTGAGCATCAGTGGATAGGAGGGCCTAAAGGAATAAAATCCTGGTCTAAGCGGCTAAACCAAGCTGTCCCTATCCATGTGCTTGTGGCGTGAAGGTGTCAAGTGAAAACTTGAGACTGAGCGGTCAAAGTCAAGGTCCAAAGTAGTATATTCTATTCTTTTTATCCTATTTTGATTTTCAGTTGCTTGGGGACAAGCAACAATTTATGTTTGGTGTTGTGATGAGCGGATAATTTATACGCTTTTTGGCATTGTTTTTAGTATATTTTTAGTAGAATCTAGTTACTTTTAGGGATGTTTTTAATAGATTTTATGTTAAATTCACATTTCTGGACTTTACTATGAGTTTGTGTGTTTTTCTATGATTTCAGGTATTTTCTGGCTGAAATTGAGGGACTTGAGCAAAAATCAGATTCAGAGGTTGAAGAAGGACTGCTGATGCTGTTGGATTCTGACCTTCCTGCACTCAAAGTGGATTTTCTGGAGCTATAGAACTCGAAATGGCGCGCTTCCAATTGTGTTGGAAAGTAGACATCCAGGGCTTTCCAGAAATATATAATAGTCCATACTTTGGCCAAGAATAGATGACGTAAACTGGCGTTCAACGCTAGCTCTCTGCCCAAATCTGGCGTCCAGCGCCAGAAAAGGATCCAAAACCAGAGTTGAACACCCAAACTGGCACAAATACTGGCCTTCAACTCCACAAATGGCCTCTGCACGTGCAACACTTAAAGCCTAGCCCAAGCACACACCAAGTGGGCCCCGGAAGTGAATTTATGCATCAATTACTTACTTCTGTAAACCCTAGTGACTAGTTTATTATAAATAGGACCTCTTACTATTGTATTTGACATCTTTGGATTACCTTATGATCCTTTGATCACGTTTTAGGGGGCTGGCCATCTCGGCCATGCCTGGACCTTCCCTTATGTATTTTCATACGGTAGAGTTTCTACACTCCATAGATTAAGGTGTGGAGCTCTGCTGTTCCTCAAAGATTAATGCAAAGTACTACTGTTTTCTATTCAATTCATCTTATTTCGCTTCTAAGATATCCATTCGCACCCAAGAACGTGATGAAGGTGATGATTATGTGTGACGCTCATCATCCTTCTCCCTTATGAACACGTGCCTGACAAACACTTCCGTTCTACATGAAATAAGCTAGAATGAATATCTCTTAGATCTCCTGACCAGAATCTTTGTGGCATAAGCTAGAATGATGGCGGCATTCAAGAGAATCCGGAAGGTCTAAACCTTGTCTGTGGTATTCCGAGTAGGATTCAATGATTGAATGACTGTGACGAGCTCCTAACTCGTGATTGCAGGGCGTTAGTGACAGACGCAAAAGGATAGTAAATCCTATTCCAGCATGATCGAGAACCGACAAATGAATAGCCGTGCCGTGACAGGGTGGGTGAGCATATTATTCGCTGAGAGGATAAGATGAAGCCATTGACAAGGGTGATGCCTCCAGACGATTAGCCGTGCCGTGACAGGACATTGGATCATTTTCCCGAGAGATGACCGAAAGTAGCCATTGACAGTGGTGATGTATCACATAAAGCCAGCCATGGAAAGGAGTAAGACTGATTGGATGAAGATAGCAGGAAAGCAGAGGTTCAGAGGAACGAAAAGCATCTCCATTCGCTTATCTGAAATTCCTATCAATGATTTACATAAGTACCTCTATCCCTATTTTATTATATAATATTCGAAAACATCATGATCACTTTATATATGCCTGACTGAGATTTACAAGGTGACCATAGCTTGCTTCATACCAACAATCTCCGTAGGATTCGACCCTTACTCACGTAAGGTATTACTTGGACGACCCAGTGCACTTGCTGGTTAGTTGTATCGAAGTTGTGAACCATGGTATTAGCACCATGTTCTTGGCGCCACTGCCAGGGAAAGAAAGAGCCATGAATTCTACATAATCAAAGTGTAATCACAATTTCGTGCACCAGTGACACAATTGAGTTTACAAGAAATGGCAAGAGTTGTGTATACATTGTGGTTAAACTTGATGACATGAAGTATTCGTGACTATTATATATGTTGTTAAACTCTATTATTTATATTCTATAATTCCATTACTCCCTTTTACCATTATTAAATTTTTGTTATATGCTTTTTAAATAGGGATAATAGTAAAATTAGGTGTACTCTGTGGGAAGAGTATGCCAAGATTTTAGTTAAGCATATTGAGGATCAACCCACTTCTGAGTATATAATAATAATTCAATTTGCAAAGTTCAATCTCTTCAAGGGTTAATATAGATATTCTATCTAAATTTTCTAATCAACATGTAAAATTTCTACTTTCTTATTTATATTCTTATATTTTTTTATATCAAATTTTAGGCTCAATGGGTGTATCTAATACAAATTACAACTCCATTTTGTACATCAAAGTTGAATTTTTAGAGTTGAAGGATTTTAGAAAGAGGTAATATTGATTAATTTATATTTTTTTCAATCATTATTATTTATTCAAAGTTGATTTTTTGTTGTTTTATAATTGTTTACAGTGTTATAATGGTTGGGATTCCACTTGCAAACCAGCTGTCTCAATTATCTGATGGACCATCATACTCTCTTGAGAATGATCTTATTAGCCAGACAAGTTTCAAGAATACATGTGATCTTAAGAAATCCTCTGAGGTTTGATTTTTCTATTTCTCTTATATATATATATATATTTTTTCTAGATGATCTTAAATCTATTTTTTTTAGAATGGTACCTATGTCACATATGGGACTGTTATTGCTATTGACTACAAGAGTGGATGGTGGTACAAGAGCTACAAGCATTGTTTCCATGCTCTAAAGGAATATGAGGATTCATTCCATTGTGTTACCTGTGACACATTCCCAAATTCTTATGTTCCTAGGTATATAGTTCTACGTTTATAATTACTTTTCCTTAACCTTAATCAATGCTAAAATTTTTATTTATTAACATCAAACATGTTCAGATTCAGTATAAATTTTGAATTTTAAAAATTTAAAAGAAAGATAAGATAGGAAAGAATCAAATTAAAAGAAAAGATTTCAAAAGGATGGGATTTAAAATTTGAAAATTGACTTCACTAACAAGAAAATACCAAACTTAAAATTTTTAAATCAAGAAAAGAATTTTGAAAATTTGAATAAAAATAGAAAAGATATATTTTTATTTTTTATATTTTTTTGAATTAATGAAGAAAGAGAAAAACAACCAAATGACACCAAACTTAAAATTTTTAGATCAAAAGACACTAATTTTCGAAAATTAAGAAAACAAACACCAAAAGACACCGAACTTAAAAATTTTAAGATCAAAACAAGAAAAGAAACAAGAACAACTTGAATACCAAGAATAACACTAAAGAACAAATTCAAAAATTCAAAGGAAACAAAGAACACACAAAGGACACCAAACTTAAGAATTGACACTAGACTCAAACAAAAGACACTATTTTTGAACATTTTTGGAAAAAGAAAACAAGAAAGTTCGAAACTTTAACAAGAATAAGAACAAAAGACTCAAACAAAAGATAAAGATTAATAAAGAAAAGAAAAAGTTTTAAAGATTTTTGAAAAGACAACAAAAGATACAAACAAAATAGTAAAAAGTACCTAATCTAAGGAACAAGATAATCTGGTAGTTTGTCAAACTCGAACAATACCCAGAAACAGCACCAAAAACTTGGTGCACAAAATTGACTCCGCAACTTTCGCACAGATAGACTGGCAAGTACGCCGGATCGTCCAAGTAATACCTCAGGTGAGTGAGGGTCCATCCCACGGAGATTGTTGGTTTGAGTAAGCAATGGATATTTTGCAGATCTTAGTCAGGCGGATAGAAAATATAGTTTGTCACGAAAACGCATAAAAACAGAATAAAACAGAATTACTTAATTGGTGTGAAATCAGTGAGAAGAACAGTTGAGGCTTCGGAGATGCTTCCTCCTTCTGGATCAACTTTTCTCATTGTCTACTCCAACTTCTAATTGATTCATTCCATGGCAGGCTGTAAGTGACTAACGCCAGGTCAGTGGTCATTAATCTCCTCTGCTTCAGACCAAACGCCGGGTCAGCGGTCATCCAATCTGAACAGGGGTGAAGCTCTAGCAGTCATTCCCTTGGTGATCCTACTCAAAACGCCACAAACAAGGTCGGATCTTCCGGATCAGAGAACGCTGCTCCAATGATTCTAGCCTATACCACAAAGGCCCTAATTGCCCCGTACCTCGGTGAAAGAGTATAACCCATCATCGGCTTAGAATTTTTTCTCGGTTAGAGGAAATAACTTCATAGCAAGTATAGTTCCAAACCGACAAGTAATGCTCAAATCAAAGTTTAATTTTGGTTGTCACAAGCCCAACTTAAAAAGATAACCGAGAGTATTAGTCCTGGGTCATTCTCCCTAGGAATTACAATCGAGTGCTCAATTATTGGTTATGAGGTTCAGGGGGGTTGGGTTGCTGAAACAAGAAATCAGAATTACAAGAAAATAAAGGAAACAACTAAAGAAAGCAAATAATAGAGACATTCATGGCAAGGATTGAGAACATAGACTTTCTATCCTAGTCATTAATTATCATACAATGATTAATAAGAGCTAATCCCATTAAGTCATCTTCAACATCGGAAGAAGGTACAATGTTATCCTCGACATAGGAAAAAAGTCAAATAGGACTAGTTAATCTCAATCCAAAAGTCCTAATCAACTCACTAATTGAATTAGCAAGAAATTAGAGTCGATGGAAACAATATTAACTAACAAGCCTAGATCACCAACATAAGTTGGGTATTAATGACTTAAGATTGCCTAATTTCTCTTTCCAAACCAAGAATGCTCAAAAAGCTACTCTAACATCCAACCAAGCATTATGTCAAACACTTGGAAGGCATAAAATAAAACATGGTAAAATTGCAAGAATAATAAAATCTACTACTACCCAATTCAAGAAAAGTAAGAATAACAACTCAATCAAACCATAAAGGAATATAAAACATAAATTGCATTAAATGAAAATCCAAATCCAATAAGAGTGCATCAACATAAAAAGAGGCATAAAAAGGGAAATTAACAAGAGAACTAAGAAGAACAAAGAGATAATAACAAGAAATTACAAAGAAAATAAGATAAAAATAAGAAATTAAACCTAGATCTAAGAGGAAAATTAACCTAAGAACCCTAATTCTAACCTAAATCTAGAGAGAAGAGGGAGCTTCTCTCTTTAGAAAACTACCTAAAGCATGGTCCTACACTAATCTAATTGTTCCCCCCTTCATCTCTCTTGAAATATGCATCAAATAGTCTCGGAAATGAGTTATATTTGGGCCTGGACAGCTCAGAAATTGCCCCCATCGTATTCACTTTAATGAGGTCACGTGCTGGCTGTGACGCATACACATAGGTCACGCGTATGCGTCGTCTGGCTTTTTCTTGTCACGGGTATGCTTCATGTCACGCGTACGCGTCGCCTTTGACGATGCACCTTTTCACACATGCGCGTCTGTCACGCGTGCGCGTCGCTCTGAATACTCCAAATCCTTGTTTTTCCATGAATCCTCCTTTTTGCATGCTTTTTCCTTCACTCCTTTGATCCATTCCTTGCCCTTTTCAATCCTGAATTCACTAACAAACACATCAAGGCATCTAGTGGAATCAAAGGTGAATTAAAATTGGCAATTTAAAGCTTAAAAAGCATGTTTTTAACCATTAAGCATAATTAGGAGAAATTCATGAAACTATGCTATTTCATTGAATAAATGTAGGATAAGTTGATAAAATCCCCTAAAATCAACACAAGATAAACCACAAAATTGGGGTTTATCAAACCTCCCCATACTTAAACTAAGCATGTCCTCATGCTAAAATCAAGAAAAACAAGAAAGGGGTATGAACATTTATTTAATACAACTATCTAAATGCAAACTACCTACATGCATCTAGCTATTCTAATTACTAACTATATATATATGTGTGTGTGTGTGTGTGTGTGTGTGTGTGTGTGTGTGTGTGGTCAAAGTGAATCAAATTCCCAAGGAAGCATTTATGCACAATCAAGGGCTAAATCAATCATAACAAAATCTAATTCACAATTGACTTGATCTATCCAAAAGAGTTTACAAACTTGCAAGATAAGCAATGATCAAAGATGGAGATATGGAATTGAGCACTTGAACCCTCACCGGATGTGTATATATGCACTCCAATCGCTCAAGTTTTTAAGGTTATTCCGCTCAAATCTCCTCTAATCATGCTTTCTCAAATTTGTTCTTCATCTAACAAATCAACAAAAATTGAATGTACACATGCAAATATCATGAGGCCTTTTTAAGGTTGTAATGGGGTTAAGGTAAGGGTAGGGATATGTATGTGGCTAAGTGAGCTATCATTTGAATCTTTGGCTAACTTAAGTATTCACCTAACACACACACACTTTATACAATTCAAAAAAATAAATCAAACTTAGCCACCCAAAATCTCACTTTCACATATATACATATATTCATGTTTTGATTTTAATTTCAACACATGTGCATTGATCTTTATTGACTTTACATTGGGGCATTTTGTCCCCTATTCATTTTTTTCTTTCA